>NC_089598.1:117699510-118026177 GCF_019320115.1 Miscanthus floridulus
TTGAACCAAGCTAAAGGCCTACGGTCTATCACTGTCACCGCCATAGCCGCTGTGCACCGCCGAGCTCAAAGCTCGCCCATGGCTAGCCCTATCCACCACAGCTCCTACCTTCTTCTCCACTGTTCCATCATCGTCTTAGGTCATAGGTGCTCGTGTTGTAGCCTAGTTCACCATTACCACCGTTGTCTCATGGGAACGTGCGACTACACTACGTGCACCCGCCATGGCCGTGAGCTCTAGCTCATCGTGGCCGAGCTTAGCTAGACCCCGTCGTTCCCCTCTAGCACGTGTTTCCACACCTCCACTAACCCTAGCACCATCACCGAAGATGGAGACTCATCACCCATCACCGGCTCTCCAGAACAGCAACACCACCACTGTGCTGTGTGCGCCGCTACGCCACCATGCATGCGGCCAAGCTTCACCGCTGCTCCACTATCACCCTAACCTAACCCTAGAGCTCCACTAGGACCTACTCATGTTGTAGTCGCGCTCGCCTGGACATGCCATCGCCGGAGACTTCAAGTCCGCCACCGCGTGCTACCACGCGAGCCACCATGCTCGTCGACGAGGTTGCTCCAGTGATGCACCGAGCCAACCAAGGGTACAAATGGGTGCACAAGATTATGGGGAGCACAATGTCGATGACACTACCTCCGATGACCTCGCTGTCGATGAGTTTGTTGCCGGTGAACAACGCGCTCTGCTCTGATTCCACTGATGAGTGGGGCCAAGTTGACCGCGGGACCCGCATGTCAGCACCTGAGGGTGTATAGATCGGGTGTACCTAGCATTTAGGGTTTAGTTGGTTTTTGAATTATTTTCATATATTTGAATACAAATTTCAAAAATTCATATCTAGAGCTAGGAGTATCCAAATGGGGTGAACCAAATTTTTTTGGATTTATCTTGAAGTGTACTATTTGATAAAAATATGAAATCTACTATTTAGGGTATTTTTATGGGAGAATTAAATTGAGCAAGATAAGTGCTTTTAAATTAGGTTATATCTTGTAAAATGCATAACTTGAGCTAGGAAGATGATAAAATTACGATTCTAATTTTGCTGGTCTTGTGTTGATATGCTCTAGTTAGGAAAAATACTAAACCTATAGTAGGCATACTTGAAATATGGTCTTCATATTTAATCCTAATTAATTGCTAGTTTCTAGTGAAATTAAATAGGGTAAAAATACATAACATATGATCATGCAAATTTTTATACAATATTCTTATGCTAGGAGGACAGTAAGAAAAATATTAAATCTATTACTTGACACTTTTCACTATGCTAAACTATTTTTGCTAAACCAAGCATATGTAGCTTATCATTTTTGTAGAGGTGGCTATACTTATACAAATGGTACAAAAATGGTATAGTAGAGTATTAGAGTCATTTTTAGGCTACTATAATTTCCTCAAAATTTATTGAGCACTAGAAATATTTATCCTTTAAATCACCTTATTATATAAGCAAAATGATAAATGAATATAAATAAATTAGTTCGGCTTAACCATGATGTTTTCTATGACTCTTATGATGCATATGATCTGTTGATGATATTAGTTAGGCTTAGAAGTAATTGGTTATAAATAGCTAGTTAATTATTGCTTTATAATTCAACTAGATGGTTACATGTATAGTTTCTGTTGTGGTGGTAAATCCATGATGATAATGATCTTTTCTGTGAAACTTGTTATTAAAAAAATTATAGATAACTTACTTATCTACCTTGTGTTAATTTTTCAAAGTCATAGGCCTTATGGTTTGAGAATTTTAGCTGTTAGAAGTCTGCTGTCAGAAATACTTGTTCTCTAGATAGATCTGAAAGATGGAATTGTTTGGCCTAGATAACTACTGAATCACCTTAAGATGATTAAAAGAAAGTTCTAGTAAATTTTATAAGCTTTCTAAAAAGTCCATAACCATATTATTTAGATGTGTATAACTCTAGTTATGGTCAAAACATTTGGCTGCTGTCTTATAGTCTAGAAAATTGCTTAGATGAGAATTTGTTTAATTACAAGAGAAGAGATATACATCTACTCAGTAAAAGAAAATTTATCTTGTTATCACCTTAATGTAATGTTGTTGACAACACTTATGAGGATGCATTTCATCACACCATATCATATCATGCATGTCAGTATATATGCATTCATGATATCTTATTTCATGCTCATGCATATAGGATCGTTCGAGGGGATCACTTTATTGGAATTCAATGAAGAAGAAGAGGAACATCAGGAGGCACCTCAGCCCATAGCTCTAGAAGGCGAGGAGCAAGCTCTTGAGGACCTACCTAAGTGCTCAAATCATTGGCCAACTTCTTTTGTTAAAGGTAAGCCCGAGAGCATTTTAAGTCTCTCATATTTTATAAAATATCACTTGAGTCCTAGCAGCTGGCTTTCTCAAAGGATGTGCAGGGAGTTAGATGTGAGCCCAAGGGTAGGGTAGTCCTGATCGTCCTAGCAGCTGGTTGTCCCTGGTTGTGCGGTGCTGATCAATTCCGCGAAATGTGTACCTGAGTTGTATCAAAGGTGACCGTTTATCTAGTCTGCCTGGGTTTATGTTAGGAATAGATTCCTAGCTGGTTGAAATCAAATCGAATCGTCATCTCTCCCGGACAGTAAAAAACTTAGCTAGCTTCAACTTCGTAGTAACTAGATTATGGAATGATGGTTATGGTGAACTTGGAACTTTTACACCGGCTATGGTTACTACTGTATGCTACTAAATGATATACCACATGTTTAGCATAGGTTAGTTGCTAATCTAGAGATGAATAGCTATATTTAACTTGATGACCGAATTATAAATGTATAACTGAATCAGTAGCTTTTCATGCAAAATGTTATCAAGCTAGCTCCACTTATAAAGCCTTGCATGATCCTTGGAGTCACTTTTTTTTAGTTTATGATAGGTAAGTCTAGCTGAGTACCTTCTTGTACTTAGGGTTTATTTCTTACTTGTTGTAGATGGTACAGTTTATCATGGCTACAGTAAGAACTGTTTCTATCCCACTATAGACTAGGAGTAGGGCCCTAGGCAAGGCATCTCTCATTAATTCCCTCTATCATGCTTTTGTGGCTGTGATCATGGACTAGCACTGTATTGGAACAATGATGTGAGGTGTTGGTTTTCAAACTTAATTGCTTCCGCTACTATTTTATTTGAACATGGTTTGTAATAACTCTTAATCATACTCTGATGTATGATGTTGTATTTATGAACTGATATAACATGTGACATGTTTATTGAATCATGTATGATCTTGGTTTTATGTTGACGGTTAATCGGGACCCTTCGTGGTACTCGACGAACTACCAGGTCTATATGGGCTTAAGTATGATAGTGTGACCGCTTGCGGACTGTCATTGTACTTGTGCTCTGATAAATTAGACGGTTCTGCTACATTAATCCTATCATCTAGATATTTGGCATCGTCCACCTTCAATAACATTCGCCATCTGTGTAGGTAGATACCAATTTTGTGAGAAACTCATTAGAGACTATAGAATCTTTCTTTCAATCCCCCGTCTTATTCTTTCTAACATTCCATAATTCTCACATGATAATTGAAAACATCAAAAACTTAATATGATAATTCTTTCCTCCCAAGGGATCTAATAATTAAAAACATCCTGCAAATTGCCGAGAGTATCATATCTCAACCTAAGGCCTCTTTAAAAATGGAGGGAGTAGGCCATGGGTCGTGTGGTAGAAAAGGTGGGAGCGGCTGCGCGTGGTGGCTTGCAGCTCCGCGGGCCAGCGAGTGCCCGACACTATCGTGCTATCGGCTCAACCCAGTTGGAGCCACCCCCAACCCCACATGCACATAGTCTTCAGCCGTGGCTGACGAACAAAGGTGGAAGATGACTCACATGGGCAATTCGGTCTATTCACCGCCCTTTCTCTCTCACAAACCATGAAAATATTTTAATGGTGCAGTGTCTAGCAGCAAAGAATCACAATCTCATAATGGTACTGGGTATATTTTGGAGTTGGTGGTGTCTAGCAGCATATTAGATGTCTGTGCAGTGTCCCTGAGCAAAATTTGCCTAAAACAAAATAAGATAGATTCAGCTATATGGCATTGAAAGAGTATATGGTCCCACATAGGCAACAATTCTTGCTACACTTCCATTTTCTTTTCTTCAAATTAACCCCTATTTGCAACCTATCATGTGTGGCCAACCAAACAAACACCTTTAGCTTGGTTGGGATTCTACTTTTCCATAACTTAGATATCATCCCATTAGTCACACTTCTAAATGTCAACCTTCTATACATTTATTTAGTAGAATAGTTCCTAGACGACAAAATTGGCTCGGGACACTAAAAATTGACCACCCTTTGCTACGGGATATCCAAAATGGAGCAATTTATTGGAGGACACTATGATTCTTAGCAAATTTACCAGTGGGCACTTTGTCTAATAAAATATTAATTTTTGGCTTTCGTGGAGAGAGAAGCATGGTAAAATATCCTTTTTGCCCCTAGATCTTTCTTCTACCTTGGTCTCCTTCCTCTTGCCATGGCCATGACCAGCGGTGGATCTGCTAGGGGGGCTAGGGGCTCGAGCCCCCCTACCATGGCTGAGCCTATGGAGCCCCCCTTAGCCCCCTAAATTTTTTTGCCATTGGAGGATGGAAAGGATAAGCTTGAGCGTTGAACTGAGGTTGAAGACGATGCTGAAGCATTGAGCTAAGCTTGATGTCTTTGTACCCATGTGAACTTAAGCCCCCTAGATTTTCATCATAGATGGGACATGGCCCTGTGGGCGCTAGCGCAGCCTGGCAGCTTGCTGTCCTAGAGCACGGCATCGAGGAGTAGGTTGTTGAGCGTGCCTAGGACTACATCCAGGATCCAACACCATCCACGAGCCATGGGCGTCGAGGATGGTGGTGCCTGCATGGGCGTGTGTGTCGCCAAGTCTGTCGCCGAGCATCGCCCGCTCTCTTCCACGTTTAGAGCTCCGTGGACCGCCGTTCCTGCTCCTGCTTGGCCTTCATCCCCATCTCCGTGGGCTCCTCGTGCTGGTGGCATCCGTAGTTGAGTTCGCCTCTCCAACGCCTAGTGGACATAGAGGTGGCTCCTCAGGAGCGAGCCGCTCTGCCCTGACTAAGCTGCACCTACGGGCGCGGTCATGGTGGTGGTGTGCTTGTGGTACGTGGCCATGGTCTAGGCGCCCATAGGGCTATGGCCCCGCTGCTGTGCAGCAGCACGCGCATGGGGACCCACACACACGCACCACGACGCCGTTCGCGTAGACCCATGCCGGGGCTAGCTCGCAATTGATCCCACCGATCCGCGTTGGGCTCGCGCCTCCGCTCTGCTTGGCCTACGGTGGGGCCCATGCGCCACCGCCCTTATCTAGCCTCGCCACGCTGCGCGCAGGCACTGGTGCTCCCTCATGCTCTGCGGCTTCCCCGCCACGGTGATGCTGGTGTGCGGTAGGGGAGGAAGGGCAGGATGAAGAGCAGGGGAGGTGAGAGCTCACTGTGATGGGCCTACGTCGCTGCTGCTAGAGAGTAGTGTGAGAGGGAGAGGGGACGAAGAAAGAGCAAAAATAACATTCCACCGCTGTTCTCTCTCCTGAACCGGTAGAAATAAATAAAATAAGGGGTGCGATGTCCAGCGGCATAATTGTCAGCAACGAAGGTGTCTTCTAGCAAATGGCTCCATTTTAGATGTCCACCAACAAACGACCTTCACTTTCGATGTGTACTAGCCAATTTTTCCTTCCTAGATTTATCCAGTAACCATACAAAAATATCCTTCTCTTTATTAGGTCGAAACTCTTTCTAAGAGCATCTATAAGAGTACTGAAGGGTCGAGATGGCGGACTAGAGGGGGGTGAATAGTCTTTTCTAAAACTTAATCATGTCAGCTAACCGATACAAATGTGGAATTAAAACTATCGGTCTAGCCAAGACTATACCCCCACTATATATGTTCACTAGCACCTTGCAAAGATAACAATTATGCAACAAAGGTGCCGGGCTAGTTAGAGCTCTCTTAACCAATGCTAGGAGCAAGGTCACATAAACCTATACCTCTAGTACTTTTAAGCAACAAGGGAGCTCCTACACATGCTAGTAAGCAAAAGCACAAAGCCAACTAAGCTCACTAGCAATGCTCAATAACAAGGCAACCAATGCCAAATTAGAGAGCGCAAATACTTAGCTATACAAACCAAGCAATGTGACTAACAAGGTTACACAAATCAAATTAGCCACGCATGGGGGCTACTTCTATGCTACACAAGCATAAAGGTAACTAGCAAGCTACACAAGCTAACTAATTACAAAAGCAACAACACAAGCTTAATGTATATGAAAGTAATTGCAAGCTTGTGTAATGGGGATGCAAACCAACGGGAAGAACAAGGTTGACACAATGATTTTTCTCCTGAGGTTCACGTGTTTGCCAACACGCTAGTCCCCGTTGTGTCGACCGCTCACTTGGTGGTTCGGCGGCTAATTAGCATCACCCGCTAAGCCCGCACGTCGGGTGCCACAAGAACCTACCCTTTGAGTGATGGTAGCTTAATGACACGCTTTTACTAGAGTTGCTCTTCGTGGCTCCCGCGGGGCGAGCACAATGCCCCTCACAAGCACTTCTCCGGAGCGCCGCACAAGCTTCTTGCGCGCTTCGACGGAGACCACCACCAAGCCGTCTAGGAGGTGGCAACCTCCAAGAGTAACAAGCACCACCGGCTTGCAACTCGATCACCTAGTGCCACTCGATGCAACCTCACGATGCAATCGCACTAGAATCGCTCACTCACACAATCAGATGATCGCTATCAAGTATGTGTGAGATGGAGGGCTCCTAAGCACTCTCAAGCATGGACACAAAGTCCCTCAAGGTGCTCTACACCAGCCATGGCCGAAGGCCACTTCTATTTATAGCCCCAAGGGCTAAACTAGCCGTTACCCCTTCACTGGGCAATGGTCGGGCCGACCGGACGCTCCGGTAGTGTTGACCGGACACTGGACCTCAGCGTCCGGTCGCCCGTAGATGGCCACGTGTCCTGGTTCCAACGGTCACTTGACTTGACCGGACGCAGCAGCTTTCAACTGATCGGACGCTAAACCCCCAGCATCTGGTCATTTCCAGTAAGGTACCGACCTCGACCGAACGCATCCGGTCACACTTGATCGGACACAGCCAGCGTCCGGTCACACTCCAGCTTCTGTGTCATCGTACGTCAGCCTGACCGGACACAGCCTGCCAGCGTCCGATGCATTTAGATCCAGCGTCCGGTCAGTTGACCGATGCCAGCATCTTCGCGATCAACTCGTTTTCACTTCTAACTTCTTCACCCTTGCTCCAATGTGCTAACCACCAAGAATTTGCATCCGGCGTAATAGAAAATAGGCATTCCATTTTCCCGAAAGCGCCGAATCCCGCCGAGCTTGCGAACACCACCTCCTTTGTAAATGTGCCAACACCACCATGTGTACACCACCATGTGTATGTGTGTTAGCTTTTCACAATCATTTCCCAAAGGATGTTAGCCACTCAACTTGCCACGCCACTCGATCCTAGCAACGATGCAAAGTTAGATCACTCGAGTGGCACTAGATGACCGATATGCAAACAAGTTTGCCCCTCTTGATAGTACGGCCATCTATCCTAAACCCGATCATAAACTTCTCTACTCACCTATGACCGGTGAAATAAAATGCCCTAGGTTATACCTTTGCCTTGCGCATTCCATTTCATCTCCTTCAATGTCGATGCAACACATGCACCATCACGATCAACAATGATATGATCCACTTCATATCATCACATGATCATATTGGTTCATCGATCTTGACTCTACTTGCTCTTCACCATTGCCATCGTCCATCGGCGTCAAGTCTTGCTCAAGCTTCACCGCCACGCGGTCCATCACTCCAAAGCCTTCGACTTGCCCTTCACGCTTGCAACCGGTCCATCAAGCCAAGTCTTGTCTTGATCTTCTCCACCTTAATCACATGACTCAATGTCATGTCTCATGTGCATTTAAGCTCCTTCATCATCACATGTGTGAGCTTTGCAACATCTCCAAGCCATTTTCACCTTCATGGCATATGTTGCTCATACACATATACCTGTGGACTAATCACCTGTGTATCTCACATAAACACAATTAGTCCACCTAGGTTGTCACTCAATTACCAAAACCAAACAAGGACCTTTCAAGTACTTTATTAAGACTTACTCTCTAAATTATTATTTGGCAAGACATTTGAATAAAAATCAATCTCTATATCTTTTCACACTCCAACAACTCTCTATATGTTGTGTGTACTCTAGAGAGCCAATCCCGCTCTTACCTATTAGAGAATATTTTTCACCAAAATCTCTATTCCCATCAATAAAGAAGAATATAAAGAAGCTCTTCGAGTTGCTTTAAGGTGATGTTTGGTTAAAACTTTATAAATGCAAACGTTAATGGAATTGATACAATCGTGATGGATCAAGATCGTATGGGTTTGACAGACCAAGATCCTAAGGGTTCCCCATAGGGCCGACTACTCGGCAAGGAGATGGGTCAGCCCACGGTCTGCTAGGAAGGCATGGAACAAGGTGGCGTGTCTTCCAAGGCAAGAAAGACCGACCTAGTCGGATTTACGAAAAATCTATCTTTGTAATAGGATTATACCTCTTCTATTGTAACCGACTAGGACAAAAATTATGTACCTGCCCTTCGGACTATATAAAGAGAGGCAGGGGCACCCCTTTGTAACATCATCATACTTAGCAATCCAATGCAAGGCAGCACGCTAAACTGGATGTAGGGTATTACGATATCCAGCGGCCTAAACCTTTATAAATCATTGTCTCATGTTAACCATCGAGTTCAGTTTACACTGAAGCCCAACCAATCCTCACTTAGCAAGGTTGCCAGTCACCAAACACTGACATGTCGTGATCTAAATAAATGTAACAAAAAAACTATGATTGTTTGGTTCGTATTAATAATGGAAAGGGAAACTGGTCGTCCTCCTCCTTTTCTCCTCGCTCTACCTTATGATATTTGCTTCGGCACTCCCTCTCCTTAGTGCTACCCCCTCAAACTCTAACCATAGGGATGAGGCATCCCGACACGCCACCACCTCATGTCGATCTCCTGTGCTCATCTCGCGTCTTCCTTCTTTGTCCGTTCCTCGCTATCGACAGCGCAAGCTCGAGCTTTGACCATGGCCATGCCTAACCATGGGGAAGTGGCATCCCAACCCACTACTACAGCCCCTACTGATCGATTTATGCCTCGGACACCCACGCCTCTGCTCGCCATGACCACACGGCTTGTCGCTCCCATGCTCGATGCCCTCATGGTCGGGTGCCCCCCTCAGCTGGTGCCCCAGTCCTGCTGCGCCTAGTAGACCTTGAGGACGGTGCCCCGTTAAGCTTTGACACCGGGATCCGATGATAAGAAGGAGCACAATGAGCAACGAGAAGCATGTAGTAACGGGATCTATTTTGCCTCCTCATGTATTCTTATCAACTTTTAACTAAGCTGAGATCCGATTCCACGTTATCGCTTTACATTGTGCTAGAACCAAATATAAACAACACAATCAACTTGCGTTGTAATCAAATCACCAAGCAAAATGAACGAACCAAACAGCACCTAAGATATCAATTAGGGCCTATTTGGGTTAAGCCAAAGAGATACAAAACCATATGGTTTATAAATTAGAGGTTATGAGCGGAGTTTTTAAAATTTCAAAAAGACTACAGTTTTTACAAAACTATGGTTTTAGAAACTACAAAGTTTATTGTATCCAAACACCCAACAATTTTAAAAAACCAAAGTATTTTCAGAAAGGTACGCAAACGTGGCCTTAATCTCTCACATTCCGCCGTATCCTCATTTCGCAGTAAAAAAAAATCCACACCGTGAAATCGTACGAGAATGCACATACTGAAAATCCACGGTATCTTCTAGTCTTCTAGAAGAAGAAATCGAGCGTACAACTTGGGCGGTCCCCTCCCCCGCCCCCCGGCTCGACACGAAGTCACGAACCCAACCCAGCCCAACCACCTCGCAAGTGAGCGCCTCCCTCCCGTCTCCTCCACCCCTGCTGGTCAGAACTCCGAAATCAAAGAGCTTTTTGGAATTCGGCCATCATTGAAAGTGGGCTTCGGTGATTTGCCATCCCACAACGGTGCTTCACCAGCTTGCCATTATGAAACATGACTCACTCGTTAGAATGCCATCCGGTGAGTTTAGAACCCTTTTCTTCCTCTTTTGCCCCAGCCCCTTTCACCGGAGCTCATCACTTGATTCCGTGCCGGCCAGATCGAGGCCGACGGCAACAATTCAGGAGCACTTCCAGTTTGTGACCGATCCGATGTAGAGCCACATCGACCCGGCGCGGCGGCTGGCGGTGCGCGTCGCGGCGATGATGCCCAACGCGCGTGTCACCTTCTCCACCGCCGTCAACGGCCACCGCCACATGTTCCCACACCTGACGTCCCCTGACGGTGAGGTCGTCTAGGGCATCGTCTCGTTCATCCCCTACTCGGACGGCTTCGACAGCGGGTTCAACCCTGACAAGCACGGCCAAGGCGTCAGTGCGTACAGGGAGCGCGCGCGAGAAGTTGGGTCCGAGATGCTCACCTCCATTGTCGCCCGCCTCACTAGGCGGGGGCACCCCATGACGCGCGTCGTGTACACCGCGCTCATCGGGTGGGTCCCTGCGGTCGTGCGGGTGCATGGCGTCCCCGCGGCGCTGTACTGGGTCAAGCTGGCCACGGTGTTCGCCATGTACTACCACTACTTCCACGGCCACGGCGCGCTCCTGGACTCCTGCGCGAGCGACGTCGCGGACCCTCACGCCGCCGTCCGCCTGCCGGGCCTCCCGCCGCTTAAGGCCGACATGATCCCGTCCTTCACGTCCATGGCCTCGCCGAGGAGCCGCAACTACCTGGCGCTCGACATGCTACGCGACATCTTCCTGGCGCTAGACAAGCACAGGCCCACGGCGGTGCTCGTGGACACGTTCGACGCGCTGGAGCCCGAGGCGCTGCGCGCGGTGCTGGGGTTCAACCTCATCGCCGTGGGCCTAGTGGTGGTGGACGAACCGTGCAAGCCATGCGTGGAGCTATTCTAGCCCAACGACGCCACCGCGTACATGGACTGGCTGGACACGAAGCCGGCACGCTCCGTGGTGTTCGTGTCCTTCGGCAGCATCCTCTCGTTGAGCAAGCGGCAGGACGAGGAGTCGAGGCGTGGCCTAGAGGCCACCGGCCGGGCGTACCTCCTGATGGGCGCAAGGGCAACACCGGTGGCGGTGGGAGTGATAGTGGGCAGGGGAAGGGGATGGTGGTGGAGTGGTGCAACCAGACGAAGGTCCTGTCGCACGGCGCCGTCGGGTGCTCCGTCACGCACTGCCGGTGGGACTCGACACTGGAGAGCATCACGGGCGGCGTGACGATGGTGGCCGTGCCGAGGTGGGCGGACCAGCCCACCGTGGCAGCACTAATGGAGGTGTCTGCGGGCGTGGGCGTGTGTGCGTGGGGCGTGGTGAGCTCCAGTGGTGCGTCGAGATGGTCATGGGAAGCACGGGCAGTGCTTCGACAGTGAGGGCGCGAGCATAGTGCTGGGGCCAACGCGCCAAAGAGGCGGCCGCCGTTGGGGGGACGTCGTAGAGGAATCGCCGTGCTCAGAGAAGATGAGCGCTAGTTGAAGAAGAGAGCTCGTTCAATTTTGCGACGTCTCCGTTCCGTTCTAGCAGCATCCTGTGAAACAAAAAGGAAAGGGGCAGGGGCAGAAGAGGAAGAAAAGAGTCCCAAAGCTCTCCAATGACATTTTGACATGATGACCATATTTTATAATGGTGATCCGACGAAACTCGTTACGGGATGACATTTTAATAAAGCTCACTTTTGATAATGGTCGAATTCAAAAAGCCCGAAATCAAATCACTGCTCCCCAGCTTCCTTTACCTTCGCAGCAAGCAAGCCTCCCGATCGGCGCTGCTCCGGCGCGGGGAAGCGTCGACGCCGGCTCGACACGAAGTCACGAACCCAACCTAGCCCAACCACCTCGCAAGTGAGCGCCTCCCTCCCGTCTCCTCCACCCCTGCTGGTCAGAACTCCGAAATCAAATCACTGCTCCCCCAGCTTCCTTTACCTTCGCAGCAAGCAAGCCTCCCCGATCGGCGCTGCTCCGGCGCGGGGAAGCGTCCTCTCGCGGCGGCCGGGAAGACCAGTTCACGCCGCCAGTCCCGGCGGCGGCTTCCGTGAGGTGCCCTTGGCTCCTGGGGCGGCGGGCTCGTGGCGGCCGGCGAGATGAACAGCCACGCGGCCGGAACAAGCAACGGCGGATCCGGGGATGCAGCCGCCGGGGGCGCGGCCAGGAGGAACACCAGGATGCCCAAGTGTGAGATCTCGCGCCGAATCTATCCCTTGTGCTTCCCGTATT
Organism: Miscanthus floridulus; assembly: GCF_019320115.1. Classification (NCBI taxonomy): domain Eukaryota; kingdom Viridiplantae; phylum Streptophyta; class Magnoliopsida; order Poales; family Poaceae; genus Miscanthus; species Miscanthus floridulus. The sequence continues at coordinate 117,711,945 of NC_089598.1, forward strand.
GGCGGTTCTCTCGTTTTGTTCAGGCTAAGGATGGGACGGCGCGATAATATATGCTGGGGCTAGTGGTTTGGTGTTAATCTGGCCCCCTTTGGGTTTGGAGATGCTGCTAGCTTATGCTCTCTTTTGGCGTTGATATTTTTGTTGCCATGTTGTTAATCGTGGGAGCTTGCGTATTAGTGACTGTAGCCAGTTCGATCCAGAAGAAAAACCGTAGATTAGTTGGCACACGATGGTGTTATTTACATACTGATTGTGGCTAGTTCAGTTCAGTACTAAAATAGTCAATCTAGTTATTTCAGTGCATGATAGTTTCATTTTCTTATTGATTATAGGTAGTTCAATCCAGAAGAGAAACCGTCAATCCATGTGTTACATGATGGTGTTACTTCGTTATTGATATCCTGTCATATTAAGTCCAGAAGAAAACCTGTCAATCTAGTTGGTACACAACAGTATAAGCTTCTTAGTGATATAGCTAGTTCAATAAAGATGAAAAAGCGTCAAACTAGCTTTGGAATGATGGTATTGTTTACATTACACATGTTTGGACTTTGGACACTGGGTATCAATGACATTATGAGGTCAGAAATTGTGATCACCTGTTAGATAAATGCAAAGCCTGTGATGCGACTTGCATCTGCGGATCCCAAATCTATTCTTACTCAGAAATTCTTATGTACAGATTCCAAGTTCACACAGCAAGAGCTGCCGGCTTGCAAGCCGATTCTTACTCCAAAATGGGTAGGCTTACTGGCTGTGGAGAGTATGACGCTACTGGTTGTGGAGATTTAGAAAACTAACATCGGAGAAGCTCACAGATGTTTCGATCTTTGACTTATGTTTTGTAGGTTGTCTCTGTTTTCTTCATCGTCGGGGTCATCTTTGTTCCCATTGGTGTTGTTTCACTGCTAGCTGCAAGAGATGTATGCTGCCTTTTGTCTTGTGGCTTCTGTCTTAAGATAGATGTTGTGGGTTGTGGTAGTCTCATCTTTTTTCTATTTATACATGTTGACTGATTGCAGGTTGTTGAGATTATTGATCGGTATGATGAGGCATGTGTGCCAGGTAACATGACTGATAACAAGCTTGCTTACATCCAGAATGAAACCATATCCAAAGAGTGCATAAGGAATCTTACGGTAATAAGCTTAGACTTTCATGGGCATTGATTTACCGTTTGAAATACTAAGGCATAGAAGAAGCAAAAGTGCAATTAAATAGAATTTTTAAAATGATTATAAAGTTGGAACAAACATGCAGTCCACAGCATACATCTTCTATCAGATTTATCACAATTTTCTTTGCTGAAGCATTGAATTAATTTCTTTCCAGGTTACAAAGCATATGAAGCAGCCTATTTTTGTGTATTATGAACTTGATAACTTCTACCAGAACCATAGGAGGTATGCTGTTTTTAAGATTTGCTGACAAATTGACAATCATTTGAATCTTTATCCCTTTGGCACAAATTGACAGCTATCACTTTCCTGATGTTTATGAATTATCGTTTGCAATCGTTATGCTATTTTAATTGGAAAACATGATACAACAACTTAACTGCTAACTTGGATATCTTACCGCCAAAGAAAAAGTGAACAGTCTTTCATTGGAGATTTACCATGCGCTTCCCTGATTCAGGTATGTAAAGAGCCGAAACGATGCGCAGCTAAGAGATGCTAGTAAAGCTAACCAGACATCCGCTTGTGAACCTGAGAAGACCACAGCTAATGGGCAACCAATTGTTCCTTGCGGCCTCATTGCTTGGAGCTTGTTTAATGATACATATAATTTCACTCGTGGTAATGAGAACTTGACAGTGGACAAGAAAGACATCTCCTGGAAGAGTGATAGGGAGCATAAATTTGGTAAAGATGTCTATCCGAGCAACTTCCAGAATGGTGCACTTAAAGGTGGAGCAACACTTAACCCAAAGATCCCGGTATGTGAACTTTTATTCTGCACCATCATATTGTGGCATATGCTTGTATAGGGAGACTATTGTTCATTTAGTATACATCTGCAACATCATAATTTCTGCTATTGTCCATTGATTTCTTGTTCATGTGGATAAATAAAAGCTGTATGGATAAGGAATATCTGTGGCAGCTATTCATGTCAGTTGAATGTTATGTGACAGTTGAGTGAGCAAGAGGACCTCATCGTTTGGATGCGGACTGCAGCACTTCCTACGTTCAGAAAGTTATATGGAAGAATACACTTTGACCTCAAGGAGAATGACACAATAACAGTGAGATTGAATAACAACTACAATACATATAGCTTCGGCGGCAAGAAAAAGCTGGTCCTCTCCACTGCAACCTGGCTTGGAGGGAAGAACGATTTTCTTGGCTTTGCATACCTTATAGTTGGTGGGCTCTGCATTTTCCTTGCATTTGCATTCACCTTGCTGTACTTCGTAAAACCAAGGTTAGTGACTTTTTACTGTGTTGCAATCACTTGGAAATTAGCTGTGTGCTGGATTTAGTCTGTGAACCCGCTATATATATGCATATGCTATCCACTGTGATAGCCATACTGTGATGTGATGCTTGCCGTTAAGTAATCTGGGTTTAGCCTATCAAGTTTATAGAAAACCTGTAGTCAGGTATTCTGATTATGCCTGGTGCAGCCCATCTTTTACGTCAATTACTGGTTGAGGTGGCCTTCAGGCTTTAGGCTGTATGAGTACATTTCATGTCACACTACTTTGGTCCTGTTGTTGAAAGTACTTACATAGGTGCATCTTCTATAAATTTTGGTGGACTAGAACCAGACAATCCACTGTTCTGTTTTACTTTGCTGGTTTTGGTCCTTCACACTGCTATTTTGCTTATCATGGTACATTGTGTTGAGTATGTTATGCACTGTGGACTGTGGCCTGGCATGATCAAGGCTTGTACCATAAGAATGATTGTTTTAGGACTTTCTGTGCTTGTTAAAGCATCTGTCTATCATTATTTTTCATTGACACCGTACACGAGTGGAAATGCTAATCCAGTCTGTGGCCTTCGGCAGGAAACTGGGAGACCACAACTACTTATCCTGGAACAGACACCCTGCTGGACGCTAAGATGTTTTGGAGCGCCAAGTGTCCGTACTACTTGAAGTGTAACTTGTATGAAATGAATTGATCTGAACCAGAAATCTCGTTGGTCATAAGCAAGTATGGTTCAGGCTACAACTTCACATTTTTTACAAAGGGATCTAGGTGGCTACGTGATTTTGTTTCTTGTGTTCTTTAGAGCTGCATGTAGCAGTGATCATGAGAATACCTATAGATCTCTAATGGCTTGCTTCGTGGTACGAGCACTCTAAACGGTTTCCTCTAATAGTTTACTATGTGATGTTCATGCATCGGCTACCGAAGATCTGTTATCAGTCAAGGGTGCGTGGGTAATGATTGATGTAGGTTGATTGTAATATCCACAGTGGGGAATAGTACCAACGTCTGTACAAATTGATCACTGTCTGATGTTTGTTTGTCTACTACGATTTTATAGTATACGAGTGTGTGCTCTTATCTACATTTGGGTTGGAAGTACAGCCTGCACGGTCAAAATGCCCTTCTACATGTTATAAGAATCGAAAGCATAATCTACAACACTGGAGATGCATATGCGAAATTCGTTTTCACTTCTTTATTGCTCCACAGGTGGACAATGGAAAGCTTGACTAGAAAGCTTTGAGACGCATGTTCGGAGTTCATTTTCACTTTCTTTATTGCTCCACGCAGGTGAAGACAACTCGAAATCTTCTTCGCAACCATGGCTCGTGACACCCAAATAATGTTCAGCCCCAGATGCCGCAAGCAGAAGGGTAGCTCAAGCTAATTACAGTAACCTAGTCGAGAACAGTCACCTACCTCCCATCCATCAGCACAAGTTTCTTTTGGATATTCAGTCCATAGCTAGATAATAGAGTATAAAGGAACACTCATAAAATTATTGCACGGTTAAGCCCCCATGTTTAGCTTTTCAGACACTCTGTTCGGCACTCGTGCTGCCACTGTTTCCTCCTGTTCCTCGTTCTGATTCTTGGTGAGCCACTCTTGAGTGGCAACCAGGTCGGGGAGCACCGTTGCGCCTGACTGCCTCCAGCTCTCGGCGTCGGCAGTCTTGAACCGGTCCAGGAGCAGCGCATGCATCCCGATGCTCCTAGCGGGGGTGTAGTCCTTCCGCATGCTGTCACCTATGTGGAGCGCTTCTTCTGGAGCGACGTTTCCTGCCATCTCCAACGCTATCTTGTAAATTCTTGGGTCTGGCTTCTCGACGCCAACCATGCCTGAGAACACCCCGAAGTCCCATTCGGAGCCCTAGTTGCAAACCAAGACATGCATTAGTATTTAGTAGACTACTGCATTCATACCACAAAGAAAGCAGATTATTATAGAAGCATGTAACTGTGATGTGTGATCCAGTGGATATTGCACCTGATTCAACCCTAAAGCTGGCAAGATTACATCTTTGTAGCGGTACTCTGCATCGCTGACAACACCAACAGTGAGACCCTTTTCCCGCGCCCACCGCATGAAGGGCTGTGCATCAGGGAATGCTGAGTATGGCGCAGAGGAGCCAAAAGCAGAATAAATGCGCCTGAAGATTTTCTCAAATGTCTCCTCATCATAATCATAGCCAGCCTGCAGTTTGTGATAGATTATAGACCAACTGAATCACTAGGCCCTCTCAACATTAAGAAGACACACCACTAATCCAGACAAGCTTCAGATTTGTAAATTGGTCTTACCTTAACGAATGAATTCTTAACACATGTCCTCCACCATTCAATGTTCGGCATCTTAGCTGCAAATCCAAAACAAGGGTACTGTCTTGCCATCTCAGTGTATGCAAGCTTGAAGCCCTCATGCATGCGGTTGTAGTCAGGACATGGCATCCCAGCAGACTTAGCTGCCATACAGTAGTAATCCCCAAGGTGTCCTTTGTAAGCAATCAGTGTACCAGTAACATCCACGGTGATCAAGCGTAACTTCGAAAGTAGAGACATGCTTGGCAGTGATCTGAACTGTGGTCTTTGTATACAATCTACCTGCACGGTCACATAGTGAAAATTAGGACCAGACCAACCATTTTTTGCAGAACCAGCACAACAGGCATTACAAAAATATAGCATCAATGTTACAAAATTAATTTTATATATAGCTGAGCGGCAGCGCCTGAGCTCATATATCATAGGCATGGAAGGTGCACTCAGAAATTAACTTTGCAATGAGATGCTCCTCCCTCCCTCCCAACTATTCCCTCTGTTCACAGAAAGATACAATTCTCACTTTTCAATAGTCAAACGATTTGAAATTTGACCAAAGTTATATTAAAAAAGTACTAACAATTATGGTACAAAATAAGTACCATTAGATTAGTTATGAAATATATTCGTAGTAAACCTAGTTGGAGACATAAGCGGTAATACTATTCACTATAAACTTGTTAAACTAGTTTGACCTACACAAATCTCATAGTTGCATCCTTTTGTGGATGGAGGGAGTAATACCCAAGACCTTTTTTTCCATAGTGAACCAATGCTTTTTTGCAATGGATGACACATTCAATTTAAGTCAAAAGGGCCAATCGCTTTACAAAAATGAGTGCTGCAGAACACAAAAGTACCGCTCTACCAGCTGAATGGCAAGAATTATACCATATTGCCCCCTTAGGAACAAAGGAAAAGCACACAAATTTTGGAGGATTGTAATCCTATAGGAAACTTTCCTATATGTCGATTTGGAAGAAAGGACTAAACCCTGTGAAATTCCTTTGGATTACTATGAGATGCATTAAACCATATGCAGGAAAACTAGAATGAGGTTGGACCTCATGGAAACTTTCCTTTGTGTCTCAGTCTCATGGAATTCCTGTATTTTTTTTCCCTGAAAAACGTCTAGATAACATGACAAATGGGGAATAGAAAGGAAAAATAAACGTGCTGGGCAATCATTTTGTCAAACCATCAGGATGTACTGATGTGGCATCTAGGATGAATGTACAGTACCAACTTCCACAGAAAAGTCAACCTACATGGAACATTTCCTCCTTACATTGGAAATAATATAGTGAAACAAATTCAGCAGTGACCGCCGAGCAAAGCATCCCTGATCTCAGCAACAAGGCAGGAAGGTAGTAAGAATGAATATTCCGTTTCTACCAAGAAACACTCCAAACCCCTTGTAACTCCTAATTTTCAACATTTCTCTGTCATCGATTATTACTAACACCTCCAGGCCATCTAACCTATCCTGGTTGAAATCCCCATTCATTTTATTTCGCAAGAAAAGTAAGCGTAGTATAAGGCCATCACCGACCTCCTTGCTTAATAATAACAAACAAATAGCAAATCTCAACCAGAAAGTGGCAGGGACAAATCCAAAATGCTCCATTACCTAGAAAACGATCGATGATTGAACCTCCAGTCGCGGTAATGCCTGCAAGAAACAGAAGAAACACGAGATCCGGTCAGGCAACCAACAGAGGTTCACCTCGCAAGATCCTATCTTTCTGCGCAAGAACACGGCAAGAGCCAACAAACGGATACGCCATAGATGAGAGATCGCTACCTCCCAACCACGGCAGCTGTCCAACCGGAACGGGAGAAAAGTTGCGGCCTTGGGGCCTGAGATATCAAGAAACCGGCTGAACCTGTGGGCTCCTCCCAGTTCCTTGCCTATGAGGTCCAGGTTTTGATGTTTGGGAGGTGGGATTTCGATTGGTTTTTCGGTGGTATAAGTACTGGGAGTGGGGAGTGGAAATCTGTGGAATTGGGAATGGGATACCGGCGGTGATGGTCCATGGTTTTGGTTCATCGGATTTCAAGCATACTTTAATGGCACCTGGGGCAGAAAGCAGCCGATAGGTACGCGTGTCCCACTGTTGTACTAGTTGTACTAGTAGTAGTGAAAAGTTTGCAAGGGATAGGCGTGCCATGTCACGAATAGACCAAAGACTGTTTTCTTCCATGTCAACAACAGAAGTGCATCTTCAGTGGGCGACTCGTGGTCTGACGTTTGCTGGAGAAATCGAATCACCTCGAGGAAGGGAGAAGAAGAAGAACCGATGCATATCTGAGAGTGGATTCGTGGTGAAAGAAAATGGAGCAACCCCACTTACCGGAGGGCTTGCCGCACCGCACCGTCGTTGCGGCCGCACGGTCGGCAAGTGCGACGGTGCGAGCTCGAAGGAGTAGGTAGAGCCGAGGACACGTAGCAGGCAGAGCAGGCCAAGGATCTTGGGGGCGGCCGGCGAGCGGAGGAACCGACGAGGGGCTCTGCAGTTCGAGCGCTAGGCGGCTGGCCCAGGCGGCGCAGCCCCGCGCGGAGTGCCTGCTTGTGTAGCGGGGAAAAGAAGCCGGGATTGGGGAAGAACGGGAGGGCGACTGATCATTTTTATATATATTTTTATTTATTATATGCTTTTGTGTCTAATGCCTCCAAAAAGTATGATAGTATCGCTTCTTTAGAAGTTAAATAATTCACATTTAATTAGGTTTATAAAAATAGTACCAATATTTATACTTCTAAATATATTCTATGGTTGATCTAACAACACTTGTTATGCATCAAAGATATTGTTCCTTCATACTAAAATTTAAGTTACTTTGATCTTACATTAATGTTAATCCCTCGTCTAAAAAATATCAAAATATGGCTTCTCGAGAAGCCAAATAATAAAAGTTTAATTAGGCTTATAGAATAGATTTAAACATATTTATTGCATAAATATATTCTATAATCAATCTAACTATACTTATTATATATCAAAAGTGTTGTTCCCTCTGTACTAAATTGCAAGTATTTTGGTTTTACATAAATTTTACTTATATTTAGACATAATGTATATCTAGAGCATAGGAAAAAAAACTATGTATCTATAAAAGTTAAAATGACTTACAATTTAAAACAGGGAGAATGATATTTTTTATACATTTAGTCAAATTTAAAATTGTTTGACTTCTCAAAAGCAAGGTTTTCATTTTTCTTACGAAGAGTATTGTTTAGGTCCATACCGGCTAGTCTAGCATTAGGAGATTGTAGGCTCTTTCTAGCCAAATCTTACCCTTGTTTTGTTCGGTAGAGGTCTATGTTTCTACTTCCTATTTGAGAGGCTCTTCACGTCTTCCAAATATGTGGTTTGATTTACAATTTTCATGAAAAAACTACTATAAGACACGTTGCAAGCCGTTAGGATCTTTAATTTGCTTCTTTCGTCATTCACTATGAATATAGTATATTAAAGTAAAGAAGAACATAAAGGTATGAAATACAAAAATAGGTGAACTTTTTTATTATCTGAATATTGATAATTACTCTCTCCATCCTAAATTGTATGTCATTTTGGCTTTCCTAATATATAGTTTTTGTATTGTAATATATATAGACATAATGTATATCAGAGTGTATAGCAAAAACTATGTACCTATAAAAGCCAAAACAATTTAAAATTTGAAATAGAGGGAGCACATTGTTGAGCTCCTACGTACAAGGCCCTAGAATTTGGCAAGAGCTCACATAGATGAAAGTCATGTTTGGATTTTGGTAAAATGACAATATTTATGGACTAATGGTTTACGAAAGGTTAGGTGAATAGCCCACAAGCAAGACTTGAGCTACATGAGGCCATAAAAGGAGAGATGGCATGATCACATGATGCAAAAGCTCAACAAGAAGAAAGATGGGACGCATTGCCTTCTAAGTATATAATAATATGGATAAGAAGGTAGTAACTCTACCATTTAATTAATAAGAATACAGGGATACTATATACCTTATAACCTATAATTATGCTTACTATTGAAATACAATTTCTGTTGTCCACTAGTCCGTCGTCCCTCACTCCCACCTTGTCTCCCACCTTCTCGCTTGTACTCCTATCGAGGAGAACTGCTTTCACTCCTATCATGGCTAGACTGCATCCTTCTTTAACAGAGCATTGATTATAGTTTGGAGCTACAAATTTGGCAATTTTCTTTAACAAACCTCAATTGGAATATAAAGAAAACCTATTGCACTTTCAAACCTAATACATTGGATTAAAGACTAGCATCTATATTTGACTCTCACGGCTAGCAAAAGAGAAATCGTTGAAGTTTGTTAAAGAAAATTGTCAATTTTGTATGTACTGTCTATCTTGGGGATTATATGTGTAATTATTGGCTGAAAATATGTGCTTATTAATTATTACCAAAACAACCGTTTAGATAACATGGATTTACTTGAAAATATGAAATAATTGTGTATCCTTTGCAATATAAAACGAAAAGGCCATTCTGGTTCCAGGGAGGAAACATTCATTATTCGAGTTCCTTCAACAAATATTTTTGTGCTCCAAAGTACAAACGACACACTAAATTCATTGTTGCTCAATATTTGCAACTTTACCATGATGACATGACATTAATCCAGTCCCTTTCATCTTATACAAAACATCATAAATACAAAGCAAACATTTATGCCTATGATATTACAGGTAGCGGAGGTAGGACTATATTTAGCATGTTCGTTTGGCTGTGGCTTATCGTAAACGATCGTAAATTTTTAGTCGGAGTAGTATTTTTCTCTCACACAAACCAACCAACCATACTTCTTCACGAATCAGCAACAAAACGAACCAGCCAACCGAATAGGCTAATTAACAGGAAGAATATGACGTCAAACGCCGACGACAGGTGAGTGATTTATTTGCACAGAAGTGTATCCAAAATATCTCCGACGGAATCCGTACATTCACATGTAAATGTACTGACAACCATCATAACCTGCAGGACAATACAAAACAACAATAAAATAAGAAATTTGATTCATACTAGTATGTTTTGAATAAAATGTTTTTTTTAAATTGCTCCTTGCCAAAAAAGGCCTGGCCCATGCGTTATTCAGTTCAGGCCCACTTGAATACGCACTTCATGGGCCCAGACGGTTCACGGGCCTCGACCCATTCGTCCGGACATGCTTCAAATTCGCAACAGTGCAATGACACTCAAGCTGTTCCTGATGTGAATGAGCGAGAGGGGCTTACCCGGGTCTCTGGTGACGAGCATGGCGGCGCCGCCGAAGTCGCATGTCCCGCCGGCGACTCTGGTGCGCTACCAGTAGCTGTTAAACGCGTAGGAGGCGTGCGCCATCAGCGTGTCCGGCAGGTAGCACGGCCCGCCTGGCGCCGCCATGCTGCAGTCCGCGCCCGACCCGCACGCGTAGTCCATCGCCGCCTGCACGACCGCGCTCGACGCTGCCGGGTTCGCGACGCACCACAGCCCCGGACGCGCACGCCCTGGCGGGGGCGCCGGGAACGCCACAGGCGGCAGAAAAAGCGGCGCCGGCTGGCTAATACTGCCCGGCGGGCCGGCAGGCGGGGACGCGCCGGGCGCGCTCGCCACCACCGGCGGCAGCGGGGACGGCAAGGCAGGCTTTGCGGGGGGAGGGTACACGCAGTACGGCGGCGACGGAGGAACGTTGGCTGCTGGTGCTGGAGCTCCGCCGATCACGTCCTTGTATGGTGGCAACGACGGCGAGTTCACGATGTTGGGGTGCGAGTAATCCCTTGTCCTTGTCGAAGCATCCGCCCAATCTGTTGCCCATGAATTGCATGGGGACAAAGAAAATGAGAAACTAACAAGCATTCTTGTCACCATGAGAAACTATTGCATGATCATGGACAATGCAGAACGAGATTTCGGCTCAGATTGAAACGCGTCAAAATTGCGAATGGACAATGCAATGCAAATAATGTGCACTTGTAGAGTGGAGCAGTTTACTGTTACCATATTGCATAAAGATGATGGGTGCTAGGATGAAGATGAAACAGTTGTTGATCATGCTTAACCCCATGAGTTTGCCAAAAATTGTAAACGTGGGCTTCCGACGACAACGGAGGATGCATGGGAGAGTGTTATAGTGCTGGAAATTGATGGTGGACCAGGCGAACAGTATGAATTGGGAAGGCAAAGGGGAGGCAAGCAAGAATTCACCAGCTGCAAAGCTGCATGTGACTGAATTTTTTAATCCTCCGGATGCGCATCAGTTGCAAATGTTTAGCTCTTTTCGCTGTTGATTTCAGCGCCTGCAGGGCTTGGATTATATTCCCCGGCCTTTTCTCCAGGCGAAGTTTTGGCACCTGTGCTTGCGTGGTCAAAGAGAAATTCAAGAAGCGGGAAATAAGAAAAGGAGAAAAGGGAAAAGCAGGGGAGAGACTTTGATCTTGCATGAGCTGTACTGGTCTTTTCTGTTGCTTTGGTTCCACTCCAGCAGAGACAACTGGCTGATCAGTGCCTGTTTAAGTGTATATTACCCACTCCGTGCCTGTTTAAGTTGTTTTTTAAGTATAACCGGATGTGCAAAAAAATATTAGCAATATTTATATTTCTAGATAAATTTATTATGAAAATTGATTCAAGGGTCTATCTATTGATAATACTAATTATGCAATATAATATTAATATTTTCTTGTATGTATTTAGTTAAATTTAGAAATTTTTTATTTCTCGGGAAGCGAGAACGACATTTATTTTGGGACGGAGATGTTACATATTGTTCATGTGTGCACCTCTGGCTAATCCAAAAACAACTTCCAATAGAGTGATAATAGGGCTGGCCCAATACTTCAGTGATTATTGGAGGAGATACTTTAGCAGGTTACTAATAGCCCTTTCCAAATACGTATGGTCAAGAGCAGCTACACTCAACCCATGAACTTCAATTGTTTTGCGATTACACCGTACAACTCAGACACTCACAACGCACGAACACTCACGTCTATGAACGCACGCATGCAAACTCTACCCCTATGAGCATCTTCGAAGATTGGGTCAACAAATCCTCGAGAGATATATTGATGAAGTCACCACAGGTGCTCGCCGTCGAAGAAAATATTGCTTACCACTGAAAGCATAAACGCCGTTAAATCCTAGAAAATTCGCTCTCACGGGGAGTCGAACCCAGCACCCGAGGTTCTATTGAGAACTTCGATCTTAACCTAGGTACACAGGTTCATTTTTGACCCTGCCTTATAAAAACCTCTAGCAAGTAGCTCACCATGTTCTTCAACATCGGTCCAGAAACATGTGACTATGGTCCCACATGTTACTCCGTATGTTCTTTTTTACATGTCATATTAGTTTTGTTCTAAGTCAAATATTACTATCTTTGACCATCTTTTCAAAAAATCTTTATAGTTTCACAACATATGAATTATATATTATGAAAATATTTGTTAGAGTGAATCTAGAAACATAAATCTTATATCATGAACTTATTTTTTTTTTTGAAATTGTTAGTCAAAATTACAAATGTTTGACTTAGGACAAAGCTAATACGACATGTAATAAAAATGAAGAGGGCACATGTTACTTTTTCTTTTTTTTTCCTCCTTCCCTTCGCTCCAGCTCTCCATGCACCTCCCCTCCCCTCCCCGTTCCAATCCCATAACCTACCACCAGTCGACACCGTTTTGATGGTGCACGTCTCCATCCTCTTAGACCACTCCATCCTAACGTGATTGTTATCCCACTCTACACACCTGCTCTGCTGATAGAGCCTCCTCGTTGAGCTCGCACTGACATGTAGCCTCGTCATAACAGTGCTTGAGTCAATAGCTCCCACAACATGGACGCCTAGGTGGCTTGGACCACTGATCAGCGGCGGATCTAAGGGGGGGGGGGGCTGGGGGGGCTCCAGCCCCCCCTAATTTTTTGATTTCAAGCCTAATCACTGTAGCAAAAGCTTGATTTCACCATTAAATCTTCATGCAAATCAACATCTCCATTGTTTTAGCCCCCCCTTATCCCGCATCGTGCATCCGCCACTGCCACTGATGATGCCTATGGCGAGCCAAGTGGTGCCATGTTGCGGATGAAGAGAGTAGAAGAACGCTATTCTCTTTCGACTTATCGGACTGATAGGTCATTGTGTGCCTTGTCTTATATGTTGGCGTTGCAATGTTTAAGTCTGCCCCTAGAATGGTGTACGAATTTTCCCCATAGATTATGAGGCAACCTTGTAACGATCATAGGGATGTGTTAGAGATAGGAGTACCTGAGTAGAGTTCCAATAGTTCCAAGGGTTATATCCAAGCACGGAAGCGTATCCAAGCAGGAAAGCTTGCGCTTCAAAATATCTGAGGTGAAATGTTTGCTGCAAGAAGCCAAGTAGGCCTATTGTATTCTATGGCATGACTATCTTGTTATAAGTTCCTTAAAGTGCATCATTTGTTTTGAGTAGGTTTTCGATTAACTAGGTGGAGTAGTCCATCAGATGTACAATTAGAAAGTTGTGGAGAATTTAGGTATATTTCTGCTGTAGAAAACTTAGAATTTTAGCAAAGTATATATCTTTAGATATGGACTGTTGAATTTGCTACTATATATGAATGTTCAAAATTATTAATGGAAGATATATTCATGTTTTAGGTGACCTTAAAGGTTGAATCTCTAAAGAATTACAACTAAAAAGGTTTTGTTTACCTAAAAATATAGATGTTTCTGCCAAAGTTTCAAAATTTTTGGACAATTGGTCTAGGAGCTATGAATTTTTTCCCTGGCTCCCTGAAAATTTTTAGACAGATTGCATAGTTGTTTTCCGCTGCAATTTGCACCTCATAGCATTTAGAATTAAAATAAAGTAACTGTCCGCTTGACTAGCCTAGAGTTCGTCGATGGTTGTGCAGACTGAGCTGACTGGTTCTGGGGACACTCTCGGGCATAGTGGCCATCTTTGCCACATTGTTTCCCAATCTCGGGCACTCTCGGGCAATTTGCGCTAGGCTTGTTTCCCAATCTTTGGCGAGGTGGGACCTGCTGTCCCTGAGGCTGCACCTGCTGAGTGGGTGCACGGTACTGTATGGAAGAAGTCTGAGAAGTATGCTGGGGCTACCAAAATGAATGCCCGCCTGATGATTGATAGGGCACCCGTCGAACAACCTGTACCTTCTGAGTATGAGGGTGGCTAGAAGACCCCACAGCCACCCGCTTTCTCTTCCACTCTGCCTAGGAATCCCGCTGCAAGTCCTCCATAGCGATGGCAGCATTCATCATTGCCCCGAAGGTTGGATAGTTCCCAGTGTACAATTTCTCCTGAAGGATGTAACAGAGGCCACAATAGAAGCAGTCCTTCTTCTTCTCGTTAGTGTCCACATGAATGCCAGCATACTGGGACAAGTGATTAAACTTATTGACATAGTCTATCACTCTCATGCTCTCTTGTCACAGTTCTACGAACTCAGTCAGCTTTCAATTGAGGATACCAGCAGGAATATATAACTCTCTAAATGCCGCGGTGAACTCCAACCAGGTCACCGGATGATCTGGCTGCTACATGGCATGGAAGGCATCCCACCATGCACTCGTAGACCTCAATAGCTGCTGCATTGCAAAGCGCACTTTCTGCTCATCGGCCACATTAAACAACAGAAACTTCTGCTCTAGAATGCGAAGCCAGTGCTCCCCATCCAGGGGCTTAGCTGTCGGTGTGAAATTGAGTGGGTGGGTCTTGAGGAAATCCTGGTAAGAGGAGGGTCCCTCAAGATGGTGGGCACCACCCCCGTTCCCACCATTGCCCCCACGGCCTCCGCGGGCGAAGCCAGCGATAGCTTGTGCCATTAGCTCCATGGCACGGGCTGAGTCTCGGCGAGCAGCCATTAGTTCCGCCATCATCTCCGCGTGAGTCATTGGCGGTGGCAGTGGCGGCGGTGGAAAAGGATGAGGAGCTAGAAGTGGAGCCTCCTGCTCTCCCCGTTGCCATGCTCATTGGCCCGACCACTCTCGCCTTAGCCCTCGCCAAGACCGTGGGCCGCCCCGGCACTAGTGCTCCTGCGTCCGGACCTTAGATTCATCTATAAGAGATAGAAACCGTCCATTTAGAACAACCTTCCCGATCAGAAGCGATGGATTAGAGAAATGACAGCACATTTATTAAAGCATTCTTTTAGTTAATCCTATCACTTTACTAATCCAATTATACGTGTAGGGGGATTTTAGTTTAAGCAAGATGCTATTATCATGATGCATGTATCGTCCTATACGTTCACTCAAGCCGGAATATAGCGGAATTCGCAAAATTTTTGGCATATCGCACACTCACTTTCCGTATGCTAGATGATTTTTTACGCAACATAAGTCAGTGTACCTACAGAAAACTTATTAGACAAAACTAGTGTCGCTATCCTAGATAGACCATATTGTTAGGGCTTCTACTTATTTACATAATTTAATCGCATCCTACTTTTCACAAAACTTTTGTTGGTCAAATTTTTAAGTTTTTGAAAAAGAGTGATGAACTCGTAACCCATTATTGGCTCTGGTACCAACTGTGGCAGAACCGCCTGAAATAGCACACTTACGGAGGCGTCCGTCTTTCACCAGACACTAAGCACCCCGAATGCAAGCTACAGCGGGCAGTATCTGTCGGGCACACCCCAAGGGAGAACCCAAAAGATCCATATTTTTCCCCAAGGATCCAATAATGAGAATAAGTTATAATACTTAATCCATTTCATACATTCAGAGTTCATAAAAAGTACATTATTACATTTCCAAAGTCAGAGTGCGGAATATTAAACAGCGGAATTAAGAAAAACATCTAGCGCTAAAGAACACGGATCCATCTGTGCCCACAAGAAGAATCCTCCACACAAAGGTACTCCTCAAGTGTAACCTGCAACAGGGGTAAATAAACATTGAGTACACAATGTACTCGCAAGACTTATCCGACTAGTGGGAATTGAAAGCATCTAGGCCCCTAGTTGGGTTTTGGTGATTAATGACAATACAAGATTACTATGACTAACGTGTGTTTTGCAGAGATAATTGAGTTAGGTCATGGTAATGGAGATCGATTGGGCAATCAAAGTTGTCATGCCCCTACGATGGAAATCGTTTTGGTTTTCAAAGGATGGACGACAAGGTTAAGGATGACTAGTTCTAAGTGTCGATTGGAGTTGGAGAGACACTTAGAGTAGTTTAGGACTTTGTTTTTTCCTTTGGCCATACTATTAAGGGGGGTATGGATAGGTAGCTTGATCTAGTTGAGTCTAGTGAGTTAGGTGTGGTGCACACTTGTTAAAACTAGCTCTAGGTAGCTCCTATAAATGCCAAAGATCCTTTGGAGCAAACTTCATTCACATATGATCGAGAGTTGGAAGTGAATGGAGGGTCAAATGCTGACCGGACGTTGGCCCTGGTGCGACCGAACGCTGGCCATAGGGTCCGATCAGTTCATTTGATCAGCTATCTGCGTTCGGTGCGATCGGATGCTAGAGAGGTCAAGTGACCGAACGCTAAAAGGCAGCGTCCGGTTGACTCCAGTAAGGTTCCAGAGAAGGGAATCTGTGACCGAATGCGTCCGGTCAGTACTAACCGTACCCTGAGGGTTCTGCGTCCGGTCAAGTCCAGTAAGGGTTTAATGCGACCGAACACATCCGATCAGTGGTGACCAGACCCTGCCAGCGTCCGGTCAACACATTTTTACTGGTTCACGGGTTGAACTGACTGGAGCGTCCGGTCAATACGACCGGAGCATCCGGTTACCCCGCAGAAGCTCATAACGGTTTGTTTTTTAGGCTGCCTTATAAATAGAAGCTCCACTCGTGTGTGGAGTCACTTTTGCTCATTCCAACAGCTGAGAAACACGTTTGTGAATGCCAAGAAGAGCAAGGTCCTAGTGAGGTGATTGAGATTTGAGAATCCAAGAGAGTAGCCTCATTAGTGAATCAAGAGTAGCCAAGTGTGCATCCATCTTCTCATTAGGCTTTGCGTGGTCAAGTGAGAGTTCATGCTTGTTACTCTTGGTGATTGCCATCACCTAGATGGCTCAGTGGTGATTGGGAGCTTGGTGATCACCTGGCGGAGCTTGTGGGTGACCCAACTCAAGTTGTAAGCGGCTTTGGGTGGTTCGCCACGACGGAGTGTCGAAGAATCAACCCGTAGAGAGCACTTGATCCTTGCACGGATCAAGGTGGAGCTACACCCTTATGCGGGTGCTCCAACGAGGACTAGTGGGGAGTGGCGACTCTCCGATACCTCGGCAAAACATCACCGCGTTCCTCTCTCTCTCTTTACTTTGAGCATTTACTTTGAGTATTTACTTTGAGCAATTCAATACTTGTCTTTACATTCATAGAATTGCCATACTAGAGTAAGTTTAGAACATAGGTTGCAAGTCTTTTGTGCGTTAGTTTGATAAAAACACTTTTCTAGGCATAAGGGGTTAATTGGGCTATCTGTAGGATTTGATTATTGCAAGAAAATTTAGAATTAGCCCAATTCACCCCCCCCTCTTGGGCATCTTGATCCTCTCAGGAATAATTACCCAACTCCAAGGAATATGATAAGCTTTATGGTTTGTTGGTTTTCTTTTTGTAGAAAGTAGTAATAATAGTGAGTCCTTATTGATGTCATTATTAATAGCCATATTAGTTTGTTATATAGCCATTCTATGTAAGCACATATTCTACTTTCAAGCAAGAGTTGAGCAATCAGTTTCATTTCAGCACCTTCCATCTTGAAGTTCTTACTATGGTGCTAGACATGAAACAAGCCATATCGGATTACTCGGCGATTCGCGAATCAATGCCCCCAGCTAGGTACCCAAAAAACACACACCTCGCTTGTACCCCAGGCACAAGCAGGACTAACCCATCACCCTCCTATCCTGGGTGTCCAGGTCCCTGTCTAAACTTGGACTCCAAGCCCCCACTCCTGAGTCCCGGACTCAGTGCGGTGCAGGGACCTCCACCATCCCCGCTACATTTGAAACAAGCGCCAGGCTTGTTCCCCAATCTTTGGCGAGGTGGGACCTACTGTCCTTGAGGCTTCACCTGCTAAGTGGGTGCATGGTACTATGTGGAAGAAGTCTAAGAAGTATGCTGGGGCTACCAAAATGAATGCCCGCCTGATGATTGATAGGGCACCCGTCGAACAACTTGTACCTTCTAAGTATGAGGGTGGCTAGAAGACCCCGCAGCCACCCACTCTCTTCCACTCTACCTGGGAATCCCGCTGCAACTCCTCCATGGCGATGGCAGCATTCATCATTGCCCCGAAGGTCGGATAGTTCCTAGTGTACAAACTCTCCTGAAGGATGTAAGAGAGGCCACAATAGAATGGGACCTTCTTCTTCTCATCAGTGTCCACATGAATGCCAGCATACTGGGATAAGTGATTGAACTTATTGACATAGTCTATCACTGTCATACTCCCTTGTTGCAGTTCCAGGAACTCAGTTAGCTTTCTGTTGAGGATACCAGCAGGAATATAGAACTCTCTGAATGTCGTGTTGAACTCCTACCAGGTCGCTGGATGATCTGGCTGCTACATGGCATGGAAGGCATCCCACCATGCACTCGTAGACTCTAATAGCTGCTGCGCTACAAAACACACTTTCTGCTCATCGGCCACGTTGAACAACAGAAACTTCTGCTCTAGAATGCGAAGCCAGTGCTCCCCATCTAGGGGCTCAGCTATCGGTGTGAAATTGGGTGGGTGGGTCTTGAGGAAATCCTTGTAAGAGGAGGGTCCCTTAGGATGGTGGGCACCACCCCCGTTCCCACCATTGCCCTCGTGGCCTCCACGGCCGAAGCCAGCGATAGCTTGTGCCATTAGCTCCATGGCACGGGCTGAGTCTCGGTGAGCAACCATTAGTTCCTCCATCATCTCTGCGTGAGTCATTAGCGGTGGTGGTGGCAGCGACGGAAAAGAATGAGGAGCCAAAAGTGGAGCCTCCTGGCTCTCCCCGTTGCCATGCTCATTGGCCCGACCACTCTCGCCTTAGCCCTCGCCAAGACCATGGGCCACCCCAGCACTGGTGCTCCTGTGTCCGGACCTTAGATTCATCTGTAAGAGATAGAAACCATCCATTTAGAACAACCTTCCCGATCAGAAGCGATGGATTAGAGAAATGACATCACATTTATTAAAGCATTCTTTTAGTTAATCCTATCACTTTACTAATCCAATTATACGTGTAGGGGGATTTTAGTTTATGCAAGATGCTATTATCATGATGCATGTATCGTCCTATACGTTCACTCAAGCCCGAATATAGCGGAATTCGCAAAATTTTAGGCACATCGCACACTCACTTTCCGTATGCTAGATGATTTTTTACGCAACATAAGTCAGTGTACCTATAGAAAACTAATTAGATAAAACCAGTGCCGCTATCCTAGATAGACTATATTGCTAGGGCTTATACTTATTTACATAATTTAATCGCATCCTACTTTTCACAAAACTTTTATTGGTCAAATTTTTAAGTTTTTGAAAAAGAGTTATGAACTCGTAACCCATTATTGGCTCAGGTTCCAACTGTGGCAGAACCGCCTGAAATAGCACACTTACGGAGGCGCCTGTCTTCCACCAGACACTAAGCACCCCGAATGCAAGCTACAGCGGGCAGTATCCATCGGACACACCCTAAGGGAGAACCCAAAAGATCCACATTTTCCCCCAAGGATCCAATAATGAGAATGAGTTATAATACTTAATCCATTTCATACATTCAAAGTTCATAAAAAGTACATTATTACATTTCCAAAGTTAGAGTGCGGAATATTAAACAGCGGAATTAAGAAAAACATCTAGCGCTAAAGAACATGGATCCATCTATGCCCACTAGAAGAATCCTCCACAAAAAAGTACTCCTCAAGTGTAACCTGCAATAGGGGTAAATAAACACTGAGTATATAATGTACTCGCAAGACTTATCCGACTAGTGGGAATAATTTCCCAACTCCAAGGAATATGATAAGCTTTATGGTTTGTTGGTTTCCTTTTTGCAGAAAGCAGTAATAATAGTGAGTCCTTATTGATGTCATTATTAATAGCCATATTAGTTTGTTATATAGCCATTCTATGTAAGCACCTGTTCTACTTTCAAGCAAGAGTTGAGCAATCAGTTCCATTTCAGCACCTTCCATCTTCTAGTTCTTACTACGGTGCTAGACACGAAACAAGCTGTATCGGATTGCCTGGCGATTCACGGATCAATGCCCCCAGCTGGGTACCCCAAAAACACATGCCTCGCTTGTACCCTAGGCATAAGCAAGACTAACCCATCACCCTCTTGTCCTAGGTGTCCAAGTCCTCGTCCAAACTTGGACTCTAAGCCCCCACTCCTGAGTCCCGGACTCAGTGCGGTGCAAGGACCTCCATCATCCCCGCCACATTTGAAACAAGCGCTAGGCTTGTTCCCCAATCTTTGGCGTGGTGGGACCTGCTGTCCCTAAGGCTACACCTGCTGAGTGGGTGCACGGTACTATGTGGAAGAAGTCTGAGAAGTATGTTGTGGCTGCCAAAATGAATGCCCGCCTGATGATTGATAGGGCACCCATCGAACAACATCTACCTTCTGAGTATGAGGGTGGCTAGAAGACCCCACAGCCACCCGCTTTCTCTTCCACTCTGCCTGGGAATCCTGCTGCAAGCCCTCTATGGCGATGGCAACATTCATCATTGCCTCAAAGGTCGGATAGTTCCCAGTGTACAATTTCTCCTGAAGGATGTAAGAGAGGCCACAATAGAAGCGGTCCTTCTTATTCTCATTAGTGTCCACATGAATGCTAGCATACTGGGACAAGTGATTGAACTTATTGACATAGTCTATCACTGTCATACTCCCTTGTCGCAGTTCTAGAAACTCATTCAGCTTTTGGTTGAGGATACCAGTAGGAATATAGAACTCTCTGAATGCCGCGGTGAACTCCTACCAGGTCATTGGATGATCTGGCTGCTATATGGCATGGAAGGCATCCCACCATGCACTTGCGGACCCCAATAGCTGCTGCGCTGCAAAGCACACTTTCTGCTCATCGACCACGTTGAACAACAGAAACTTCTGCTCTAGAATGAGAAGCCAGTGCTCCCCATCCAGGGGCTCAGCTGTCAGTGTGAAATTGGGTGGGTGGGTCTTGAGGAAATCCTGGTAAGAGGAGGGTCCCTCAGGATGGTGGGCACCACCCCCGTTCCCACCATTGCCCTCGTGGCCTCCGCGGGCGAAGCCAGCGACAGCTTGTGCCATTAGCTCCATGGCATGGGCTGAGTCTCGGTGAGCAGCCATCAGTTAAGCCATCAACTCCATGTGAGTCATTGGCGGTGGCGGTGGTGGCGGTGAAAATGGATGAGGAGCCAGAAGTGGAGCCTCCTGGCTCTCCCCATTACCGTGCTCATTGGCCCGACCACTCTCGCCTTAGCCCTCACCAAGACCGTGGGCCACCCCAGCACTAGTGCTCCCATGTCTGGACCTTAGATTCATCTATAAGAGGTAGAAACCATCCATTTAGAACAACATTCCTGATCAGAAGCGATGGATTAGAGAAATGACAGCACATTTATTAAAGCATTCTTTTAGTTAATCCTATCACTTTACTAATCCAATTATACGTGTAGGGGGATTTTAGTTTAAGCAAGATGCTATTATCATAATGCATGTATCATCCTATACGTTCACTCAAGCCAGAATATAACGGCATTCGCAAAATTTTCGACACATCGCACACTCACTGTCGGTGCAGAATGTGACCAACTAGTAAATATTTGTAGTTTTGTTGTATGTTGTGATCGGAGGTGACCTAGCACTCAATGACATAGGATTTATATTGGTTTAGGAAATGTGCCCTACGTCCAGTCAGGGTCGGTCGGTGACTTTATTCCTGAGCCTAGGTGCTCGAAGTTTGCAGTGGTGTTACAAACTGGAAGGAGAAAGATGGGGGTGTACAAGAGGTCCAGTCGGCTCCGGTCAGAAGGGCCGAGAGTGATAGGAACTTTGCTATGAGCTAAGTGTTCAAGTGGGTGCTTGAGGTGCGAACCTAGTGGTTCTGTGGTTGTGAGCTATCGATCTAAGGAACTCTGGCCTACTAGAATCGGGCTTCTTTGTTGGAGGAAGCGCACCCCCTTTTATAGATGAAGGGGATGGCTTTACAAGTGAGAGGGTGAGGGTACGTATGCTGCCGAGCCTTGTTGCCTATGCCTACCGAGCCTTGTTGCCCACACCAGTGGGTACAAGATAGTGGTAGGCGCCTACAATACTGATGTTGTCACTGTAGAATGTCAGATGCACACAAGAGGTCGTGCTGCCTTTTTCAGGGATGGTGGACGTTGGTACCTGCAAATACTATTTGATGCCTAGAATCATGTGAGGAGTCTCGCTATGTTCACCCGGTACGGTGAATCCAAGTGCCCATACCGCTATCGGTGTCTAGAGACACGCGGGGGGCCTTATCGTATGGGAGTTTTAGCAGCCCCTACAATACTATAGAGGGAGATATCGGCGCCTACAATACTATTTGTGTTAGGGTGGCTGCAGAGTATAGTTCCATGCAGGGTATGGTACCTGGTACAGTGGTTTTGACTTGTGAGCCTTGCCTTGCCTTGCCTTTCTCCACACGTCTTCTGGTTCCTACCGAACGAGCGTCCCCGGTCGGATGGCTCCAGTCGGCTCTGAGTGCGCCAATCAGAGAAGAGCGGTGAGCAGGGTTCCTATGAGCCCTGGTTGGAGGGACGCAGGGTTAGAGTCAGAAGTAGCGCTGTGGGCCAGGCCTTCTGATCAGAGAGGGCGTCCGGAGGCGGCTGGAGGCTGAAGCGAGTGCTCCAATCGGAGTGGTGGGCCCAAGGGGTCGACGAGTGGGCACCGCTCCTTTCGGTCTAGACCTTCTGGTCGGCAACTAGGTCATCCTTCTAGCCTGTTGTGTTTAGACTCTTGGGCCGAGCCTTAGCATGGAAGCCGGTCCCTGAGGGACCCCGAGTTTATGAACCCAACACTCACTTTCTGTATGCTAGACAATTTTTTACGCAACATAAGTCAGTGTACCTATAGAAAACTGATTAGATAAAACCAGTGCCGCTATCCTAGATAGACCATATTGCTAGGGCTTATACTTATTTACATAATTTAATCGCACCTTACTTTTCGTAAAACTTTTGTTTGTCAAATTTTTAAGTTTTTGAAAAAGAGTGATGAACTCATAACCCATTATTGTCTTTGGTACCAACTGTGGCAGAACCACCCAAAATAGCACACTTACGGAGGCGTCCATCTTCCACCAGATACTAGGCACCCCGAAAGCAAGCTACAGTAGGCAGTATCCATCGGGCACACCCCAAGGGAGAACCCAAAAGATCCACATTTTTCCCCAAGGATCTAATAATAAGAATGAGTTACAATACTTAATCCATTTCATACATTCAGAGTTCATAAAAAGTACATTATTACATTTCCAAAGTCAGAGTGCGGAATATTAAACACCGGAATTAAGAAAAACATCTAGCGCTAAAGAACACAGATCTGTCTATGCCCACCAGAAGAATCCTCCACACAAAGGTACTCCTCAAGTGTAACCTACAACCAGGGTAAATAAATACTGAGTACACAATGTACTCGCAAGACTTATCCGACTAATGGAAATAATTTTCCGACTCCAAGGAATATGATAAGCTTTATGGTTTGTTGGTTTCCTTTTTGCAGAAAGCAGTAATAATAGTGAGTCCTTATTGATGTCATTATTAATAGCCATATTAGTTTGTTATATAGCCATTCTATGTAAGCACCTGTTCTACTTTCAAGCAAGAGTTGAGCAATCAGTTCCATTTTAGCACCTTCCATCTTCCAGTTCTTACTACGGTGCTAGACACGAAACAAGCCATACCGGATTGCTTGGCGATTCACGAATCAATGCCCCCAACTAGGTACCCCGAAAACACACGCCCCGCTTGTACCCTAGGCACAAGCAGGACTAACCCATCACCCTCTTATCCTGGGTATCTAGGTCCCCATCCACACTTGGACTCCTAGCCCCCACTCCTGAATCCCAGAATCAGTGCGGTACAAGGACCTCCACCATCCCTGCCTCCAATCAATCGGTTCAGAAAGAGCCAGATCCACAACAAGAGAGCAACGAGTCTTCCCTGCGCCCATACCCAAGTATGTGCTTGGGATAATAAATCTGTGACTTGCCCCGATGACTTATGCAACGACCGATTCTTAATTGACATAGACAAGGAAAAAGTGTAACCAAGCTGTGCCCTGTTGGCCACAGGACACAACCTCTTACACCCACCAATTCCTAAACCATATCCATGTCTGGTCACCATTTTCTTTCCACCATTTTATCATGAGTCATCATAATTATCACCTATCGCGAGTAACGGCAGGTTCACGCTACCAATTTCCTACGCATAGCAGCTACTCGACCTGAACTAGTAGGACTCATGGGTAGATATATTTATGCATATAGTTTACATAAAATTCCTGTAACGTAAATGCACAACATATATATATTCAGTGATCAGTAAAAATATATGTTATGCACCGGGGCTTGCCTTGGGCAGGCAACGGGTCAGCAAAATCAGCACAAAAAGGCTCTCGGGCTCCCTCCTGCATGAGGATCTCCTCCTTGTACTCCTCAATGGCCTTTTCGTAATCCTATTCGTCCACGAGCACGAACTCTACCAACTCGTGATCTACATGCATGAAATGATGATGCAACATTTAATAATATGGCAACAGCATCTCTTAAAATAAACTATATCTTATCAATTTACTAAGCTAGTCCTACCGGCTAAGGTACTAAGTTACCTACTGCTACCACTAACAAGTACGAATCATGACATACATTATCATAGCAACTAAAGGTTTTCTTACTCCTAATACCAATTAATTCTATATATGATAAAACAAGGATAATAGCTACTCTATTTATCAACCTACTCTAGGGCTACAAAATTTACAGCAAGTACATAATAATCTAATGAGCCTACTGTAAAAATTTCATAGCTATAGATATCACCAATTTGCCACAAAAATTCCTACAAATATTAATCTACATAATACTAAGCTCTCTAGTTTGGATTTATGAACCCATCACTATCATAGCTAATTGTAATCTAACTACACTAACAGATAGATGTCATTTTTGTGAATCTAACAAATTTGGTTTCACTATTTTTAGACATCTACAAGATTTACTACAATTTATCAAAGTTTAGCTCAAAACTAAATTGAATAAGCATTTATTAATGCGCTGGAAAATAGAAAACCAAACTTCAGACCACATCCCACTAACCACGGTGCGGCCCACAACCGCGCGACGCGCGCACCACCGACGCGGCCC
Source organism: Miscanthus floridulus (assembly GCF_019320115.1). NCBI lineage: Eukaryota > Viridiplantae > Streptophyta > Magnoliopsida > Poales > Poaceae > Miscanthus > Miscanthus floridulus. The sequence goes on from NC_089598.1 coordinate 117,737,039, forward strand.
TCGCAGAGGCGCGGCCCAGCCGAGCGATGCAACCCACGACGAGAAGGCCCGCACGTGATGGCCATTTTGCACGAACGCCCCTGACCTACAGACGAACCACACTGAGGTCCATGGTACTATTTCTATAGATAGTCATCTCATGAATATAACCCTCCCCTTTTCCTTCTTTACCGTGGCCAAGTCCCCCGGCACCCGCGCGCACACCCACGTGGCGGCGCTGGCACCGGGCGGCTACGTCGACCACACCAGACCCCCACAGCCCTATCTAAGGAGCCGATGCTCACCTCGACGTCAACTAGAAGCGGTGGAAGGTGAGATGGTTAATGGAGACACTGTCCTGAGCTCCCTCCATGGCGGCGGACTCCTCCCTGTGACAGCGGGTGTGTTCCCATGAGCCAAGGCACAGATAATGTGAACAAGCTCACAGATGGGCAACAACGACTCACCCTGAACCTACTGGTCATGGTGGCTTAACCGGAGACTGACCGAGCGAGCCTGGCCACGCGTGTACGGCAAGCCTCGCGGCGGCGGCGATGGCGCGACTACGGCGGCAGCGCTGAGCAAGTAGTAGCAGGGCAAAATGGGGTGCACATGGGATAGAGTGGAGCAGGGCGAAGGTATAGTGCCAACGAATTGGACGAAGGTGGACGGGGCTAAGGGAATTAGACGGGTGCTGCCGTGGAGTCTTAAAGTGACCGGCGGCGAAGGAACTTCAAATTGGGGCTCAACACCGGCTGGCAGCAACAATGGAAATGTTCAGCGCGTAGCTAGGTCTCTACTCCATCCATGGGCACATGAAATTTCATGGATTTGGCCGACGCTGCGAGCTTGCCTCGACGTGGCCCGGCGATAGAGGGACAGGGAAGGTAGGCAAAGTGGCTCGGCGCTGTCGTGGCGGGATTGGCCGTCAACTCAAAGCATAAACGCGCACGGGTGATTAGGAACAGCGAGGCGTACACAAGACGCTTGGCAGCAACGCCATAACCCGCAAGCCGATGGCGGCTCAGTACTACGCCACAGTGGACGGCGTCGGCCAGGGGAGGCAACAGCGCAGCGTTGATGAGCCGAAGTGATGGCAAGAGCAAGCGGCAATCCCACGCGTGGTAAGGCAACATGCGGGCAGAGCCAAGCGGGACGACACACACGGCACCGTTGGGTGAGCGTGAGGCGGCAGAGCGTCCAGTGCGCGGCACGGCGGTGCGGGTCCACGCGGCTATGTGCGAGCGTGTGCGTGCATGGCGTGCCAGGGCAGCAACGATGGCATGGCCTATAGCGCGGGGCCAGCGGCAGGGCCGGCCAGTGCGGCAGTGACGAACGGTGCGCAACGCGACCGTGGTGCAGTGCGACATGACGGCGAGCCGCAGGGCTTAAGCAGACGCGACGGATGAGGCAGAGCGGCCAGGCTGGCCGGGCCCAACATGCGCGTGTGCGAGCGGGTAGCGTGCCAGGCGTGGCAGCGGTAGTGCGACCGGTGCGGCGGTGCGCGTGGGCACGCCTGGGCAAGCAGCGACACCGGCCGGGTCACGGTGACCGCGCCCAGACACCGAAACTGACCGAGAACGTGCCTTGCACGCATTTTAAAGTTGCTACAAAAACGAACTCGATGATCCAGTAACTACACCACCTATTTTACGCTCTAGCTGGTATATCAGGCTACTAGAGGAAACCCTAAAACCATGCCACTACCTAATCCGATCGTTCTACAAAATTTGCTGAACTTTGCTTCGTCGATCTGTTTCTCGACTTAGGAATTTCAACCAAAACACGATCGGATTTATGTAGAATTTGAGTTCCAAGCCATTCGATACACTAGCTAGCGAATCCCGTTCTCGCCCGCACGTATTTCAACGTCGCCTACGAAGCTCATGCTACAAACTTTACCAAAGTTTGGTATATGTATTCCCTAACATTTTCGTTCAATAAAAATTCATTTATAACCCTAAGTAATACAACGCGACATAAAATGTAACATGTGTTTCGTGTTTCAAATGAACGTTTCAAGTTCCGTATATTGCTTTATACCCTATATTACACACATTTACACACAAGTATGATGCTCATGCAGTGTTTTAGCAAAAAACTGTACAGTATAACACCGAGGGTGTTACACCATAGGATCACTTTGGTGTTATTTATAGGGTATATTTGATTTAGCTGTGAGCTATGAAAAAAGTTGTGTTGAGTTGTGAGCTATGAAAAAACTGTTGGGACCTATATGCCGTGAAAACAACTATGAAACCTACCACATATATTTATCTCCCTTGAAACAACTGTAAAATGTCTTTATATTTCCACCCATTTGGAAAAGCGAAAAGTTGAAAGCCAAAAGTAGGATCAAGATGCTAATAAAATTGTATTTACGTGAAAGGGGCTGCTTTTTGAAAAGTAGCTTCTGATTTCACCCATTTGGTTGATGTTCTACTTTTTTTTTAGCTGAAGCACTTACTAGAAGCTGAACTCACAACCATACTTGTTTTTTTATGTGTGTATTGAGTTTGTGGTTAGTAATCAAGTGATAGTATTCCGGATCGTGCCAAATGAGTTTTCTTGTGCGGTTTCAACATTTGAGGCAACTAGACATAGCAATACATGCTTTGGCATGTTGTTTTTACTACCTCTACCTTTACAATTCGGAACCACGCCAACTCCAATTTATTTGATGAGCTTGATCAACATGAAGTTTATTTACTATTGTTTTATGTTCTTTTATGATATATATCATATTGTGGTCGAAGTTGAGATATTATAAATACACTTCTAGGAACTAATAAAGCTTACTAAAGTTTAGTCCACCCTATTCGCTTATGCTGAAATTTGGCTTACGTTAATGTTTATGCTAAAATGTTATTAGAGAAAAACACTGTTACATAGCTAAAAAGTAGCTCAAGCGAACAGGGTGATCACATTCACATCAGATGTTTGACACTAATTTGCAGTATTAAAATAGACTAATTACAAAACTAATTGCACAGATTAAGACTAATTCACTACTATATAAATGATTTTGCAAGGTGGTGCCTAAATATTAACCGAGATGGTCATAAAATTTGTCCACCTCTAAAAATACTGGACGATTAACGGAGATGGTCGATTTCATTTACCAAGGCAGTCACGTTTGCGTGTCTCTGTAAATCGATTTATGAAAACCGCCTCCTAAAATCGATTTATAGAGGTGGACGCCTTTAGACAACCGCCTCTAAAAATAGTCTATTTTCAGATACGATCGTCATAAGACGTCCGTATCCATAAATCTATTTTCAGAGGCGGGCACACTATAAGGCCCGCCTTCGAAAATACTGGAGCACGGTCGAAGCCCACAACCCACTCTCTACCAGGCTTATATAAATTGGGGAGATAGGGTTTCTAGCCCCTCACTCCCTCAGCTCTATCTCTCGCATCGCTCGCTCTCCTACCCGCGCAGCAGTGCGCCGCGCGCTCCTCCCCTCCCTCCGCAGCAGGCCGCATGCCTCCTCCCCCACGTAGCAGGCCGACGCGCCTCCCTTCCACTCCCACCCTCCCTCCCTACATCCCTCATCACACATGAGATCGAGCTCGCGCGGGCGGTGGCAGGTGGCAGCGGTCTCTCTCTCTCTCTCTCTCTCTCTCTCTCTCTCTCTCTCTCTCTCTCTCTCTCTCTCTCTCTCTCTCTCTCGCCGGAGGCTGGATCCCTGCGGTAAAGGGCTGATCCCGGCGGCGTGTGCAGCGCTCGCCTGGCGGGAGAGGCGCCCGGTGGCGACGCGTCTCAAGGAGGCGCGACCGCTCCTTCTCCGGCCACGACTAGCTCCACCATGGCGGTGCTGGATCCGGCATGGAGGCGGCGGCGGCGTGCTCCACCACGCGGCGGTGGCTCCTTCCCTCGGGCCACGCCCAGATCCGAGGAGGAGGAGGACGGCCGCGTCTAGATCCGGCGTGGAGGAGTCCAGTTGCGCCTAGATCTAGCGCAGAGGAGGCCGGCCGCGCCCATTCCCCAGATCCGACGGGGAGGAGGTTGGCCGCGGCCAGATCCGGCGAGGAGGAGGCGCGCCTAGATCAGGCGAACGCGACAGCAGCGGGCTTGATTGGACCAGGTGGTGGGCTCGATTGGGCTTGCTAGGTTTTTTTTATATTTTTAAATCGATTAACGGAGTCAGGTAACTTAATGCGACCGTCTTCGTTAATCGATTAACCAAGACGGGCAAAGCAACCGCCTCCAAAAAAAAAAGTTGGATTCATCGTGACCTTTGATTGGATGTGGTTGCAATGCCGCCTCCATTAATCCAAAATGCCCGCCTCCATTAAATTTTCTATACTAGTGATTTGCGAGACGAATTTATGAAGCCTAATTAGGCCATGGTTTGACAATGTGTTGTTACAGTAAAATATGCTAATGATAAATTAATTAGGCTTAATTGATTAATCTCATAAATTACTCTCCGTTGTGTAATTAGTTTTATATAATTAGGTCATGTTTAGTTCTCATAATTAGCATCGGAATGTCTGATTTAACAGGGACTAAACTTTAGTGTCAAACACCCCGCTGGGTGATCTCTATAAGCTACCATGTCTCTTATTGCGATGCTTGATGCTTGGTACGGAGCACCAAGCATCACGGACAATACATTTGCAGAATTGCAGCGTCGCCATTACGTTATACAAGGTTTGACGCAGCGTCGCCACTTGGTTTCTGACGACCACACACCACACCGTTTCGCCTCTTCTTCCATACTGTAGGTGCCATCAGCATAGCAGCGCAAAGATTTCAGAGCGTGTGCGGCCCGGGGAACACGGACTGGGCACAGTAAAACTTCGAGAGGTACAGTCTACTGATAAGTGAAATGAAGTGAAAGCTCTAGCATAGGTCCTCTGTTTTGTCTTCGCTCAGCTCAGGGCCTGTGCTGCCTGCAGGCCGCAGCAGCCGACCCCTGCGCACACGTACTGACTGCTCCGTCGATCCCTCTCTCGCGCGCGCTTGGCCTGAGCAAAACGAATCATTCAAAAGAATCTGGCTGAGCAAGGGCCGCTGGGCAAGGCATCCGCGCGGCAGCAAGCTAGGCCCCGTTTAGTTGGCAGACCAAGTTGGCGCCGCCGGAATTATGTCTACTGTATCGCACTGGAGCATTTCGTTTGTATTTGACGTTGACTAATTAGACTCAAAATGTTCGTCTCGTAAAGTACAACCAAACTGTGCAATTAGTTTTTGATTTCGTCAACATTTAGTACTCCATACATGTACCACAAATTTAATGTGACGGGAAATCTTCTTTTCATATAGTGTCAAAGTTTAGATTTTGAGGCTAAACGGGCATAGAGGGATTTCCGTGGGCATTGGCAGGATCCGATCCAGCCAACAGGTACTGCTCGAGTGCTCCTCCTCCTTCGTACTGTACAGTACTAAACTCTTGTGCATTCCCCATAAGAGATTCCTCCGTTCCACTGTACATTGCCAAAAATAGTCCTGTACATACATGGTTGGTTCCATCTCCTGAATCCTGATTTCTTTGCACATGCATATATATATATATATATATATATATATATATATATATATATATATATATATATATATATATATATATATATATATATGCAAGTTAGGCCTTGTTTAGATGGCTTTAAAGTTTCAAGTTTTTTCACTCTCTCTCCATTACATCAATTTTTGGACGCATACATGGAGCATTAAATGTAGGTAAAAAAATAACTAATTGCACAGTTTTGTTGTAAATCACGAGACGAATCTTTTGAGCCTAGTTAGTCCATGATCGGACAAAGTTTGTCAAATACAAACGAAACGTGCTACAGTGTCCAGATTGCAAAAAATTGCAATCTAAACAAGGCCTTAAATTGGGACACATGAAATACATTGGTTTTATGATTTCATTCGAGACCTATGGAGATTTCTGCATGCGTATCATGGAAATTTTGGGGGTACATATTAGTTCCTTCTTCTATGATTCCATGAAGTTCTAAATCTTCTGGTACAGTTGAAGATGAGCTAGCTATGGCTTGATTTCTGAAACTACAGAGAAATGGAATTACTTCAGACCTATAGTGTTTTTAAGCAAGCTTAAAATTGCAGTGCCTTTTAGCAAACCTTTAGCATAGCCAAAAAAAAAAAAAGAAAAGAAAACCTAGACAATAATAAAAAGAACTTACAGGATGTTTGATCGATCTTACATTCAAAACTAATATGTATATTTGGTTCTATGGGTTGATCTATATATCTCCACTTTATTTCTCGTAAACATAATAAATACTCTATCTTGTATAATAGGGTCTGATCGGTTGCATTCTTTCTAGCTGCAGCTGCAGTACTACCACATAATTGATTTGAAGCAACGGGGCTTTTTGGACAGAGACGGCTCAATCAAAAGCCGTGTATGTATACAGATCATCTACAATCACCTCTAAAAATCCTGGCTGTAGTAATGAGTAGCCTCAGCCAAAAAGAGCACAGCGATAATAGGCTTATATGATGTGCTCGGCTGTGTTTCTTTGCAGCTGTTTTGGCTGCAACTGCAGTGTAGACTTGTTTAGTTCCTAGGGATGCAATAACAGCGCTGCCACAGCAAGCTCTACCAAGCACTACCTAAATGAGAAATCCTGTCAATTCATGAGATGGTACTAAAATGGACCCAAACCACGAAAAATCCCATTGATATAGGAGTATTGTTATCTGGTTTAATTTGCACTGAATTCCCAGTCACCCATCACTTCTTTCTTCAAGTTTACAGCCAAGATTCATATCTACTGAAAGTAAATATTTTTTTCTTAAAGTAAAACATACATAAGTGTTAATTCTAGAGCAAGCACACATGATACTATATGGATACTGGATTCGATTAAAAGAGATTATGAAGTGTGTGATTTAGCTCATTCGAGCATCTTGCACAGAGAGTACATGTCATGACTCATCTTAGTATGAATTTTTGGCCTATGATAGTATCGCATTCTCTTTTGACCAACAGTATGATCCATATGTGAATGGGAAATTCCTTGAAAACAACATATATCTTGGTAGTACTAGTATGTATGCATACCATACGAATACATGAACTATCTTGTAGGAGTACCAGTACGTATGAACTTCATCAGATGATTTCATGACAAGACAAGAGATAAAATAGGCACATGAATACATGATCTAAGGGGAGCAGCACCAGCAAATTAATTGGCCTACAAGCTACTAGTATCACTGTCCACAGAAACCACACTCCACAAGCCAGATCTGCAGACAAGACTTCACTCTCTTAGGGCCTGTTTAGATGCCGAAAAATTTGGCAAAATGACACAGTAGCAGTTTCGTTGTTATTTGGCAATTAGTGTCCCATCATAATCTAATTAGGCTTAAAAGATTCGTCTCGTGGATTTTGTCTAAACTGTGTAATTAGTTTTATTTTTTATTTATATTTAATACTTTATGCATGCGTCAAAGATTCGATATGACGGGGAATCTTGAAAAATTTGGCATTTTGGGAGGAAACTAAACTGGACCTTGGATGGTCCATTATTTTAGATTGTAAATGCTTATGCAGAAAGCAAGTTTAAATGTTCATATAACTAATCCCCGTACATATAAATCATGAAATACCACAAACTTAATAGTACTAATTAAGGATCATATATGAAAGAGTCTTTCAGAAAGACACACGCCTCAAACTAGTAGACTTACCAGCAGCCTTCGCTAACATGCTCTAGGAAAGCACCAAAGTTCATGGTGTTCACACCTCACAACGAGAGACCGGCTGAATGATTTCCGTTATCTAGAAGATGCGCATAAACGGCGCCAGTAATTAAGCGACCGATGATCGACAAGCTAGCCCCCCAGCTAGCCCTGCATCCCATGCAAAAAGGCCGCCGGCGCCGTGGCGTCCAGGAGGCCGATGGCCGGCGTCGCCAGGCGGGGCTCGTAGGCGAACACCCTGAACCCGGCACCTCCCGCGGCGATCCCCCCGGCGTACGGGTACGGGCACGGCGGCGCCCACCGCCACTCGTCGCGGCGCGAGTCGAACACGAGCACGGGGCTCGCGTGACCGCGTGGCGCCAGCACCACGAAGTCGCCGTGCGCCGCGCACTCGAACCCGCGCCCGCCCTCGGCCGCCGCAAACTGCGCGTGCACATCGGGCGGCATCCGCGCCATCTCGGTCCACGCCCCGCTGCCGCCGTTGCTTCCGCCGGCGACTCCGCCGTGCCCGCCGCGCAGCGTCCACACGCGCACGCTCCGTGGCACGCTGAGGCGGCTCTTCTCGACGGCGGAGACCAGCGCCGCCCTCGCCTCGTGCTCCATCCCGCCGCCGAGCTCCACGAGCGCCGGCGACCGCAGGAACCTCCTCATCGGCGGCTGCACCTTGCTCCAGACGTTGGTCGCCACGTCGAACACAAGAACCGCGAACGGCGACGAGCTCATGCAGTAGAACCTGCGACAGGAAACCAGTAGAACTTGCATGTAGTCAGTTTGATCTCATGCCGTGTGCTCATGTGTATGCATGGACAGATTCCGCACACACACACGTGCGCTTCAGGCTAGCTTTAATTACCTTCCGGAGGCGAAAGCCATGCCGGCGCGGGGGTCGAGGGAGGAGAGGCGGGGCAGGATGGAACTCGGGGCCCAGAAACCGGAGGTCGGGACGGAGGCGGCATCGGCGACGAACGTGTCGGCGGAGATGTTCTTGACCGCGAAGGGGGACACAAGGTCGTCGCCGGCGATGACGGCGATGAAGGAGGTGGGTCCCGCTGCGAGGCCGACGGTGGGGGAGAGGCGCGCGGTGGGGCAGAGCGGCAGCGGCGCGAGGAGGCGCGTGATGGGGTTAGCGAGGAGCAGCGTCTTGTGGCCGGACGCGTCCGACAGGAACGCGAGCAGGCCCGCCGACGCGGCCGCCGGGGAGAACGCCTGGTGGCCAGCGCCTGGCGCGGGCAGCGGCAGCGGGAGGCGGGACCAGGAGGGCGCCTGCGGCCTGGTGGGGTCGAGCAGGAGGAGGTACCCCGCGGAAGGGACGGCGAAGGCGAAGAATGGGAGGTGCGGGGACAGGATGAGGTGGGAATGGAGGAACGGCGACGAGTAGATGAGGTTGCAGAAGCGGCGGCAGGCGGCCCGGAGGCGGAGGAAGGACGGCGTCGGTAGGCACGCCAGCACGCGATCCACCAGCGGCTGCGGCAGCCGGCCCCACACGCGGGGGTCCATGTCCACCGCCTCAGACGAGGAGGACGACGACGGCGAGTGGAGGCGCGGAAGGTAGTGAGGGTGGTGCATCATGCTACCCTACGCTCGCTCTCCTCTTCTGGGGATCGGATCGGAGTACGTGGGAGCTTGGGGAGTGTCAAGTGTGAGAAACTAGCGACTACAAGTATGCAGGTGTGAACTGTGGAGTGGAAGCCATGAGAAGTAGCAAATGATATGCAGCAGGATGCTGAGAAGGGGTGACAACGTTACCGATATTTTCGAATCGTATTTAAAACCGAACGTGTTTAGAGGAGTTTATATTTGTTCGTATTCAAGTTTAGATATTCAATGGTCCTGTTTGCTGGTCTGAAACTTGGCTGAAATTAGCTGAAAAAGACAATTCTAGCTGAATTATTGTGAGAGAAAAACACTGTTCTGGCTGAAAAAAGAAGCCGAACAAGCTGAATATGAGGTAAACCGAATGAGGCCAATATCCAATACCATATTTGTATCTGAATAATCAAATCGCTTATTTGTGATATCAATATCCAATCGTATCGTCACAGTTGACAATCATTCTGTTCGCTTGAATTTATTCAGAACTACTTTTCAGCTATAGAACAGTATTTTTCTCTCACAATATTTTAGCATAAGCACCATCATAAGCTAAATTTCAGCATCAGCGAACAGAGTGAATATCCATATTCGATTCTAAATTCAGACAAAAATATAAAAACAAATATAATATCTGTGATATCTGTTCATATCCGATCTAAGTTTTCATCCATAACGCCGAGGGATTTCATGTGAGGCCTGAAAGGTTGCAGGCAAACGGGCACAAAAGCTCGTTGCAACGGAATCGAATATGATTGAGATCCCAATCTAAGCAAACAGCGATAAATGAGTCTGCACATTCTCTTCTAAATTCAAATTCGACCGATAATAGAGAATGTTAGTTTACTTTTTTGCTGTAAGATTTGTGCATGATGCTGATAGCTGGCCGGGGTAGTCATTGAGCGCCTATTTGGAAGGAGGTATATGACAAAAATGCTTAGACCATCCGTGCGGCATGCTGCTGTGTGATAATGTGATATACGTGTTCTTCTGTCTGAGCATTTAGTTGTTTCAAAAATTTCTAACGTAACTCGCAACATAAACTCATATGCGCACGAGCTTGCTAGTTTGGGTTTAGCATGGGAACTATGACAGTTCTAGGTGTGGAATGGTTCTCCTGTTCATGTAATCAGTCACATGATGACTCGTGATTTAGCTGAGTCCTCTGGTAGCAATACAAGGCCTTAGAGCCGTCGTTGTGACAAAAAAAAAAATTGCCTAGAGCAGCCAGCGCTCCTAAGTGTCTGATTTTAAATGCTTGGGCCAGGATTGATTGCCTGGATAGGCAATGCCTGATAGGTTGTATCCAAACGGGCACAAAAGCTGGTTGGAATAAATCGAATATGATCAAACTTGGTCAAACTTATCTCTTTACCAATATACTTGGTCAAACTTTAGACACTTTGACATAGAATGCACCAATTGCATTTTTTTCAAGACAAAGATAGTACTTATTTGATATCATAAATATTAATATTCTTTCTATGAGTGCACATTTATCAATATGAGATATCACTAGCTCTAAGATAACTTCTCCAATAATATTAATTTTTAGCACATAGCACGTTGAAAGGATCAAGATGCCCAAGAGGGGGTAAATTGGGTTAATTCTAAATTTTCTTGCAATAATTAAATCCTACGGATAGCCCAATTAACCCCTTGTGCATAGAAAAGTGTTTCTACCAAATTAACGCATAAAAGACTTGCAACCTATGTTCCAAACTTACTCTAGCATGACAATTCTATGAATGTAAAGACAAGTATTAAATTGCTCAAAGAAAATACTTAAAGTAAATGCTCAAAGTAAATGGAGAGAGGAACGCGGCGATGTATTGCCGAGGTATCGGAGAGTTGCCACTCCCCACTAGTCCTCGTTGGAGCACCCGCGCAAGGGTGTAGCTCCCCCTTGATCCGCGCAAGGATCAAGTGCTCTCTACGGGTTGATTCTTCGACACTCCATCGCAGCGAATCACCCAAAGCCGCTCACAACTTGAGTTGGGTCACCCACAAGCTCCGCCGGGTGAACACCAAGCTCCCAATCACCACCAAGCCGTTTAGGTGATGGCGATCACCAAGAGTAACAAGCACGAACTCTCACTTGACCACGCGAAGCCTAATGAGAAGATGGATGCACACTTATCTACTCTTGATCCACTAATGAGGTTTCACTCTTGGATTCTCAAATCACAAACACCTCACTAGGACCTTGCTCTTCTTGGCACTCACAAACGTGTTTCTCAGCTATTGGAATGAGCAAAAGTAACTCCACACACGAGTGGAGCTTCTATTTATAAGGTAGCCTGAAAAATAAACCGTTATGAGCTTCTGCGGGGTGATCGGACGCTCCGGTCGTGTTGACCGGACGCTCCGGTCAGTTCAACCCGAGAACTAGTAAAAATGTATTGACCGGACGCTGGCAGGGTCCGGTCAGCACTGACCGGACGCGTCCGGTCGCATTAAACCCTTACTGGACCCTTACTGGACTCGACCAGACGCTGAACCCTCAGGGTCCGGTCAGTACTGACCGGACGCGTCCGGTCATAGATTCCCTTCTCTGGAACCTTACTAGAGTCGACCAGACGCTGTCTTTCAGCGTCCGGTCACATGACCCCTTCAGCGTTCGGTCGCACCGAACGCAGACAGCTGATCAAATGAACTGACCGGACCCTACGGCCAGCGTCCAGTCGCACTGGGGCCAGCGTCCGGTCAGCATTTGACCCTCCATTCACTTCCAACTCTCGATCATATATAAATGAAGTTTGCTCCAAAGGATCTTAGGCATTTATAGGAGCTACCTAGAGCTAGATTTAATAAGTGTGCACCACACCTAACTCACTAGGCTCAACTAGGTCAAGCTACCCGTCCATACCCCCCTTAATAGTACGGCCAAAGGAAAAACAAAGTCCTAAACTACTCTAAGTGTCTCTCCAACTCCAATCGACACTTAGAACTAGTCATCCTTAACCTTGTCGTCCATCCTTTGAAAACCAAAATGATTTCCATCGTAGGGGCATGACAACTTTGATTGCCCGATTGATCTCCATTACCATGACCTAACTTAATTGCATCTACAAAACACACGTTAGTCATAGTAATCTTGTATTGTCATTAATCACCAAAACCCAACTAGGGGCCTAGATGCTTTTAATCTCTCCCTTTTTGGTGATTGATGACAATACCACCTCGAGTATGTGAAAGAGTGAGGTTTTTGATGGGCTTAGTTCATATAAGCTTTTGTCGATAAGAACAAAAGTGTTAGTCAAGCTTATATGACCCAAGCCAACACAGTGTACTCAAAGAATATGAATTAAGCATGAGTACGAGTAATAAAGCTCATTTGCATCGGAGTAAAACTGCATAAGCAAAGGCAAATGAGCATAACACAAGTGATATGACACATAAATAATGTAAAGTAGAGAGCACACATGTCATATATCACAATCACGTAGATAGCACTATCACATAGATATAATAATATGCATGAAAGTAATCACACGAATGCATAAGTAAGTGTATCTCACAAATAAAACTTCAAATGTATATAATATGCTAATACTATAAAACTAGCTCCCCCTAGACCACGCTCCCCCTGAGTCTACATACTCGAACCCTCTCCCCCTTTGGCGTCAAACACCAAAAACTAAGGGTCGGTCAGCGGGGCTACAGCGGACGAGTCGGGCGCTGAAGTATGTGGGGGCAAGCTGGAACTGGGCACCATCATCATCTGACCCTAAGCTCTGAACTGACTGACCCTCTGTGGCAGGAAGTGTCATTGAAGCGGTTTGGGTCTGAGCTGGGACAGATGCTGCCTGTGAAGCTGCTGGTACATCTGTAGGATCTGACGATGCGACTGAGCTAGGAAGCCTCTGAGTAGTCACTGCAACTAGGGCTACTGTAGAAGGACCGGCGGCATGCATATGAGGTGGTGTAGGCATGCCGGTCAGCTCACTGAAAGATGCTCCAAGACTCCTAGAGACTGACGTATCAGGCACAAATAGCGAGAGTGACTGCTCTGGTGAGAAGCCCGTGTGATATGGAGTGAACTGTGGGGCAACCACTAGTGAGGACAACCACTGGGACACCTGAACTGTAGGTGAAGCAAACTGAGCTGGAGGCTGTCCCTGACTCTGAAGCCCGCTAGGCTGTATAGCTAGAGTCGTCGTGGTGGAGGCAGGCTGAGCAAGCTAGGGCGAAGACTATGGCAGTGGGGCCCCAAGTGCTATCACGACATGCTACATGAAGCACATAAGCTGCTACTGCATAAGTATCTGCTGGTGATGCATCTGCTGCTGCTGCTGCTGCTGGAGAAGCTGCTGCCTCTAGAGCTCATCCTGACGAGCCTGGAACTGTGCAAAGTTGGCAGCGGTCTCCTATGCCTGTCGTGCCTGGTCCTGCTGCATCCGCTCAAGAATAGCTATCAATGCGGGGTCCGTCTGCAGTGCTGGTGGAGCTGAGCTGGAACTATCGGCCTCTGCATCATGTCTGCGTGGAGGCATCTGAGGAATTGGCAGATAGTCATCATCCGAGCTATCACTGGACTCGATCATCTCCTGCTGTGCCTCAAGCTGCTCCTCCTCTATAGCAGTGATGCCTCTAATGATCTCGTCCTGCTAAGCTGCTGACTCGGGAACATCTGGACGACGGCTGGGCTGAGCTGGTGCCTGTGGAGTGCTGTGCCTAATCCTCTATGCCATGTTGTATGCTAGAAACTCTATGGTGGCAGCCCTGTACTCGGCAACTAACTTAGGAGTCCTGACCTGCACACTCTTGAGCATCAAGAATATGACCCAATGTGCATAAGGAAGCTATCGATGACCCTTGAAACCCTCAGCAATAGTATCCTCCATCTCTGATAGAAGGAGGTCCCAAATGTCGAATACGGTCTGCTGCATCAGGGCATTAAGAAGCCAGAGCTGTAAGCGAGTCAGGCCCTCCCTGTATCCCAACCTGGGAAGCAGTGTTGTCCTGATAATGGCCTCTAGCACTCTCGCTGTAGGAGTCAAGTCACTGGGGTTCCTACTCGACCCCTCACCAAAGGGCTCCTTGAAGTAATGTCGCACTAAATCTGTAGGGGGCACCAACCCTCCATGAGGACGCCTGGGAGGCTCCTGCTATCCATAGCATACCTCATGCAGCTTGACAGGCTGATCCTGTAGCCGCAGTATCTCCCGAGCCCTAGAGCTCCTCACCCGGGAATCTCTGCCGTCGAATGCAAAATGAATGAAGTTGTGATGCAGATCAACGTAGAGTGAAGCATAGAACTGCCGAACCCAAGATGGTACATATACTCCTGTCCGGCCAATCAGATCTACAAGCCCCAATAAATATGACAAGTAGGGGCGGATGTGCTCTCCAGCTGCTGCCATAATAGACTCCAAACTGTAGACCCTCTGTGATCTGAACACTGCCCCACTATTGATATAGGCATTGTAGAAGTCCTCCTGGAGCGGTGTATAGAACCCCTCAGCTGCTCTCTCATCCCTCCTCGGAGGGAACCACACGTCAAACTCAACAAAGCATAGCTGGTGAACCTGCCTGGCTGTAGCGGCCCTCAAGTCGAGGTGTACCACTAGAGGCAGACCTTGTGGTCTGGGCAGAGGGCGTGACCCCCTACGCCGTGTAGCTGGCCTCGGTGGAACTATAGCACTGGTATGACCTGAGCGGCGTAGCTGGGGTGCCAGCTCGGTCTCCTCGGTCTGCTGACTCTCCTGAGTCTCCTGGGCTGGCTGAGGCTCTACTGGTGGGGGCTGCTGCTGTGCCTCCTACTAGGACTCCCCCTGACGCTAAGGCTCCTCAATGACTAGATGACGTCCTGCCATCATGACAGTCCCAGGTGGACTACCATGAAGTCGCTCAATCTCCCTTAGTCTGTCCTGCGCATCTGGTGCCAGCTGATCTGCTATGATGATTCCACTGCGGGCACCACCTCTCTCTGCACGCTCTACGGCCTCTACAACAGCTGCTGCTCTCGCTGTCTCTACGTCGGGGTACTTGCGCTTCTTGGATGTCACCTGCTTGGTTGACTTGCCCTTCGATCCTGTAGGCTGGCGATGCGGGGGCCTCCGATCATCATCACCTGGGCCACCACCAACGTTCTTGGTGCGAGCCATCTGATCTGATAAGAGGGTGAACTGCCGCTGATGAAGATCAACAGACAAACTGACACTCCTGAGGCTTGGCCTCGATCCTTACTCACGAGCTTGGCTTCGAGTTGACTGCCAACTGCCACAAGAACCACAACGGCACCGACTCGCTGTACGATAGAATAGATAGATATACGAATAAATACAATATATCTACTAGATGCGAAAGCCTAGAAAGCAAGCAATGTAGGTACGAAATTAAGACGACGGGCAAGCTACCTGACGATCCGGCGAACCGAGAAAAGGAAAGACGTCGCGCGGGGAACCTCGGAACCGACTAGGGTTAGGGATCGCGAACCGCTTCGAAGATTTCGGTGGCCCTGAATGATTTAGGTTAGAGCATTGAGATTTGGACTAGATCATGTGCGAAGCAATTTGAGGAAAAAAATTGCCCTTACCAATGGAGGGGGGAGAGCAAGGGCAGAGCACTGGAATCAGCCTTGAGAGCACTAGGAGCCAGAGGAGCCGACGGTGGCGCTGTCGTCGCGGGAGGTGCATAGGATAGTCAAGCGAGCGAGCTAGGGTTGACACGGCTATGGTGGCATGCCAAGCGGGCGCAAAGTGCTCTGTAGTGACGGCACGGTGAGCTTGGGCGCTGGATGGAGTTGCGGTGGCGAGGCATGGCTGGAGCACGGCTGCTGGCGGCGTAGGCAGGGGAGGTTACGGCGAGCTACGGCGGTGCGGGCTAGCAGCGGCAGCGAAGGCGACGGCGCTAGCTAGGTCATGGCAGGATTCGGCGATGCGGGTTAGGTCAAGGAGAAAGAACTCAAAGGCTGCGGTTATTTGAGGGTCCCAAACGTGACAGAGAAGGAAACGGAGAAAAGAGTCCTGAAGCCGCGTGAGATCCACTGACCGGACGCTCTGGTGGTAGCGACTGGATGCTACCACCCAGCGTCCGGTCAATTCCAGAGAGGTCCAATTCCTCTGGAATCGGGACCGAACGTGTCCGGTGGTCCATGACCGGACGCAGGCAGGGTCCGGTCAGTATAGCTTGTTCTTCCTTCGATCGACCGGACGCTGGATCCCCTCCTGACCAGACGCACAAATGCAGCGTCTGGTCACTCCTTCACCAGAAGTTCACCTCCTATGAACTAACCGGACGCTGGACAGCAGCGTCCGGTGAAGCGTCCGGTGCACCTTTTCCAGCAAATCTTCAACCTTCCTTCGCGCTGCCTGTTCCCAATCAAGTCCCAACTTGACTAAGACTCAAATAAACACCAATTGGGACTGATATGAGTGACCTCTCTCAAACCCTCATATTTTTCAAAATATTTTGCCTTAGGCTATTATTCTTTTTAAGAAGATAGACGATAAAAGGGCAAATGGAACAAAACGACAAAACAACATTCATGCATATGCAATACTTGTAAGTAGATCTAGTTGCTTGTCAAGTTTGATCCAAGGTTAAGCTTCTTCACACGCTTTTTGGTGATTATCTTAACCATGTTAGACAAGCCCTATATGCATTGCCACAAATTAAACATGTTGTATATAACAATGAATGCAAGGGACAACACAAGCTCAAATTTTTTTGAAGTTGCTAAATTCAAATACATTGAGCTCATTCCGCAATCTACAAAAGGTAGCCTCATCTAGCGGTTTAGTGAAGATATCCGCTAATTGATCTTCAGATCTTACACCTTCTAGTGATATATCATTTTTAGCAACATGATCTCTTAGAAAGTGATGGCGGATATCGATGTGCTTGGTGCGAGAGTGTTGAACCGGATTATTTGCAAGTTTTACCACACTTTCATTGTCGCACAAAAGAGGTACCTTCTCTAGAACTACACCATAGTCTAGTGAAGTTTGTTTCATGTATAATATTTGTGCACAACACGCACCCGCGGCAATGTATTCCGCTTCGGTGGTAGACAAAGCCACACTATTTTGTTTCTTGGAGGACCAAGACACAAGTGATCTACCAAGCAAATGGCACCCTCCGGATGTGCTCTTTCTATCAACTTTGCATCCGACGTAATCCGAATCGGAATAGCCAATTAATTCAAATAAAGCTCCTTTGGGATACCAAAGGCCAATGCTTGATGTGTGCTTAAGATACCTAAGGATTCTTTTTACGGTAATTAAATGTGTTTCCTTAGGACTAGCTTGAAATCTAGCACACATATACACACTAAACATGATGTCGGGCCTAGATGCGGTTAAATATAACAAGCTACCAATCATAGAACGGTAGAGAGTTTGATCAACCGGGTTACCTCCCTCATCTAGGTCGAGATGTTCATTTATAGGCATTGGTGTCTTGATTGGCTTACATTCATCCATCTTGAATCTCTTGAGAAGATCTTTTGTATATTTCTCTTGAGAGATGAAGATGCCTTCTTTTATTTGCTTGACTTGAAAACCAAGAAAGAATGTAAGCTCACCAATCATTGACATCTCGAACTTCTTCGACATCAATTCACCAAATTCTTTGCATGAGTCTTCATTTAATGATCCAAAGATGATATCGTCAACATATACTTGACAAATGAAGATATGCCCATCAAACTTCTTGGTGAATAGTGTGGTGTCGACCTTCCCAATGGTGAAGCCCTTCTCAATAAGGAAGTCCCGAAGGCGCTCATACCAAGCTCATGGGGCTTGCTTAAGCCCATATAGTGCCTTGGACAACCTATAAACATGATTAGGGTATCTAGGGTCTTCAAACCCAGGAGGTTGATCAACATAGAATAGTTCATTAATAAAGCCATTTAAAAATGCACTTTTCACATCAATTTGATATAGTTTCATTTCATGATGTGATGCATATGCAAGAAGGATACGGATGGCTTCTAATCTTGCAACCGGTGCAAAGGTCTCTCCAAAATCCAAACCTTCAACTTGAGAGAACCCCTTTGCAACTAGTCTTGCCTTGTTCCTCACAACAACACCTTGATCATCTTGCTTGTTGTGAAACACCCACTTTGTTCCAATGACTCTTGCTCCTTTTGGTCGCTCTTCAAGAGTCCAAACTTCATTGCGAGTAAAGTTGTTCAACTCTTCATGCATGGCCTTGATCCAATCTGGATCTTTAAGAGCTTCTTCAACCTTGGTAGGCTCATAGCAAGAGACAAAAGAGTGATGAGCAATAAATGAAGTAAGTTTTTCTTCTATTGACCACTTGGGGAGGAGGTTGTGGATGATCTTGTAGGAGAGGTGTATTTCTTCCTATGATGAGATCGTGTGGATGATCTTGTAGGAGAGGTGTATTTCTTCTATTGACCACTTGGGGAGGAGGTTGTGGAGCATCAACATCTTGTGCTTGTACCACCATTTGCTTATGGGAGATATGAGTATCTTCATTTTCTACTCTCCCATCTTTTTCACCATCTTGTGGCACACTTGATGAAGAGGGTTGATCAATGACTTGTACATCATCTTCATCATCCTTTGGCTTGATGTCTCCCATCGGAATATTCTTCATAGCCTCCCTCAATGGTTCATCACCTACATCATCAAGATTCTCATGTGCTCCTTGGGAGCCGTTAGATTCATCAAATTCCACATCATATGTTTCTTCAACCAAGCCGATGGCATGATTAAATACTCTATATGCTTTGGACTTTGATGAGTAACCAACAAGAAAACTAATATCACAATGTCTTTGGAACTTCCCTAGGTGTTGCCGCTTCTTGTAGATGTAGCATTTGCAACCAAACACCCTAAAGAAGGAGACGTCTGGCTTCTTCCCATTGAGCAACTTATAAGGTGTCTTGCCAAGGAACTTTTGAAGGAATAGACGGTTTGATGCATAGCATGTAGTGTTGATTGCTTCCGCTCATAGAGCTTCGGGGGTGTTGTACTCATCTAGCATTGTTCTTGCAAGAGTGATTAAAGTCTGGTTCTTCCTCTCAACTACACCATTTTATTGAGGAGTATAAGTTGCGGAGACTTCATGCTTGATCCCAACTTCATCACAATAGGCTTCAATGTTTGTGTTGTCAAATTCTTTCCCATTATCACTTCTAATCTTTTTGAGCTTCACTTCAAATTCATTTTGAGCTCTCTTGGCAAACTTCTTGAAGCAAGATGCAACTTTAGATTTGTCATGAAGGAAGAACACCCATGTATACCTTAAATAGTCATCCACAATCACAAGACAATAGAGATTCCCTCCCAAACTCTTGTATGTTGTTGGTCCAAATAAATCCATGTGTAGGAGTTCAAGCACTCTTGTGGTTGACATGAAAGCTTTGGTTGGATGAGTGTTTGCTACTTGCTTGCCAGCTTGACATGCACTACAAAGCTTGTCCTTCTCAAACTTCACATCCTTCAACCCTCTCACCAAATCATTCTTCATAAGCTTCTTGAGTGAGCTCATCCCAACATGAGCAAGTCTTCTATGCCATAGCCACCCAAGTGTTGTTTTGGTGAATAGGCAAGTCTTCAAATTTGCATCTTCGGAGGTGAAGTCAACTAGATATAAGTTGTTGTATCTAAATCCATTGAATATCACTTGATTGTCATCTACCTTAGATACAACAACCTCCTTCTCAGTGAACAAGCATTGGAAGCCAAGATCACACAATTATCTAACGGATAGCAAGTTGAAGCTCAATAAAGCAACATATAGCACATTGGAGATAGAATGATCATTTGATATTGCCACTTTGCCCAATCCTTTAACTTTGCCCTTTGAGTTATCTCCAAATGTTATTTTCTCTTGTCCATCTACCTCTTCATCTAGTGAGGTGAACATACGAGGGTCACCGGTCATATGTTGAGTGCAACCACTATCAATAACCCAATGACTTCCACCGGTCTTGTAGTTCACCTACACACAATAGATTCAAGCTTTAGGAATCCAAACTTGTTGAGGACCCTTCACCTTCTCAACAAGTGACTTAGCCACCCAAATCTTCTTAGGTCTACTCTTGTTGGGAGGCCTAAGAACATAACTTTCATCTTTCCACTAGAATCTTTTCTAAGCATGTAGTGAGCATTAAAAGCAAAGGGTCTAGCATGCTTGGGCAAGGGTTGTGGCGGTGGAGTTTGACACTCATGAGCAAAGTGGCCTTCTTGTCCACACTCAAAACATCTCTTTGGCTTTGGCTTTGGCTTTGATTGTTGTTGTTGAGCTTGAGCCTTCTTCTTCTCTACACTTGCCACATATCCAATGCCACTTCTATCCATCTTCATGATGGTGTTCATGAGTAGCTCACTTTGGAGATGCTTGCCTCTAGCAAACTTGCTCAATCCCACCTTAAGATGCTCTTTTTTCCATCTTGAGCTTCTTATTCTCTTCCTTGAGAACATCATTGTTCTTCTCTTCCTTGAGCTTCTTATTTTCTTCTTTGAGCTTCTCATTCTCAAGGATTAACTCTTTGTCATGATCAAGAGTTTCTAGCACAATGGTGTTGTGGCTTTTCATCTCTTCAAGATCTTTCATGAGCTTCTCATTATCACTCTTGAGCTTGACATACTCATTATAATCATTGCACTCAACCACTTGCTTACCTTTGTTACTAGATCCATGCTCAATGCTTTCATCAATTAAATCATCACATGAAGTAGCTATATCAATCTTGACAACATGGTTAGTAGCATCATGTGGTGCCTCATTTGGTAAAAATTCTTGAGCAATAACAAGAGTATCATGATTAATCTTAAGAGTAGTGTATTCATCTTTTAGCTTGTTGTGGCTAGTGATGAGTTCATTGTGCACCCACTCAAGTTTATCATGTTTATCTTTAAGCTCTTTCTTGGAGGATTTGAGTTCCTTGAGTTTAGATGATATAGCATCATTAGTTTCTCGAAGCTCATCATTAGCCTTTTCCAATGTATCACACTTAGCTAAGAGTGAATCATTTTTAGCATCAAGCTTTTCATTTGTAGCTCTACTCTTTCTAATGATCTTAGTGTATTTTCTTAATATTTTGACAAGATCATCATATGTAGGTGAGTCATCATCATCGCTATCGCTATCATCATCACTAGCATGTTTATCATCACTCTTAGTTACCTTGCGTTCACCTTTGGCCATAAGGCATAGGTGTGTAGAAGATGATGGCGATGGTGGTGGTGAAGATGCAAGATCAATAGCAATAGCGGCCACCTTTTCATCGTCACTATCTTCATCGGATGATCCACTTGATGAATCTATGTCCGTGAGCCAATCACCGACAATGTAGGCCTTTCCACTCTTCTTTTTCTTGTGGAAGTCCCTCTTCTTGCCATCTCTCTTCTTGTATGGCTTGTTCTTTTTCTTCTCATCTTCATCTTCATTACTTGAGTCATCTTTCTTGCCCTTGTTCTTGTTCTTGAACTTGTCTTTCTTGGGCTTTGTGCATTGATGAGCTAGATGACCAAGTTCGCCATAATTGTAGCAATCCATCTCGGAGATTGGCTTTCTTCTTGAGCTAGTGAAGAACTTCTTCTTTTTGCCGTCAAACTTGATGCCACTCTTATTTAGCTTCTTTAGCATCTTGGCGGTCTTCTTCACCATGAGAGCAAGACTTTCTTCATCATCTTCATCACTTGAGCTCTCATACTCAAGTCTTGCTTTGCCCTTATCTTGGCTAGCTTTGAATGCTAAGTCTTTCTCTTTCTTCTTTGTAGAGGATGAGCCATCTTGTGGCGTGATGTGCATGTACATCTCATGAGCATTGATTTTTCCCAAGATTTGTGTCGGTGTAGCGGTGGAAAGATCACCTTGGTATAGCACGGTCACAAATATGGCCATATTTGTCAATGGGGAGGACACTCAAGATCTTTCTCACAACGTCGGATGGCAACATTTGAGTAAGTCCAAGCTCATTGACTTCCTCTACAAGAACATTCAAACATGAATACATCTCATTAGCACATTCTTTGGGAAGCATCTCAAATGAATTTAGCTTTTTAATCACAAGATGATAGCGTTCCTCACGCTCACTCTTAGTTCCCTCATGGAGCACACAAACGTCCGACCATAGTGCATGGGCGTCTTTGTGGTTCCTTACGCGTTTGAACACATCTTTGCAAAGACCTCTAAAGATGGTGTTGCGAGCCTTTGCATTCCATTTTTCATAGTTCACTTCATCGCCTTGAAGTTGTGTGGGATTCTTAGGTGTTGGGAACCCTTGAGAGGCGGCTCTAAGTATTCCAACGTTTAGAGCTTCAAGGTATGCCTCCTTGCGAATTTTCCAATATGGAAAATCATCCCTCTCGAAGATAGGAGGAGGTCCATCCCCGTGAGACATCTTACTCTAAGCGGTTAAGCTTAAAAACATGAGCACGAGGCTCCGATACCAATTGAAAGGATCAAGATGCCCAAGAGGGGGGTGAATTGGGCTAATTCTAAATTTTCTTGCAATAATTAAATCCTACGGATAGCCCAATTAACTCCTTGTGCCTAGAAAAGTGTTTCTATCAAATTAACGCACAAAAGACTTGCAACCTATGTTCCAAACTTACTCTAGCATGACAGTTCTATGAATGTAAAGACAAGTATTGAATTGCTCAAAGGAAATACTTAAAGTAAATGCTCAAAGGAAATGGAGAGAGGAACACGGCAATGTTTTGCCGAGGTATCAGAGAGTTGCCACTCCCCACTAGTCCTCGTTGGAGCACCCGCGCAAGGGTGTAGCTTCCCCTTGATCCGCGCAAGGATCAAGTGCTCTCTACGGATTGATTCTTCGACACTCCATCGCGGCGAATCACCCAAAGCCGCTCACAACTTGAGTTGGGTCACCCACAAGCTCCGCCAGGTGAACACCAAGCTCCCAATCACCACCAAGCCGTCTAGGTGATGGCGATCACCAAGAGTAACAAGCACGAACTCTCACTTGACCACGCGAAGCCTAATGAGAAGATGGATGCACACTTGTCTACTCTTGATCCACTAATGAGGTTTCACTCTTGGATTCTCAAATCACAAACACCTCACTAGGACCTTGCTCTTCTTGGCACTCACAAACGTGTTTCTCAGCTGTTGGAATGAGCAAAAGTAACTCCACACATGAGTGGAGCTTCTATTTATAAGGCAGCCTGAAAAATGAACCGTTATGAGCTTCTGCGGGGTGACCGGACGCTCCGGTCGTGTTGACCGGACGCTCCGGTCAGTTCAACCCGCGAGCTAGTAAAAATGTATTGACCGGACGCTGGCAGGGTCTGGTCAGCACTGACCAGACGCGTCCGGTCGCATTAAACCCTTACTGGACCCTTACTGGACTCGACCGGACGCTGAACCCTCAGGGTCCAGTCAGTACTGACCGGACGCGTCCGGTCACAGATTCCCTTCTCTAGAACCTTACTGGAGTCGACCGGACGCTGTCTTTCAGCGTCCGGTCACATGACCCCTTCAGCGTCCGGTCGCACCGAACGCAGACAGCTGATCAAATGAACTGA
Source organism: Miscanthus floridulus (assembly GCF_019320115.1). Lineage (NCBI taxonomy): Eukaryota > Viridiplantae > Streptophyta > Magnoliopsida > Poales > Poaceae > Miscanthus > Miscanthus floridulus. The sequence goes on from NC_089598.1 coordinate 117,760,763, forward strand.
CCGGACCCTGCGGCCAGCGTCCAGTCGCACCGGGGCCAGCGTCCGGTCAGCATTTGACCCTCCATTCACTTCCAACTCTCGATCATATGTGAATGAAGTTTGCTCCAAAGGATCTTAGGCATTTATAGGAGCTACCTAGAGCTAGATTTAACAAGTGTGCACCTCACCTAACTCACTAGGCTCAACTAGGTCAAGCTACCCGTCCATACCCCCCTTAATAGTATGACCAAAGGAAAAAAATAAAGTCCTAAACTACTTTAAGTGTCTCTCCAACTCCAATCAACACTTAGAACTAGTCATCCTTAACCTTGTCGTCCATCCTTTGAAAACCGAAATGATTTCCATTGTAGGGGCATGACAACTTTGATTGCCCGATTGATCTCCATTACCATGACCTAACTTAATTGCATCTGCAAAACACACGTTAGTCATAGTAATCTTGTATTGTCATTAATCACCGAAATCCAACTAGGGGCCTAGATGCTTTCACACGTAACATGAATAGTCACATATGGCAACCTCACACGATCTTAGACTGTACATGAGACTAACTCTTGATCAAAAGATATGTTCTCTCTTCTATTAAAATATAAATAGTATGTTTAGAGCTAGCTCATGAGTCAACATTGGAGGTGCCCTAAAGTTGATCAAACTTTAGATAGTTTGACTAAGTATGAACTAGAATTGCTTTCTTTTTAGAGTGGGGTTGTAATTTTTAACATTTGCTGGCAACCTTTGGGGGTGTTTGGATATCAGCCTTCACTGGCCACACCTTTGTGGCGGCGCCACAAGTATGGCGGAGAAAATCATCACCACAACCTGTGGCGAGAATAAAGAAGAGATTGCTATATTTGGCGGAGAAAATCATCACCACAACCTGTGGCGAGAATAAAGAAGAGATTGCTATATTTGGGACTTGTGGCTGCCTAGTACTAGTCATCAACCAATCGGTAGCCAGCATTGTTGTGGTGGCCATGTACTTGAGGCGTGGCGGATGGAGGCGGGAAATCACACTACTACACAAAAAAAATTTGCGAGGCATTTTTAAATTGGCCTTGGAGGCGGTTGGGCCGGCTGCCCGCCTCAGTTAATACCTACAATTAACTAAGGTGGTCATTTTTTATTAACCGAGACGGTCACAGTCAACCGTCTCGCAAAATCGATTTACGGAACCGTCCTAAAATCTATTAACCGAGGCGGAGAGGCCCGCCCCGCCTCCAAAAATACCCCCATTTTTTGAGGTGGTTAACATTCTTGAGGCCCAGCAAAAAGACCATATTCAGTAGCCAGGTACAAAATAAGTTATTATATAGCCACCTCCATTTATGATAGTTTTATATACTAATTTACGATAATATCAATATATATTTACGATAATTGGGTTACTATAATACATGGGGATATTTACCATAACATTATAGTAAACTACTTAGTAAGGAGTTACTATAATTTCTTAAATTAACATAGTAATTATCGTAACTCAAAGTGGCTACATAATAAGTTATTTTATAGCCAGCTACATGGTAGTAGTTCTATATATATGAGAGAGAGAGAGAGAGGAGTTAGGGTTTCACTCACTCAGCCGTCTCTCCCTCCCTCAGCCCGACGCCTCTCCCGAGCCCCGACACCCCTCCCCATCCCGCCGCTCCCTCCCTCCACTGTGTCCCTCTCTCTCCCTCCCTCCACTCTCTCCCTCTCTCTCGCCACAGCGGCGGCGATCGTTCCTCTCTCTCCCCACAGCGTGACGGCGCCCTCAGCTCCTCCCCCCACGCAGAGGGCCGATGCGCCTCCGCTCCCTCCCTGGCCGGAGGCGGTGGCCGTGCTCCCTGGCCGGCAGCGTCGATCCAATGCAGATCCAATGGACGAGGTATGCCCTCATCCTTTCTCTCCTCTCTTAGATCCAGGGAGGATCTGTCCCTCACCCTTTCTCTCCCTCGCAGATCCATGGCGGCGTGCACGGGGAGGCCAGATCCGGTGTCGACTCCCTCTTCTCCCTCCCCGATGGGCACGGATCAGGCGGTGCCTCGCGCGTGGAGGCTGGATCTGGCTTCCCCGGCAGCGGATCGGGAGGTGGGGAGCGCGTAGAGGCTGGATCCAGCTTCCCCGGTGGTGGATCGGGTGGCGAGGAGCGTGTGGAGGATGGATCTGGCTTCCTCGACTGCGGATCGGGGGCGGGGAGCATGCAGGGGCAGCGGTGGGGAGGCCTAGATCCAGGTCCAGTTGGGTTGCGGCTTTTTTCTTTTTTTGCTTTTTAATTCGATTTACCGAGGCGGACATTTCAACCGTCTCGATAAATACCCGATTTATCGTGACCTTTCGGCCAAGGCGGTTGTGATGCCCACCTCGGTTAAGTTTACAATAGTAGTTTTAAACACCCCCTTTATATTGCAATTCCATGTAGAAGTTAGCACATGCTTTAGGTCCTATTTGGAAGGCCTTCCCTGTTCGCTTGAGGTTATCAGCTAGAATCTATAGTATTTTTCTCTCACAACAAAACAGCTTCAGCTGGCTTATCAACCGGCTTTAATATTAGCCGAACATGTCTGTGCACTGTAGCAAGAAATATTTCTCTCTCTCTTCTTCAAATGAGAGTTGGTGTTGGTGATGCCGGTATTTCTAGTTTCATCGGCTTGGACTCCTCTGACCAAGCGAGAGAAAAAAAAACTGCTAAACAAGTCTGAGCATAGATTTGTTTGCATACACCCAAGAGTACTAGAAATGTGGATCCAAAAGAGCCCGGCCTGTAGCAGCGCAGCGCAGGTGTGCCGGTGTGTTGTCCAGCCCTTGCAGGACCTAGGGCTAGCTGCTCGAATTGACGTGAGTAGCCAACACAGAAGCATCAGCCTTTCCTTCAAAAAGCACAGAGAGAGTAGTGAGGGAGAGGGATCGCAGAGAACGTGAGTGCATGCGTACGTGCGTGAAAACTGAAAACTCAAGCCGGCCAGGATCAAGTTGACGGCCACACCACACCACAGCTCACCAGGCAGCGGGCACCCGGCACCGGCGCCCCCCTAGCCTGTCGACATGTCGCCCAAAGCATCATGCGATTTGTCTGTTACCATTCCCATTCTCGCGTCGCTGTCGCGGCGTTGCGTCCCTGTGCTGCCCTGTTTCCATTTTTGTACAGTTATGCGCCCTTTCTGAAATGCCGCTGCGCTTAGTTTGCACATCATCGTCTTTATAGCTCGATCGGCAGTTCTCGGGTGGATGTTTGGATCTATGACTAAAATTTAGAATGTATCACACCGAATATCATATCTATTGTTAAATTGAGTGTTTGGATATTATTAACCTATTATTAGCACATGTTTACTCTATATTATCAAATTATAGACTAATTAGATTTAATAGATTTGTCTCATAAATTAGTCTCAATCTGTATAATTAGTTTTATAATTAGTGTATGTTTAATACTTAAAATAGTGTCAAACATATCTACTGTAGTCGATACGACATGGACTACGCCTTGTTCGTTTGGGTTTGTTCGGCTAATAAGTCATGGTTGAAAGTACTATCGACTAATTTGATGTAAAAGAAAAATACTATTCATTAACTGAAAAAATATAACTTATAAGCCTGACAAGCTCCAGCGAACATGGCACTCCTAGCTCCTGCGACGACGCTTCGGGCCTGATCCTCACATGCACACGATAGGAAGCAAATGGATGGATGGGTACAGTTCGTGCTTGTCAGCCGTGAGATTTGTTTGGAGTACACGCTAGGAGAGAGGAGTAGGGAAATTAAACCGCACATTTGTTTGGTGTTTAAAATAGACTAGGAAAATACACCTTCCATAAAAAAAATTCATTCAATACGTGCATGGATCCTACAGTAAGATTTAAATTTCTTAGTCTCTGACCCAACAAATGCCTAACAATTTGTACTAGATTATATTATCATACAAAATTTAGTATTCTGTAATCATACCTGATAAATGTCTCGTATGGTGTTCGTTTTATAGTCATGTGAAACAGAATATAAAAGGTTTCGATAGAAATGTGCCGCTGCATGCACATCATATTAGGTTAAACCACACGCCAGTGCCACCAAACGGAAAATCACTGTCAGACGATTTTAAACCGACAATGATAGGTGTATCACTGTCGGTCCATAAACAACGAATTAATCACTGCTGAATTTTAAAATCAATCGGCAGTAATCCCTCGATCCTGACCTGAAATTTCTATTCAATGCATTTAACTTGCTATCCGGTTCACATCCGTGTCCTTATTAGGCCTTCCCTCTCTCGCTCTACCTCTGGCCTCATCTCTCTCTCTCTCCATGCGCCTCTCTCTCCCTCTCCTCCCCTACTCCTGAATCTCTAACCTGGCACGGACGCTACTGATAGCGATGGCGCAGGAATGGGCCTAGCATCGGTGATGTGGCTCGATAGTGGTAGGACATTGCATGGGCGTGAGCGGTTGCCACGATGTGGGCATATGTTCTATTCGCTTAGTTAATAAGTCATGGTTGAAAGTAATATTAACTGATTTATTATGAAAAAAAAATAATATTCGTTGACTAAAAAAGTACAGCTTATAACTCAAGCGAATAGGACGTAGCCGGCAGGAGCACCGACACGAGCGGCGTTGGTGTTTTTTTTTCATTTGTTTTGTGAAATTCTGTATCGGGTGAGCAACTGATAGTGAAAAGTTAGACCTATCACTGTCGATTGTCCACTGATGGATCAATATCTGATAGTGAAAGGCTATTTGGAACCAACGGTGAAAGCAGATTCTAGGGTACGTAGTGCGCTAGCTATACATATTCTGAAATGGACATGGTGGTATATATCATATACTTTCTCCGTCTTGCGTTGGTTTCTTGGTTACTAGTGCATCACGCGCGCCATTGCGCGCGCCGACAATTAAACGGATATCAAACCGTGCAGGTAACGGTGCTTATGTAGCATGCAGTACAAGCATAATAATTAACGGTAAATGTAGCACAGAGGTAGCAAGTTTACTTATATTACATGGATGGATGCCATTAAGACGGCAATGTGTGTTTGCCATAGTGTAGGTAGCAGCAGGTAGGAGGTGTAGTTCCATAAGATTAGATCGTCGGATCCTAGACTATACAAGGATGACGACGAACTGCAAAAGCGGGCAGATTATGCATACAAAAGACATTCTTGTGTGCCGGTATAGCAACCTAGGCACCAGAGGTTTGAACTGGACTTGTAAACACCAATGTACATAGTGCTGAAGACGAGCTGGGTTGTAGGCGCGACGGCGGCCATGCAAAAGGCGATGCACCAAGGGATGTCCCAAACTGCACAAAAAAGCAAATAGGTTGAGCTGATGACAGGAGCGGTGAAGCTGTCTTTGTAAAACTATGGCAACATGTATTTAAAAACATGTTTCACTTTTTCTGATTCCCCGAAGAGGATTTGCGTGCAGCAGACTTGGCACGAGGCTTAGTATCCTGAGGTCTAGTCCATCACGCGTGCCCTTGCGCGTGTAGTATATTAGGAGGATTATCATATACAGATGTAGTTTTTTTTTGGCAAAGAATTTGTTTCTCCTTGACCACCGCTGACTAAATAAATTCAGTTTAGTATGTGCAGAGGGAATGTTGATAAGATGAGTAAGTTAATATATAGACGCATGTAACCTGACGATCCAAATGGGCAAAAAAGGAGCGCATACCTGGTTGATGCTGGTACCATTGAGAAGCGACATACTGAATATGTAAGAAACCAGGAAGGCAAATGTAACAAGGAAATGACATCTGCGGAAAAACGTAAACAAACTGCACATATGAATACATTATTGAACCACTAAATCAAAGAATTAACTGAACTGAGAGGTGGGCAATACACTGCCTACACACAGGTACCTGGTTTGTGTAAGAGACGACAAAGCTACAAGAATCTGAATTACCATTATGTCAATACTGTAAGTAACTTTTCATAAAAGAGATCAACAAGAAAAACAGGTAACCTGAAAAATAGCAGCATTTATATAACCAAGACAGTAGATATTGCCAACAAAATATTTCTTTTCAAACTAACCTTTGGGTTTCAGAATTTCTGAAAGCGCTATGGTGCCAAACTCAAAGGCATTACCATTTCAATAATAAACAACTCAACTAAGACACTACATGGAGTAAGTAATGGGAAAATAAGCTGAGTAAACAGGCACACAAGAAATTGTATCGTAGAAAACAGCTCAGGTCTACAGACTACATCCACATTCAGTGGAAAAGCAACTCAAGTATACAGACTGCGTAAACAGTCAGTTAAAAGGCTATGCTATCAAGTGATGCTAACCCAATTGTACTTGCAAAGATTGTCAATGTTGTTGTTCATGCATGATTTGCCATATTTTCTTCCCAACAGAATTAGCAATCCAAATGAACGATGTGTAGATAAAATGGGTTAGACTGAGGAATGAAGACAAAGTGGTTCAATCCAGGCAATCTTACCCCACGAATACATAAAATGGGTTAGACTGAGGGACGAAGACAAAGTAGTTCAATGCAGGCAATCTTACCCAACACCATGGTTTTGAGCTCAAGAGCTAACTTGATGAGCAGGAAGGTTAACTAAACAGTAAACCTCGAATAGTAGGCAAAATAAACTAGCGAATGTGGGTATCAAAATAGACAGTGGATTGGGGTAAATAAGATCCAATACCATGTTTTTTATGTCAGCGTAACCTGATGACCAGGAAGTTAAACTGAAAAAGAATCTCAACTAATAGGCAAAACTAATTAGCGAATGTAGGTACCAGAATCAAATCAAATATCACGAACACTGCAAAATTGCTTGGAAAAGAATAGTTGGAGACATTTATATTCTAATGAGAACGTGTATGTTCACGTAGCTACAGAGTGTTAACGATAATTAAACAAACGCTCAGAGCATAAACCTTATGAAAGCTTTGATGCTGTTGTAAATAGATCTTTACTTCACCAACTACAGAAACTATAGTACTAAAACTGTCATCAGCCAACACCATGTGAGATGCCCCTTTGGCAACCTGAAACATTAGAGGACCGGCAGTTCATTCCACGGAAGCCGCGAGAGGTAGGCGGTGACGAAGTGTGGACCTGATGACTTGCTACGGGCACCAGGGTGGCGGTGATGGTGGTTGCGCTGCTCCGGGATAATCACAAGAGCCTGCATGTCCGGTTACGTTGTGGTCACAATGTCTGGGAAAGATGGTCGCTTTCCAATACACCTCAGGTTGCTGGAGGCGCCAGATCACCCACAGTCCTAATGAAAGACAGACAAAGCAAGCAACGAGATGAGAAGCTGCACTTTTAATCACACTTTCAGCATAAGACAACCACATGTAACTAAAACAAAGAACACCCCTAATGCGCAAATGTCAGAATAAACCCGTAGAGAAATAGATGGCAATACCTGGCCTGTCCTAGAATTACACACGTAGGAAGTATTGCCGATACCCTACTGTGATTCAGTTGTAACGAAAAGCAAACAGAGTAGACAAGGAGATCAAAGGTGCATTTGTATACAGAAGAATCATTAGCATGAACTAGCCCAAACAACAAAAATGGATACTGTTAATATAATATCAACATAAGTCTATAAAGAAAACAGATGGCTTATTGTTGTACAACTTTCATTTATTAATTAATCTGCAGTAGTGGCTTTCACCCCTCCTGTTTCTTTCCCCCAAAAAAAAAACAGATGGTGCAAAGCGACCCTTTTCTGACATTACACCCTTGAGAGGAATCACTGAAACCACACTGCAGTTCAGAGTAAGCATACAGCAGCAACGTATGAGAGTAAAGTTGCTGTTTGGATGAAAGGAACGAATAGCAAAGATGGCCTTAAAACACACTTTCGTCAGAAGGAAGGTAAAAAGAATTTAGGGGGTGTATACCTTCCAGATCTAGAACCGAGGAGCAAACCGGAGCCACCAGAGAGGACGACGTCTCCGTCACGCGAATCCCCGACTTCCCAATGCAGATCCACCCGCGAACACACTGCACGTACGCACGCACGGAAACCTCCGATCAGGAATCTCGCAAGAGTAACCGAAAGGGACAGCCATCGACCGCACACTTCAAGCCCAACGAACCTGTAGGTCGAAGCAGGCCGCCGGATCTGACCTTTCTCGCCGAATCTCGCCTTCCGGAGCGCGAAACACCCGAGAGGAAACACCTTTGTGGCCAGGAGGAGGCGGCGGCGCATCGAACCATGGGGCCCAAAGCCGGATCCCGGCACAACCGCCGGCGAGAAAGTCCGCGTAAAGGTGGGCGGGGGCTTTGGGTTCGGCGAGTGAGAGGCGAAAGGGCGGAGAGGGGCGGACGGGAGAGGGAGAGGAAGGGCTGGAAGAGACTGGAAGGGGGCGGCGACCGTGGCGGAGAGCTCGAGGGAGGCGGGGTCTGGTTTCATCGTTTTTGACGGCACGACGGGAGGCTTCGAGAGGGCACGGACGCGGTGGGAGTAGATATCGGAAGGCGGGCGCTGTAGAAGGCGGCGGGAGCAACCAGGACCTTTGATCTACGAATCGAACGGCAGAAGTAATTTCGGTGACGTGGATAGCCTGGACGGCGGCCGAAGCTCCCTGCTTTGATAAGAAGAGATTTATTAATTAATCTGCAGTAGTGGCTTTCACCCCTCCTGTTTCTTTCCCCCAAAAAAAAAACAGATGGTGCAAAGCGACCCTTTTCTGACATTACACCCTTGAGAGGAATCACTGAAACCACACTGCAGTTCAGAGTAAGCATACAGCAGCAACGTATGAGAGTAAAGTTGCTGTTTGGATGAAAGGAACGAATAGCAAAGATGGCCTTAAAACACACTTTCGTCAGAAGGAAGGTAAAAAGAATTTAGGGGGTGTATACCTTCCAGATCTAGAACCGAGGAGCAAACCGGAGCCACCAGAGAGGACGACGTCTCCGTCACGCGAATCCCCGACTTCCCAATGCAGATCCACCCGCGAACACACTGCACGTACGCACGCACGGAAACCTCCGATCAGGAATCTCGCAAGAGTAACCGAAAGGGACAGCCATCGACCGCACACTTCAAGCCCAACGAACCTGTAGGTCGAAGCAGGCCGCCGGATCTGACCTTTCTCGCCGAATCTCGCCTTCCGGAGCGCGAAACACCCGAGAGGAAACACCTTTGTGGCCAGGAGGAGGCGGCGGCGCATCGAACCATGGGGCCCAAAGCCGGATCCCGGCACAACCGCCGGCGAGAAAGTCCGCGTAAAGGTGGGCGGGGGCTTTGGGTTCGGCGAGTGAGAGGCGAAAGGGCGGAGAGGGGCGGACGGGAGAGGGAGAGGAAGGGCTGGAAGAGACTGGAAGGGGGCGGCGACCGTGGCGGAGAGCTCGAGGGAGGCGGGGTCTGGTTTCATCGTTTTTGACGGCACGACGGGAGGCTTCGAGAGGGCACGGACGCGGTGGGAGTAGATATCGGAAGGCGGGCGCTGTAGAAGGCGGCGGGAGCAACCAGGACCTTTGATCTACGAATCGAACGGCAGAAGTAATTTCGGTGACGTGGATAGCCTGGACGGCGGCCGAAGCTCCCTGCTTTGATAAGAAGAGATGTCTGAAACTGTTTCTCGGTGGCCGCATGTTTGGCCCTTGTTACCTAGTGCTAGTCTGCTGGTCTTGGTCCAGCTAGTCATCTATGTTTCTACTTCTGAACTATTTTAAACTTCTGTATTTCCGTTACATCGTTAATGGAAATGGGGCGAGCCTCGATTCGAAAATCATATACTTTCTCCGTTCTAAATTGCTACAGCCTGTTCGGTTGGCTGGTTTGTATCGTTGCTGGTTCATGAAAAAGTACTGTTGGCTGGTTTATGTGAGAGAAAAATATTATTTCGGCTGAAAATTTATGATCGTTTACGACAAGCCACAACCAAATAAAAAGGTTGCTAGTCCTTCTAGTTTTTTCTAGATACGTAGTTTTTGCTACACACCTAAATATATATTATGTTTATTAGATATATAGAAAAACCAGAATGATTTACAATCTGAAATGGAGTAATTCGGACACAAATTTTAATTATTAAGTAGGGGAGTGTTCGGCTGGCTGGTTGGCTGGTGTCGGGTACCACGAGAAGGGGTCCCCTAAGCAACAATCGAAAAAATCGCTTAGACCCTATCAAAGTCAAAGCCGAGGAACAACTATTGGCCAAACACCGCCCGTGTTTGAAGCCACCTACTCTCCGCCTCGCCAGAGGCCTCGCACGAGGGGCCTCAGCCGAGGAACCAGTTTTCCGTCTCGCTCGAGGTCTCGCACGAGGGGCCTCGACCGAGGAACCAATTTTCTGTCTCGCTCGTGTCCTCGCGCGAAGGGCCTCGGCCGAGGAACCAATTTTTCGTCTCGCCCCAGGCCCCGCGCGTACAGCCTCGGACGAGACGCCGATTCTCCGCCTCGCTCAAGGCCGGCTCGGCAAAACAACCCCGTCGCCTCCGCCTCGACCAGCTTCTCGGACAAGACGCCACGTCCGACCGCCGTGTTCGACCGCTCCCGCGATATCAGCCGAACAACGGCTCGACACAGCGGCATGGCCGACTGGACACCGGTCACATCGGACAGGGGTTACCGACCACTGTGCTCGGTACTGTGCCCACGACCGATGCCTGTACTGCGCTGTGCTACCTAACCCCTGCTCTAGAAGCAACGCGGCGTGCGGAGTCACGTCCAGGTTACTATAGCATCGGAATCAGTGTACATAACCAACTGCTCCCGCCACGCCTCGGCAGTCTACTCCAGGGTCTCGGCAACCTCGAGATTCGCGCCTATCGAGCCCCCTACGATGGCTCGGCCTCTGCACCAACTGGGCCTCGGCTCTTCACGCAGTCAACACACAGCAACCAGCACGTTGCTCGTCAGGCCCTGCGTCCAGCCATCACTGGAGCTCCCACGACGCACAAAGTTCGGATGTGACCGGCGCATTGCTCCAGCACTTCAAGGGCAGGACCATTCCATCAACCATACCGCCATAGTAATAGGCTACAGGGCTCGGACATGCCGCCTCTGTTCGCACGACGCCACATAGCTAACACATGTATCACCCCTGTCCCCCCTTCAACTATAAAAGGGAGGGTTTCGGGCCGTTTCAAGGGGACTGACGAGTTCACAAGGTAGACGAACACACTTGTGACATTCTGTAACGCGCACGCTTCCCCGCTGTCAGAGATCAACATCTCAAGCAATCCACGCTGCTCCACGTAGAGACCTGGGACTAGCTCCCTCTCTCGCCCTACTTGTAACCCCCTACTACGAGCATTTCAGTACAAGGAATACAAGATCGATCTCTCAGACTGGACGTAGGGCACCCATTGCCCAAACTAGTATAAACCTTGTGTCTCTTTGCATCATCATCCGGGATTAGGGGCACGCAGTACGTTTTTACTAGTTGGTTGAGGGCCCGTCGGTCCAAAACACCGACAGTTGGCACGCCAGGTAGGGGTTCTGTGTGTCAGCTTCATCTCCCTAGCAAGTTCCGGATGGCAGATCCCGTACGACCACTGCGTCTCGGCACGGTGATCTGGTTCGGGAGCCTAGAGTTCATGTCTCTAGGATGTGAGTACGATATGGTACTTCTCACACCCCGAGCCCCACCGACCGATGACGACATCACGCACCCGCAGCCTAGGCGCAGGCGGCGCCCGGGCGGCTGCTCTCGTCGCGCTCGCTAGGCACGATGCGAGCGGGGCCACCCTGACACCACGCGGACTCAGGGTGACACGCCGCTCTCCACCGGTATCCCACGCCCAACTATTGGCACAAGGTCCCTAGTTGGGGACCTATCTAGCCTGAGCCTAGACAGGGGAAAGATGCCGGTGGCGCACGACGGCGCCTCGGCATCAAGCTCTACCCCACCATGTCCTGAGGAGTCGACTTCGGTGGAGCAAGGCTCGGCGATGGCACCATCCCTGTATCCCTTCGGGTTGAGAAATGCCGCCACCACCTATGCTTCCGCCTACGCTTCTGCTCACGCAGAGCCCTCAGGACGCCACTAATGCTTCGCCCTCGATTTCGGCACCACGACTTCGACTCACTCCCACACTGACTCCACGGAGCAGGACGAGGCGTGGGCTAGAGCGGACTTCTCCGGACTTCGCGACCCTGAAGCCATGCACCGCTTCCTGGCCGTGAGCGACTATTGCTTCGGCTACTCCGACTCTGACGATAAAGGCACTTACGATCCCACTCGTGAGTGCTTCCACGTTGGACTCGGGATGCCAAGCACGGGCGATGAGGACGAGGGGGCAGGCAACCGTACCCCGCTTCACCAGGGAGCAGGCGATGCCATGTCCTCACGCATTGTCCCACCAGCAGCGCGGAATGAGAACCTTGCCCTCGCACAACTTCGACGCTCGGACCTGGAGCAGCTCCGTGAGCTTCAGGCCAAGGTCGAGCAAGATCGACTCCTTCTGCAACAGCTTCGAGACACTCTCGAGCAGGAGCAGCAGGGCCGCGGTGATGGCGGAGGAGCCCGACGGAGGGCCCGCGACGTCCACCACCACATCAACGATGACGAAGGGGGTGAGCAACCCCCGATCTTCAATCGCGCTAGCTAGAACATCACGGCTGCGGTAATGCTAGTCCGAACGATGCCCGAACCCTCTACTACGGAGGGGCGACGGGTCCATGGCGAGCTCTGGGACCTCCTCGAGACCGCCGCGGTATAATAGGCCAAGAGTTCCGCCTCCCGATGATGTGGGGGCGCCTCGGACCTTCCCACAGCACTGCCTCGGTAGGACAGGGATGCCTCGGCTCATCTCGAACCCGCTCGCGCACCAACGATCAACAGGGTCCCCTTGCTGCATGACCGCCTCGGCAACCAACGCGAGGCACAGGGCGACCACGAAGTAATCAGCAGGCGACGGTGACACGACAATGAAGGGCCCGCCTGGGGCTACCATACGCATCGAGGTGGCCGCTACGATAGTGGGGAAGACCGCAGTCCTTCCCCTGAGCCACTTGGCCCTCGAGTTTTTAGCAGAGCCATCTGCGTTGCTCATTTTCTGGCCTGGTTTCGGCAACCAGCCAACCTCACAAAGTACAGCGGCGAAACCAATCCCGAACTTTGGCTGGCCGATTACCTCCTGGCTTGTCAACTAGGTGGCGCGGACGATGACCTGCTCATCATCCGCAACCTCCCATTGTTCCTGTTAGACTCGGCGTGAGCCTGGCTTGAACATCTCCCTCCCTCACAGATCCACGGCTGGCGTGACTTAGTAAGGGTCTTCGTTGGGAACTTTCAGGGCACATACGTGCACCCTGGGAACTCCTAGGACCTCAAAGGTTGTCGCTAGGGCCTAGACGAGTCTCTCTGATACTTCATCCGGCGCTTCTCCAAGAAATGCACTGAGTTGCCAAGCGTCGGCGACTCAGAAATCGTCTAGGCTTTCCTTTCCGGCACCACCCACCGAGACCTGGTCCGAGAATTGGGTAGGAACGTACCAACCTCGGTGGCTGCACTCCTCGACATCGCCAACAACTTCGCCTCGGGCGAAGAGGCCATTGGGGCCATCTTCCTCGACTACGACGCTAAGAGGAAGTGGAGGGACAAGGCCCCCGGGGCCTCGGCTCTCCACCTCCCCAAGAAAAAGAAAAAAGGTCACCAGGGGAAGTAGGAGGTCCTCGAAGCTAGCCTAGTTGCGGCCACAGAGTGCAAAAATCCTCGAGGCCCCAGAGGCCCCGAGCTCTTCGATGACATGCTCAAGAAACCCTGCCCTTACCACCAGGGTCCGGTGAAGCATGCCCTCGAAGAGTGCACCATGCTCCGGTGCTACTACGCCAAGCTCAGGCTCCCCGACGACGATGCCAAGAAGAAGGGCGCCGGCGACAAGGACAACGATAAGGACAACGGATTCCCCGAAGTACACAACGCCTTCATGATCTTCAGCGGGCCTTCAGCGAGCCTCACGGCACGCCAGTGGAAGAGGGAACGCTGGGAGGTCTTCTCGGTGAAGGTGGCCGCTCCCCGGTACCTCAACTGGTCTCGGGAGGCAATCACCTTTGACCAGGACGACCATCCCGATTACGTCCCAAATCCTAGGCAGTACCCACTTGTTATCGACCCCATCATCGGCAACACCCAACTCACTAAGGTATTGATGGACGGAGGCAGCGGCCTCAACATCCTCTATGCCAACACCCTAGAGCTCCTGGAGCTCGACTAGTCGTAGCTCCGGGGAGGCGCCGCGCCTTTCCACGGCATTGTGCCGGGGAAACGCACACGGCCCCTCGGGCGCATTGACCTGCCCGTCTGCTTTAGTACTCCCTCCAACTACCGCAAGGAGGTCCTCACCTTCGAGGTGGTTGGGTTCAAGGGAACCTACCATGCCATCCTGGGGTGGCCGTGCTATGCCAAGTTCATGGCGGTCCCCAACTACATGTACCTCAAGCTCAAGATACCGGGCCCCAACGGCGTCATCACTATCGAGTTGATGTACGAGCATGCATATGACTGCGACGTTGAGTGCATCGAGTATGCTGAGGCTATCGTGGAGGCCGAGACCCTCATCGTCAACCTCGACCAGCTTAGCAGCGAAGTGCCCAACTCCAAGCGTCACGCTAGGACTTTCGAGCCTGCGGAGGCCGCCAAACTCATCCTGGTCAACCCCACTTGCCTCGACGACTGGGCGCTGAGGATCAGTGCCACCCTCGACATCAAATAGGAAGCCATGCTCGTCGACTTTCTCCGCGCGAATGCGGATATGTTCGCATGGTGTCCCTCGGACATGCTAGGCATACCGAGGGAGGTCGCCGAGCACGCCTTAGACATCCGAGCCAGCTCTCGATGAGGAAAAGCGTAGAGCCATCGGCAAGGAGGTGCAGAAGCTTTTGGCGGCTGGATTCATCAAGGAAGTATCCCATCCGGTATGGTTAGCTAACCCTGTGTTAGTCAAAAAGAAAAATAGGAAGTGGAGGATGTGTGTAGACTACACTGGTTTGAATAAAGCCTGTCCAAAAGTCCCTTTCCCATTACCTCGGATCGACCAAATCGTTGACTCCACTGCGGGATGCGAGACCCTGTCTTTCCTTGTTGCGTATTCCGGTTACCATCAAATCAAGATGAAAGAGTCCGACCAGCTCGCGACTTCTTTTATCATGCCGTTCGGCATGTACTGCTATGTAACTATGCCATTCGGCCTTAGAAACATAGGGGCCACATACCAGCGGTGCATGACCCAGGTCTTTGGCGAGCACATCAGGCAAACCATCGAGGCCTATGTGGATGACATCGTGGTCAAGACTAAAAAGGCTGAGGATCTCATCGATGACCTGGAGATAGCTTTCAAGTGCCTCGGAGAAAAGGGCATCAAGCTCAACCCCAAGAAGTGTGTGTTCGGGGTTCCCCGAGGCATGCTCTTGGGATTCATAGTCTCGGAATGTGGCATCGAGGCCAACCCAAAAAAGGTCTCGGCCATGACTAACATGGGATCGATCCGAGACCTTAAGGGAGTACAGAGGGTTATGGGATGCCTTGCGGCTTTGAGCCGCTTCATCTCATGCCTTGGCGAAAAAGGCTTGCCTCTGTACCGCCTCTTGAGGAAATCGGAATGCTTTTCATGGACTCCCGAGGCCGAAGAAGCCCTCGCCAAACTCAAGGCATTGCTCACTAATCCTCCCATCCTAGTACCGCCAGCCAAGGGCGAGGCTCTGTTACTTTACGTCGCCGTAATGACCCAAGTGGTCAGTGCGGCCATAGTAGTCGAGAGGTAGGAAGAGGGGCATGCTCTGCCCATCCAATGACCTATCTACTTCATCAGTGAAGTACTCTTCGAGACCAAAACGCGCTACCCCCACATCTAGAAACTGATCTACACCGTAGTCTTAGCTTGACGCAAGCTGTGTCACTACTTTGAATCCCACCCGGTAACCATGGTGTCATCTTTCCCTCTGGGGGAGATAATCCATAACCAGGAGGCCTCGGGTAGGATAGCCAAGTGGGCCGTCGAACTCATGGGGGAGGCTCTGTCCTTCGCGCCTCAGAAGGCAATCAAATCTCAGGTCTTGGCCAATTTCGTGGCAGAATGGACCGACACCCAACAGTCACCTACCCTAGTCCAGGCGAAATGCTAGACCATGTACTTCGATGGGTCCCCGATGAAGACCGGGGCGGGCACGGGTCTGCTCTTCATCTCACCCCTTGGAGTACACATGTGCTACATGATTTGGCTCCACTTCGCTGCCTCCAACAACGCAGCTGAATACGAAGCCCTCGTCAATGGCTTGTAGATCACCATCGAACTTGGAGTATGGCACCTTGATGTGCGGGGCAACTCACAACTGGTCATCGATCAGGTGATGAGGGAGTCAAACTGCCATGACCCCAAGATGGAGGCATACTGCAAGCTGGTACGTCACCTTGAAGATAAGTTCGATGGTCTCGAACTTAACCACATCGCGTGTAAATTCAATGTGGCCATGGATGAACTGGCAAAGATGGCGTCGGCACGGGCCCCGATCCCCCCGAACATTTTCACCAGAGACCTCCACAAGCCTTCCATCGACCACGTCTCGGTAGCGGGAGAGGGCCCACCGGTCGAGCTCACCGCAGGGCTCGAGCCCCCCCCCCCCCCATCGCCAAGACCCCCTCAGCCGAGCCCGAGGTTATGGAAGTAGACGCAGAGCCTCCCGAGGCCAACCAGGGCATGGACTAGCGGGTCCCATTCCTTGATTGCCTCATCCGAGGAGAGCTCCCTACAGATAAGACCGAAGCCCGATGGCTTGCGCGACGAGTCAAGACTTACGTCCTCAGCAACGGCGAGTTGCACCGGTGAAGCCCATCTGGCGTCCTCCAGCGATGCATCACCACCGAGGCAGGCCAAGCCCTACTTTGGGACTTGCATGCAGGGGCCTACGGGCACCATGTGGTGCCTCGAGCGCTCATTGGAAATGCCTTCCACCAAGGGTTCTACTGGCCGATGGCGGTTGCTGACGCCACCAAGCTAGTACGCTCCTGCGAGGGATGCCAGTACTATGCGCGGCAAACGCACCTCCCGGTCCAAGCCCTCCAAACCATCCCCGTTACATGGCCCTTCGCCGTGTGGGGGCTAGACATGGTTGGGCCTCTACAAAAAGCCCCCAGGGGCTACACCCATCTGTTGGTAGCAATCGATAAGTTCTCCAAGTGGATCGAGGCTCGTCCGATCAATCAAATCAAATTCGAACAAGCGGTACTGTTCTTCACTGATATCACCCACAGGTTTAGGGTTCCGAACACCATCATCACTGACAACAGGACGCAATTCACCGACCGCAAGTTCCTGATGTTCTGCGATGACCACCACATCCGTGTGGCATGGTTGGCCATGGGACACCCTAGGACAAATGGCCAAGTAGAATGTGCCAATGGCATGATCCTACAAGGCCTCAAGCCAAGAATATACAACCGGTTGAAGAAGTTTGGCAAGAAATGGCTTGCCGAACTCCCGTCAGTCATCTGGAGCCTGAGGAATACCCTGAGCCGAGCCACGGGATTTACACCGTTCTTCCTAGTCTATGGGGCCGAGGCCATCCTCCCCACTGACTTGGAGTATGGTTCCCTATGGCTTCGAGCCTACAATGAGCAGAGCAACCACACTACCCGCGAGAACGCCCTCGACCAACTGGAGGAAGCCTGAGACGTTGCGTTGCTACATTCGGCTAAATACCAGCAAGCTCTATGGCGCTATCAAGCCCGGCATGTTCGAAGCCGAGACCTAAAGGTGGGCGACCTAGTGCTGAGGCTGAGGCTGAGCAATAAGGGCCACCACAAGCTGACCCCGCCATGGGAAGGACCGTACATCGTCGCCCAAGTGCTAAAACCCGGGACCTACAAGCTAGCCAATGTGGCAGAACCTCCTAAATTATAGGACCCACATGCACTTGTCACTGTCCAACGACCTTTGACAACAATACATATGTTCCTGGTAACTTAAGAAGTCTGTCGGGTGTCCTCGGGGAACCCCGAATCATCCACGATTTCCGAGCAGGATCACGTTACAGAGTCATTGCAGTATTACAACATTTATTCAATTATCGACACCAGAGTAAAAACAACGGAAGTCTTACGATAACATAGTTTACAAACCAGTTATTTCAAACCTTACAAACTAAGTTCGCTAATTATTATAAACCATAGTAGTAGTGGAGTGGCATAATTAACATATATATAACACACAAAATAAACATCCTGCCCAAGGATCACACATTTACTTCTCATCGTCAGAACGAACGATAGTCATGCAGCACGATCCAAAACAGATCTGCTCATGAGGCTCACCTGCAACAAGGGGTCAACGAACCCTGAGTATAAAAATACTCAACAAGACTTAACCAAAATATTAACTGATAAACTTAGGAATGCAGGCTCAGGGATTCAAGGTATAGCTTTACAATGATCAATGTCCTTTTTGCGTAAAAGCTCTTTTAACAAAATTCTTATTATAGTAAACTTCATAAGGATTATATACAAAGCTGACACGATCCGTGCTGAGATCATGAAACTTTATATCCAACACCTTCACAAGACTTATTCAAGTTCTAGTTATTAATACTACGATGATGAACAGTGAGTTGAGTCTCCATAATCGAGGAGCAACGACGATTCAAACCGATTAAACAACCCAGCTGGGGATTCCAGACCACACGACATATGTAGGTCCCCGACCTACATATACTAACCTACCCTCGGATCCTCTAAAACAAGAATGGGTCCACGCCAGCCGAGAATACAGTACTCTACCAATCCAGCCCATTGCCACGTGGGTACACGCTATTCCCGCCATCTCTCCACTCCCAGTGCACGAGTAGCCACTCTCGTAATAGAATTGCCAAGTTTAGGCTTACTGGAGTATGTGGTTAGTACTACAAATTCTCACCTCATGCAATTCAACAACGGACGTGCCTTAATCGACACAGGCGGAAAGATCCCGCTCATAAGACCTCCATGTCTGGTGGCTCACACTCACCGAGTCCGCCCAGTCTAGATTTATTACTCCACATTCCTATATCACATGCTAACATAATTAACCAATGTTCCATTTAAAACTTGCAGGTGGCAGGTAATCACCCGACTTTCATCGTTCTACGCATAGCTAAGCAAAACTAGGCATATACGAGTTTAAAACTGGTAATAGGGTAAATATGGAATAACAAGGGTGGTAATGCACCAATTAGGCTCTTACTTAACTCCTAATCACTTAATGCAGTAACGGAAAGCAAAAGCGAAATTAATTTATAAAACACAAGGTAGGGTTGTATGCATCCGGGGCTTGCCTTCGTTGACGGAAAAGTCTGGCTCCTGCGGCGTTACACAAGTATTCGATCCGACCTCAACAGACGGATTAACCTCCTCAACAACTTGATTAACTACCACGTGTTCACCTTCATTCACTACACGTAATAACAATGCCATGTTTAACATGATGCGGAATACGAAACATGATGCTTGATGATGGATGCAAAAATTAAGAATTTGAATACAACTTTCCTTCGCGGTACAGTTGCAAGTCAACAACTAAATCTTTTTTTTGTAACACATACATCAATTGCCAAGGATCATTATCAACTAATGACCCAAGGTCATCACTTAAACCAAAATTTCAAACAAAACCTAAATCATTAAAGGTTACTATTTGCTTTTATGAATTAATTATTTAATTCAAAATTATGAAATAAATCAACTTATTCTAATTGAGCTCAAAATTTTAGTAAATGTTCATTACATGATAACTAAGTGGCAAAACAAATTTCATAATTTTTGAACAAGTAAATAAGCCTAGAAAAATCATGGAAATCCATTTATTAATAAATTGAGCAATTTTTATCACATTCAAAAAGTACTGAAAAACATTATTTCATATTTTTCTTAAATACTATACATCACAGAGAAGTCACACAAAAATTTTCATAATTTTTGGAGCTCTAAATAAATCTACACAAAAATAACAAAAACAGACACTATTCATTCAAATCTAAAAATAGAAAAATCCATTTTTGAACTACACAGTCACTGACATCCCGACCCCACCTGTCATCCCTAACCTCGCACGCTGACCACGACGGCGACGGCGTTGACCAGCGATTTCTCGCCGACGGTGAGTCCAACGGTGACGGCAAGAGTACTAACATGATCACTACGTTACAGCGCATCGATCTATAGCACTAACGCGACCAATTACGGACCGAATCGAGCACTACGCCGACCATGGCGGACGCGGTGGCATGACAGTGCTACACCGGCGGCTACAGGCCGGTAGCGGTTAAACTAAAGGTCGAGGAAGCACCAGCAGCTTACCCTAAACACAACTGAGTAGAGCACAAGACCGGAGGAGCAACGGAGAGATGGGTCGACGTTCCGAGCAAGTACGGCGGAGCTGATCGTCGTCGGTGATGGTGTACCAGCGACTGCAGTGGTCAACATGAGCAACCAGCTATGGATTAAGTACTACAGCATCGAGATGAAACAGAATCAACCAAAACTAGGGACGGAGATGCACCGTGGAGCTCTGGCCGCGACGAATCGTGCTCGGCGGAGGAGTTGCCGGCCGTGAGGAAGAAGACGATGCAACTTGAGTTTCCGGTGAAGACAAGCCACAAGGATTGGTTTGCTGGATGCGCAAGGAACTAGCGGAGCTGGGACATGCTTTACTACGATGGCGTGGGTGCTGGTTCGACGGCAAAAGCTCGACGGAGCTACGGCAACAGCGGTGGTGGAAACAGAGGAAAGGAGCGGGGGCAAACGGCGACGGCTCTGGTTATAAAGGATGGCCAGGAAGCTCAAGGAAGCCATGGCAAAACCATTTCCCTCGCCAGCGCGATGCCCAGACGGCCATGCGCGTGACTGGAAGCAAGCCGAAGCTCACCGGTGGTGTAGCGCAAGCGGTGAACACTGTTCATCGAAATTACAAGTTTGCCATTCGCCAAAATTCATAAATTACTCTCAAATTTTTATAACAACTCAAAAATCTCTAAAAACAAAAGTTGTTCAAAAATCAAAAGTTCTACAACTTTGCTTTTATAACCATCTCCTAATTCGGTCTAGATTTTGAAATGAACTTTTGAATTTGAATAGGGAAATTTAACGAATTACGCCTTTTTGAATTTCTCAAAATTTTTCTAAACAACTTGAAAAACTCCAAAAACAAACTTTGTATAACTTGTCAAGCTCTACACTTTTGCTTTTGGGCCCAACCCCAAAATATGCTTAGATTTTGAAATGGATTTTTAGGGTAGGATTTAAATGTTGAAAAGCGGGGTTTTCTCGAAAAATTCAAAACCCAAACAAACTTTGAACTTGAGTCAGACAATACAATTCAACACTCATTACACAAATGTAAACTTGTTTTAGTGTATGCATCTCAAAGTTTTCACCAAATGCCAAATGCTTTGCAATGCATATGATGACATGTCAGATTTTAATATTTAAACACCCGAGGTGTTACAGCCAACGAGAAGGGTGAAATCCTCAACAACGCTTGGAACATAGAACAGCTACATCGCTTTTACCCTTAGAATTTCCAAGCATTGTATATATTGTTTCTTGGAATACAATTAAGAAGCGTTCTTTAGTTGTTCTAATTTTTCGAGAAACCCATCGAGCCTGTCATAGGCCTCGGCATTACGATAACACCCTAAGGAAGACTCAGCTCTACCTCTGTAGAATCGAGCCTCCCTCAGGGGCTAAAGGGGGGCTCCCCCCTAAGTCCCATGCACCATTTTTAGTTATTTTTCAAAAAAAATCCTATGCCAACCTCTCTAGTGTGCTCTGATAAGTCGATTATGAAAAAACCTAAGGACCAAAAGACTGTCTCAAGGCCAGAAGGCCGGCTGAGTCGCAAGATGGCCTACGCCTCTAGGCTATGGCGCTCCCTCACCACCTTTTGCCCAAGGGGCAGCTTGCGCTCCGAGGAAGTTTTTTGCAAGAAACTTGTTTAGAAACGAGACAGAGGGCAGAGGCTCGAAAATACAATGAAAAATGATTAAAAAAGCGTAGACGCATGATTACTTTAAAAAGGCCTCAATGGCCATCAGCGTTATGATAGGGTAACATAATCCCTAATCTAATTACATGACCTCTTGGGCCTAGGTCAAGCCTCAGGGTCTCCAGCATCGGTAGACGGCGTAGGAGGGGCCACCTCCTCTTCGAACAGCTTGGCCAACGCCGTGCCAGGGTCCTTCGCCACCTTCATCAGCTTCGTCACCTCCTCGTCCGCCTCCCCGCCATCATCAGGCAGGACGTAGCCATTGCTGATAGCCTTGAGGTCGACGCCGATGTAGTGCGAGGCGATGATGGCCAGGGCACGCTTAACGCCCATGTGCAGCACCCCTCGAAGTCGCTCGCGCACTTGGCCGCTCAACGCAATCAGGCGGCTCCCGAGGGAGCTTCCTGACTGGACCCCCTCGACCTCCAGGGCCTCGTTGGTGGTACGAGCGGCACTCTTCAGCACATCCTGCTCCCCGATCTCGGTCTCAAGCAGCGCCTGTACTGTGACGGAGGCCTCGGCTGCCCGGGTGACCTCCTTCTCTAGCTCTGTGCCAAAAGCAATGGAATGGGGTTGAGCGCAAAGGAAAACAAGGCAAATAGGGGTAGAATCCTATAGGACTCACCCTCGGCCTTCTCCTCCCAGTGTTGGGCCTCGACCCAGGAGGCCTCGGCTTTCTCCTTCCAGCGTTAGGCCTCGACCCAAGAAGCCTTGGCCTTCTCCTTTAGGCGCTGGATCTTGACCCAGGAAGCCTCGGCCGCCCTGGAAGCCTCTCCCTCCAGCTTTATATCACACCAAGGAGTTAGGGGCCAAACACAAGAAAAACAAATAAAACAAGAGGAATAAGACTCACCCTTGGCCTTTTCCCTCCAAACCACAGCCTCGGTCTAGGAAGCCCCAGTCGCCTTGAGGGCCTCATCCAAGGCACCTTTCATTAGCTGGTGCGCACCCTGCTCCGTCCCTAGCTGTCTAGCAAGGGCCTTGACAGAGTCGTGGCTTCTCTAGCCCAGGACCTAAAGGCGTCCCGATCACCGGCCACGCGAGTCAGCTCCTCCTCCAACTCCTTGACCCACGCCGCCAAGGGGGCAACCTGCTCCTGAGCCACCACCACAGTAGCCTGCATATCGGTACCGCATAAGCAGAGGTCCTCCACCTCCATGCTCCATGCCGATAGAAGCTCGTTGGCACGAGTGAGCAGGTCCTTCTGCCGCTGGAGCTGGTCCCAGACGTCCCTCTCCCACTGGAGAAAGACTGACTTCCCTAGAGACTAGGTCTCAAGCTCCTGGGTAAGCAGAATAGGGGCCATTCACTACAAGAAAACTCAGAAAAAGATGACACCACATGAGAAAAGAAGGCGCGAACCTAGGCGACCCCAGGCAGATCATCGGCCACCACGGACAGTGCCGTCCGCAGTGACCACTCTGCCAGTTGGCGGTATTGCTCAAAGGTGTCCCAGCGCCCGCCCTCGGTCGTGTCCTCGAGGGCAAACAGAGGCTCCCCCTCAAGGTCATCCTAGCTCTACCACAGGACATGTGGGTGATCCCACCCGTGGGGCTCGGGTCATACCCGCACGAGGGCTGAGCTTCCCTTGCCCTAGGTCGGGGCCGACTGTTCCACGGTGCCGGCCACCTCAGCGTCGACCACCTCCTATGCCCAGGAAGTATTGTCGGAGGAGATCGGATAGACCTCCACCTCCCGGGCGCTCTCCCATGACAGCGGCAGGCCTTGGACCAGGGGCACCACCGAGGCCTCCACCGCCTTCATCTCCACTTCCTAGGCCGACGGCTTCACCGTGATCACAACGGCCTCGGTGGTCCTAGGGGCTCCGGCCTCTGCCATCGTGGCCTCGGTAGTCCTGGGGGCTCCGGCCCCCGCCACTACGGCCTCAGTGGTCTTGGGCGCCCTGGCCTTCGTCGCCTCAGCCTCGGAGGCCTAGGGGGCCTCGACTTCGGTGGCCTTGACAACTGAGGGTGCCTCGGCCCCATCTAACTCATGAGCCTCGGCCTCATAGGGTGGAGGTGCTCCCTCTCCCATCTATGTCAGGGTCACCTCGGCAGCCCCTCCTTGGGTGACCGGCCCCTTCGAGTCGGCCCTCTTCGACGCTGCGCCACGTTGTATGGCGGCTTGCACCTCCACCACCCAGTGGACGGTGGAGCTGGGGCTCACCTTGAGCGCCTTAAGTGGCACCAAGGTGGGCACCTCTGCAGGACACTTCTGGCTGAAGAAGAGATACTTATGGGGTCAGCATGAGACCAAAGAACGAATGGAAAATGCTGCAACTCTGCTGAAAATACGCTTACCTCAAGCGGGGCTGCAACCGCTTCGGCATGGCGACCCTCCTCTACGAAGGCAGTGGCGGCGGTAGAGGCACAGCCTCTGTATCCGCCGGCGCTGGCCGATCCTCGACGGACCCTGGTGCCCCCTCGGTCCTCTGCGGGGGCAGTTGCGTCGCCCCCGCCACCACCTGCTCCACCACTGCCGTTGAGCCCACCGGGCTGACGGCGTGCTTTCCCAACGCCCATGCCTCGGGCGTGTTGGCCTCGGCCTCGGGACGAGCGATCGCCAGCCCCGAGGCATCTCCTCCTCCTCCTCCTAGGAGTGCCAGGCTGCTTGCCGATGCCATGGGCACCGTCTCCCCGATGTCAGGGAGATGGTCCAGGGGACCCTGCCCCACCTCGCCCTCGTCATCTCCATCCGAAGCGTCCATCAACAGTGACGGTGATGGGGACACCTCCAACGTGAGACCGTCCTGCCTTTGCTGCTGGCGGTGCTTCTCCAGTCCTTCGCGCGTGAGGATTTTCCCCATATGCTTAGCCTCCTTAGCGTCCTTCCGCCTCTTCTGTGCCTCGGCGTGTGCCCGGTTCACCACTTGCCACACTGTGTCCTCGTGAACGGGTGACGGGGAGGCTCGTAGGTCCCTCATGCCCTATAGGAACGGCGAACGCAAATAAAGGTCCAGAAAACGGTAAGGAACGAGGAGGCCTCGGGGGCCACAGTAGCGCGGGACTCACCAAAGAGAAGTACCCCTATGATGGGCGCATTGCAATAGGGGCCAGACCACTGCCCCTCAGCTTCCCATCTACTGTCTCCCTCACCCGACGAAGAATATCCTCGTCGGAGAGGGCGAAGGTGGATATCCGAATGCCCTCGATTGGCTCATCTAGCCTCATCTCGAACAGGCGCCACCGCTAAGCCATCAGCAGTAGCACCCTCCGGCGGTGGAAGGCCACCACGACCATAGCCGACGTGAGGCCACGGCCGCGCAACCTCTCCAGTCCCTCCAGGAGCGGCTATAGCTTGGGCTGATCCTCCTTCGGGACGCCATACCTCCACTTCTCCGGACAGCTCTCCACAATCCGCCTGGTGTAGGGGGGAAGCCCACCATCATTGTTGTGGAGGTAGAACCAGCTAGTGTACCAGCGGCGATTGGTCGAGGCAAGCTAGGCCGAGATGTAAAGGTGCTGCCAATCCTGGCGCACTTGAAGAGTGCAGCCACTGGCCCTCACTGCCATCCTCACGCCTATCGTGCCTGTTGGCTTGGTGGTGTGCCCCACCCGGAAGAGGTGGAGCCACAACTCCCAATGGGGAGCAATCCCTAGGTACCCCTCGCAAACGGTGACAAAGATGGCCGCCTGCACGATAGAGTTGGGGTTGAAGTTGTGGAGCTCCACACCGTAGTACCGTGGGAGTGCCCACATGAATCGATCCATCGGCCAGCCAAGGCCGTGCTCGTGAAAGGACATGAAGCTCACGACATAGCCGTTGCGTGGCCTCGGCTCCGGCTCGCCCGATGGAGCGATCCACTCTGGCCTGTTGGGGTCGGTAACCAGGTGAAGAAGTCCACCATTGATGAGTGACTGAAGCGTCTCCATGGTGATGTCGGACTGACCCCAAGAGTCTGCCTCAATGACAATGACGCCGGCCATGGATGCGATGGAGAATACGGCTATGACTGTGAGCCTCTCTCTCTCCTTCTCCCCGGTGCTCTCTATTCTAGCAATGGCTCAAGGGCTGCAAGGGCAAATGCAAGCAAGGTAAGGAGGGGAGGGGCGGGGTTCGTTACATATTTATGCAGGAAGAAGGTGAAACGGGTGGGCGATGAAATCGGGAAAGTTTCCCCCAGATCCGGCACAGTTAATCTAGATCCGATTTTACCACCCATGTACCCACCTTTCCCTCATTAATCATGTGAATTGTTATGTTCCATCCGCTGACACAGCGTCGCATCCAACCATGGCAGTGGTAGGCGCCATTCCACCTCCCCGAGAAAATCGCCTCAAAAGGCGCGCCTACTGTTGTCGAACCGATGGGGGAGGGAATATCCCCCACCCGATTCCTTTCAGATGAAGGAACTGGGCGCTGAGCCCACTATGGTCTAGGGGTTCGAAGGCTGGGCCCCCGAGGGTTTCGACAGCCACCCCAGGGCAACAGAGTCAGGGACGACTATGGGCAAGCCCATACGGGGCCGAGACCCAAGCAAGCAAAATGCTTAGGACGCCCTAAGTCGTGTCCGAGACCGGCAGGGAGGTCTCCGAATGGGATCCTACTGTAGGAAGGCACTGAGCCACCGAGGCCCAGCGAACGACCCCAGCACCCACTAGAGAAACCCTCTGGTACTCTTGGAGTGCGTCTCTAGACCGCTAGCCGACCCCTAGCGAATGGGGCTCAGGCCTCCACTTGGACTTACCCGATAACAGCTCATCGGAAGTGCCACCGCTCGCGCCCATCGAGGGTAGCCTGGCATATTCCACCCCTCCTTTCGAACAAAAAGAAAGCATGAGGGTCGTACAAAAAGCCAGCGAACCCCTAATGGCCCTCTTGCTCTGTGCAGAGGCTAAGGGGCTCTTCCTGCAACCTTGCCGAGACCCAGCGACCCAGGCTCGCACTCGAGGGGGCTCGGCAAAACAACCCCTCCTTCCAGACGAAAAGGTTGCGCGAGGGTCGTACAAAAAGCCAGGGGAACCCCTGACAGCCCTCTCGCTCAGTGCAGAGGCTAAGGGGCTCTTCCTACAAATATGCCGAGACCCCGCGACCTAGGCTCACACCCGAGGGGGGGGGGCTCGGCAAACAAACCCTCATGCGTGAGGGGCGCACAAAAAAGCCAGGGGAACTCCTGATCGCCCTCTCACTCCATGCAGAGGCTCGGGGGCTCTTCCTGCAACCTTGCTGAGACCTAGTGACCCAAGCTCGCACTCGAGGGGGCTCGGCAAACAACCCCTCCGTCCGAACGAAAAGGACGCGTGAGGTGGCACAAAAAGCCAGGGGAACCCTCGACCGCCCTTTCGCTCCATGTGGAGGCTCGGGGGCTCTTCCTACACCCAGGATGAAGACAAGCAACCTAAGCTCACACTTGAAGACCCAAAAAAACACGATAAAGGGCATCGAGCCCGTTACAGTCCAGGGGTTCGAAGACTGGGCCCCTAAGGGTTTCGATAGCCGTCCCAGGGCCGTAGAGTCAGGGACAACTATGGGCGAGCCCGCGCATGGCCAAGGCCCGAGCAAACGATCGCTCGGGATGCCCTAAGTCATGTCTGAGACCGGCAGGAAGATCTCCGAATGGGATCCCACCATAGGGAGGCATCGAGCCACCGGGGCCCAGCGAACGGCCCCAACACCCACTAGAGAAACCTTCTGTTACTCTTGGAGTGCGTCTCTAGACCGCTAGCCGACCCTTAGCAAACGGGGCATGGGCCTCCACTCGGACTTACCCGATAACAGCTCACCGGGGGTGTCACTGCTCACACCCACTAAGGGTAGCATGGCACCCTCCACCCCTCCTTCCAAACGAAAAGGATACATGAGGGCCACACAAAAAGCTAGGGGAACCTCTGACGGCCTCCTCGTTCCACGCAGAGGCTAGGGGGCTCTCCCTGCAACCTCACCGAGGCTCAGCGACCCGAACTCGTGGTCATGGGCCTGGCAAACACAATAAAACCCCTCTCACAACGCAAGAAAAGCCCCTGGAGGAATAAATCCACTCCTCCAGGGCCTCGGGGGCTACACCTAGCGGGTGCGCTCACGCGCACCCACCAAGGCCTCGAGTACGAAACACCATCCTACCAAGAGCTGCTACGAGCCGAGTCTCAAAAAAATCTCAAAGAGAGCGCTCACACTCTCCCTGAGGCTCGGGGGCTACTGTCGGGTACCACGAGAAGGGGTCCCCTAAGCAACAATCGAAAAAATCGCTTAGACCCTGTCAAAGTCAAAGCTAAGGAACAACTATTGGCCAAACCCCACCCATGTTCAAAGCCACCTACTCTCCGCCTCGCCAGAGGCCTCGCACGAGGGGCCTTAGCCGAGGAACCAGTTTTTCGTCTCGCTCGAGGCCTCGCATGAGGGGCCTCGGCCGAGGAACCAGTTTTCCATCTCGCTCATGTCCTTGCGCGAAGGGCCTCGGCCGAGGAACCAATTTTCCGTCTCGCTTGAGGCCCCGCGCGTACAGCCTCAGATGAGACGCCGATTCTCCGCCTCGCTCAAGGCTGGCTCGGCAAAACAACCCCATCGCCTCTGCCTCGACCAGCTTCTCGGACAAGATGCCACGTCCGACCAGCGCGTTCGACCGCTCCCGCGATATCAGCCGAACAACGGCTTGACACAGCGGCATGGCCGACTGGACACCGGTCACATCGACGACACGCCATCCAGGACTAGACAGGGGTTACCGACCACTATGCTCGGTACTGTGCCCACGACCGGTGCCTGTACTGCGCTGTGCTACCTAACCCCTGCTCTAGAAGCAACGCGGCGTGCGGAGTCACGTCCAGGTTACTATAGTCTCGGAATCAGTGTACATAACTAACTGCTCCCGCCACGCCTCGGCAGTCTACTCCAGGGTCTCGGTAACCTCGGGATTCACGCCTGTCGAGCCCCCTACGACAGCTCAGCCTCTGCACCAACTAGGCCTCGGCTCTTCACGCAGTCAACACACAACAAAAAGCACGTCGCTCGCCAGGCCCTGCGTCCAGCCATCACTAGAGCTCCCATGACGCAGAAAGTTCAGATGTGACCGGCGTATTGCTCCAGCACTTCAAGGGCAGGACCATTCCATCAACCATACCGCCATAGTAATAGGCTACAGGGCTCGGACATGCCGCCTCTGTTCGCACGACGCCGCATAGCTAACACATGTATCATCCCTGTCCCCCCTTCAACTACAAAAGGGAGGGTTTCGGGCCGTTTCAAGGGGACTGACGAGTTCACAAGGTAGACGAACACACTTGTGACATTCTGTAACGCGCACACTTCCCCGCTGCCTAAGATCAACATCTCAAGCAATCCACGCCGCTCCACGCAGAGACCTAGGACTAGCTCCCTCTCTCGCCCTACTTGTAACCCCCTGCTACGAGTATTTCAGTGCAAGGAATACAAGATCGATCTCTCATACTGGACGTAGCACTGGTAGAGAACCGAGCTTTACTCCCGGTGGGGAACCCCCTCTAGTCCCGGTTCCCCACCCGGGAGCAAGCATCCGGGACTAAAGGGGGGGTCCTTTAGTCCCGGGTTAGGAACCGGGACTAAAGGAGGACCTTTAGTCCCGGTGGGTAACACCAACCGGGACTAAAGGTGCCTCCTGACATGCCACGATGGCCGGCACCTTTAGTCCCGGTTGGTAATACGAACCGGGACTAAAGGTTTTTTTTCTTTTTTCTTTTCTTTTCATTTTTTTGTTTTCTTTTCAAAATAGGTTTTCGAAGTCGTATTGTACGCTGCTAATTATACATTTATACGCGCATATAGTATGTTTCGGTTCAAGCACAATGAACGTATTAAATCACACAATTCAAGCATAGAAATATATATATATATATATATATGCATGCATCATATATATATTTACATGCATGCATGCATATGTGTATTTTACATTATATTATTTCATGTGCATATATTACAAAAGATTGCATTATAGTTGTTGTGACATAACAAGTTTCTTCTCATCCTCTAGCTTGGCTTCAATGGCAGTGTTGGGTCGAAGTAGAACTCGCCCTTGGAATCGATGACCTGCTCATTAAAAAATCCGGCTATAGACTCTTGAATTGCTTTGATTTGGTCTTGCCGTATGACCTTTTCCTCCAACCATCGAGTCTACAGGTTTGAATTAAAGGAAAATAAATTAATATATGTACATATATATATATAAAGACATAGTAACACAATCAATAATAATAATTAAATGAATATATAGTGTATTTTTAACGTACTTTGAGTCTCTCTGTAGGAGTTCTTTGGGAGAGCACCTTGATAAACTTGCAAACATAGTAACCACAGTAGTTGTTCCCCTGTTCCTGCCTCAGACACCACTTTACGAGAAAAAGATTTGTCATCCAATCTGGTGATCCGGTGAAAGCTATATGTTTAATTAATAAAGATGATGCGATTCAGGGGACTTACTTTCAATGGGATTACATTCAGTGGCGCTTTGCATTTTTCCATGTGTTGCTTCTCAATAAAGGTTTTCCAAACACTGCCCAATAAAAAATTTGCCACGTCATCAGATATAGTTAATCATCATGTTTGTGTGTATATATAGTTGCTAGAGATCCCGAAATTACCTCTGGATAATATCTATCATATCTTGGTAGTCTTGTTGTGGTTTTCTCATCGAGTCATAGATTATCAAGTGACTTTTCACCAGATCGATGTCCATCAATATCCAGTGATTGCTGCATGTGTTTATAGGATATAACGCATAACACTCATTAATTAACTAGAATCAACATATGAGCCATTAAGGCTATGATCGACATGATTAACACTCACTTGAAGTTATAGGGAAAGAGTATATCCTTCTTGTGGCGTTGGTTCACTAAGAAGTTCATGAGGTTACTCTCTGACTCAGACTTCCAATTAGTCATTGGAGTAATTGGGTCTTTGAATACTATATGGGGATCAACAAAACCAATTTCATTGCAGCCTTCCTTTCTGAGCTCTGTCATTGTAAATCTGCATATATATAGTACTTGTTAGGATAATTTATATGCATATACACACATATAATGAGTTTAATAATAGATCGAAAGAATTATTACTTACAGGCAATAGCAGCTAATGATAACTTTGTCCAGAGAGGTCAGGTGGCATAGTTGATGAAATTCTGCAAAGTCAACATACATAACATCATCGCCACGGAACCAATGTTCGTCTCTAATTCTGACACCAACGCAGAAGTCTCCACTGGTAGACGCCTGCATGTACCACTTGTTTAGCAGGTACATTTGCGTCCTCAGATCAGATAAGGCTTGAGGGTTGTATAGACTCTGGCCTAGTACAAATTTTTTCTTCCAAATATCAACCTCCGCCGCACTCTCAATGTTTCCATCACCAAACATCTGGTAAAGATCGAGACCAGTCTCATCAAGAAATTCACCAAGGTGATCCAAATCGACATCCGGAGGTATGTTTGCCTGATGCATTAATCCTAAATTCGAACCATATTCATTACCAACAACTAGCGGGGGGATTGATTGGTGCGCTTGTTGTCCGAGTTGGGCAACTCCTTTCCCTGCCCGCTTCTTTTTCTGTGCCGCCTCAATTGACTTGGTGAGAGTGCGGTCATAGTCTGATAACGTTGATTTGGACGGCTTATGAGATTCCCGCTGTTGATGCTGGTAAGAAGTCACCTTTTTTCTTAAAATATCCGGAGCTACGAAGAAGTACGGTTTCTCTGGGTTTCTCCTTGCTTCTTGATTCATTTTAAGTTTGTCATAGAATCTAGACATGTCTTTTTTATATGCATCAGTTCCTTCTTCCTTCTCTTCAGATATTATTTTGGGAATAGCCCTTGGTTTCACGGTGGCTTTCTTTGCAGGCGGGGACTGGTTCTTCGTTTGAGGGGCTGGCCTCTTGCTAGGCTTCTTGGTAGGCGGGGGCGGGGGAGGCGTTGGAGACCTCCTTGGAGGTGTTGGCAGCGGCGTTGGAGACCTCCTTGGAGGTGTTGGCAGCGGCGTTGGAGACCTCCTTGGAGGTGGCGGCTGCGGCGTTGGAGACCTCCTTGGAGAGGGTGTGGATGCATCCTCGTCTTCCAACACAATGTCATCGTACAGAGCACTATGATGATCTGGCGATTGAACAATTGGATTTAGGTTGGGGGAGGATCTGCTACAAAAAAAGGAATGACATATTATTATGAGCAGATTGTTAATTATTTAAGCCAATACAAATTAATGATGTAGTGTTTTCATCCGCACGTACCTATGGTGAGGTAGTTCAGATTGTTAATTATTTAAGCCAATACAAATTATCTAGATCTCTAAACAATGATATTTTTAATGGTCATTGTGTTCTCGTCTTTTACTGCGGCAGGTAAGTAATTCATATGATATTTCCGCAAATTAACAGAAGAATGGGAATGTACACACATAACAGACTACTACGACGATATCGGGACGTGTGAATAAATAACCATCCATACTAGTTGACCTTGCTTACGTGATCATCTCGGCGAGCATTTCTCCACCGGACAGCACCGTACTTGGTCAAGGAAGAGCTCCGATTCTATGAGGAAGGGAACACGGTCTCCCACGACCGTTGTCGCTCTCCCTCGTAGAATCAAAGCTCCTCCTTGATGTCCGTTACCGCTCGACAGAGAACATGCTTGCCGAGCTGAACACGGTCCGCAAGTTCAACTAGTACAGATTTTCTATAATTTTCTAACTATTTTCTAAGTTTTTATTTATATATACTACGTTTAGGTACGGTGATTGACAGACTACTACGACGATATCGGGACATGTGAATAAATAACCATCCGTACTAGTTGACCTTGCTTACGTGATCAGCTCGGCGAGGATTTCTCCACCGGACGGCACCGTACTTGGTCAAGGAAGAGCTCCGATTCTACGAGAAAGGGAACACGGTCTTCCACGACCGTTATCGCTCTCCCTCGTAGAATCAAAGCTCCTCCTTGACGTCCGTTACCGCTCGGCAGAGAACATCCTCGCCGACCTGAACACGGTCCGCAAGTTCAACTAGTAAGGATTTGCTATAATTTTCTAACTATTTTCTAACTTTATATTTATATATACTTTAACCTTCTTTCATGTAAATATGCAAGCTTAAAGTGATTTTGAGCTCAAATTGCTTACAAATGAAAAAAAACCACAATAAAGAACCATAAATATATATAGTGAATAAAATGGCATAAGAAAATGGTAAAAAATGAGAGTATGAGATTGGTAACCTTTACAACTGAAGAATCGACGGAGGAATCGAAGAATGGATGGAGGAACAATGGAGGGAGGGAGGAAGCAAGAACACTACTGCAGTGAGCTTCAAAATGTGCTGAGCTCGGGCTCGGGGAGGAAGGAGGAGACGGCCGATTTATAAAGGGAGAACATTTAGTCCCGGTTGATAGATCCAACCGGGACTAAAGGTAACTTTCCAACCCCGGGCGTAGCCACGGCCCGGGAGTAGACCTTTACTCCCGGTTGGAGCCACCAACCGGGAGTAAAAGTATACCTTTAGTCCCGGTTGGTGGCTCCAACCGGGACTAAAGGTCCCTGCCACCTCTGTCTGGCGCAGTAGCCATTGGGCAGGGGCCTTTAGTCCCGGTTGGAGCCACCAACCGGGAGTAAAGGTATTTCTAGTCCCGGGGGCAAAAAATTCCGGGACTAGAGCCCATTTTGGCCGAGGATCAAAGGTCTGTTCTCTACTAGTGTAGGACACCCATTGCCCGAACCAGTATAAACATTGTGTCTCTTTGCATCATCATCTGGGATTAGGGGCACGCAGTACGTTTTTACTAATTGGTTGAGGGCCCGCCGGTCCAAAACATCGACAGCTGGCTTGTTCCTTTTTTTTAACCGCAACAGTATTTTTCTCTCATAATATTTCAACATAAACAGTGCGAGATTCATACCAACCGAACAGCCGAACACTCCCTAGGAACATGACTTGATCTTATCAGTTTAATCTCATCGATGGGAAGAACAAAAGTGCTAAAACATCTTTTCTGGATTGTCTTCTAGGTACTTTGAAACGGGGCATGTAGCCTTAGATTCTGAGTATGTTCATGGCTACTGTAGCATTTTCGTTTTTATTTGATAAATAGTATTTAATCATAGACTAATTAGGCTCAACACGTTCGTCTCGCGATTTCTAACCAAACTGTACAATTAGTTTTTTTTTCGTCTACATTTACTACTCCATACACATATCACAAGATTCAATGTGACAAATACTATAGCACTTTTTTAGAACTATTTTTGAAACTCAACACGCGCTTAGTTATTCCAATATAGGTCCTATACCGTTTTACGCATATACTCCTACTTTATTGTTGTTTCGATCGTATACCATCAATTGTCATCAAGCCATCACATCACGGTCAGATATTGCCAGCATCACACATTCATCACCTAGACATACAGCCGTACTCCCTCTGTCACATATTATTTGTCGTTTTCGGTTTTCGTATCACATATTTAACTTAATTGGTAGAAAATACGTACAATATTTATATCTTCAAATAAATTTATTAAAAAAATAAATTGAAATATCTTTCCAATGATACTAATTATGTAACATAAATATTAATATTTTTTAATATATATTTTATTAAAGTTGTTTCTCAGGAAGCGAAAGCAACAGATATTTTGGGACGGAGGGAGTACAGCATCCCACCGTACCAGTGCATGCTACGCTCGCGTGTGAGATAGAGGTACACAGACGCTGACACACTAATAACGTACTACACGTACATGTGCTTCCATCCGGATCCCCTGGATACCGGCACGTACGCATGATATATATATATTTTTTGAAAACTCGTACGCATATGAGACTTGAATCTGATATCAAATATCTTTTGCTTGGCCTAGCTTCTTTGTCGCAGCAACGTATGTACCTCTATCCGACTACTTCCCGTTGCTCCATGCATGCACAGAAGGGAGCTGGGACTGGGAGACAAGAAGGAACGAACTTTTTATTTTGCTACAAAAGAGGCAGAATCTTGGCAGGGTTTTTTTGGGGTCACACTATGATTTTGGACCTGTGGATTGTGCAAGTCCTGCAGGCAATCCTTCGGCCCATGACTATGCCTCTGTCTGATTCCCAGCTGGAGCCTGGACTTGGAGATGGCAGGTTGTGCGTGTCTGACACGAAGGAGATGGCAGCTGTTTCCGTCGTCCATAAATTAAAGAACACGATTCTAGCTAACACATTACTTCCTCCGTTTTAAATAAATCAATTTATAGAGTTGTCTAAACTCAAACTTTTATATACTTACCGAAATTGTCAAAATAAGCACAAATATTTATAAAACTAAATAAACACATTATGAAAATGTATTTTATGGCATATGTGATGATACTAATTTGATGTCATAAATCTATGCGCTCTTTTCTATAAATTTGATCAAATTTTAAAGATTTTAACTTAAGACAACTTTAGAATTTGATTTATTCGAGGATAGAGATAGTACCAAGCTAAAGTATCTTAAATTGGACTAACTATATATAAAAATATCAACATTTTTTATATCAAATAAGTAGCATTAAATTTGTCATGAGATATATTTTTATAGTATACCTAGCTATTTGGTACCATAATTAATATTTTTACCTATATATTTGGTCAAATTTTAGATACTTTAACAAAGAATGCATTTAGAATTGTATTTTTTTGGCAGGAAGTACTTCGTCTTAAATAAATAGTATAATGCAATAGATTATATGTGTCTTTAGTCAATTAGACTTGTTTGATCAAGCTTTGAGATGCCATGGATAGCGAGATGATAGAGCTTTGGTTGACTTGGTTCTAGCGTGATTTGAACTAACCAAGGTGTGTCGAGTTCATGTGTATTGTGCAAGATGTTTCTTGGATTGTGAATGTGCTTATGTTAGTTGCATCAAGGTGGTCGACATCAACATGGAGAAAGGCAAAGCGAGGGGTTCAGGTCAATGGACCGTGGGCGGTGAAGACTAAATACAAAGGCTTTGACTGATCGAGGGAACAAGAGGCTAAAGGATGGATCAAGAATGTCGAGCACTTGGCACGGTTATGAGTGAGAGCACATGTGAGATGGTAATAAAAATGGTGTTGATCAAAGTTAAAGTCCAGGTTGGACCAAGTCAAGGCGAGTGTCATGGTCGGCAAGACCTATACTAGGAGAAGACAACGAAACAAGGCAACAGGGTTAAAGTAGCGAGGGGCAATAGGCCCAGCTGTTATAGATCAAGTCTCATGGGCCAAGCCCATTAGCAATTGTAACCCCCTTATATATATGAGGGAGACACTTAATGAGAAGGCAAACAAGTTTAGGGTTAATCCCTCTTATCCCCTCTCCTTCTCTTTTCCCTCTCTGCCGTCGTTTTCTCTCTACTTCTCCTCCAGTGCCACCTCCCTCTTCTCCCTCTCCTGCGCCACTCCTGCCAGCCCCCTGCCAACCTCCGTCGCCAACAACACCCCACCGATGGCTCAGCCAGCCAGCTGTCGACCAGCCAGCCCTAGCGGGGCACCTAGCCACCTGATCGGCCTCAACCGATCCCGTCAGCCGCACAACGATCAAGCGACTGACAACTGGTATCTAGAGCCACATCACGAACAACTCCATGGGAGGACATCTGCGTCATCACCGATCGTTGGGCAAAGATGTTCGAATTTTTTTCCAATCAGGAGGACGAACAGAAGTACGTACCACCCTCCAAACGAGCACTGCTACTAACTGCCACCATACCTCATATCACACTTCCCCCAGAACCAGTCATGCCAATTCAGCCAGTTCCATCAGAAGCTCCACCCAATCCATAGCACAATAGCGACATGCAGAAGGACGAACAACATCAGCATCGACGCCCGATAAACCACCACAAATTATCATTCCCCGAATATAATGGGAACATAATATAAAAGAGGAAGAACATATGCATCTGGCAGCTTTTCATTTGCAAGGGGACGCCCTCACCTAGTTCATCAGATGGGAGTAGAAAATTGGTCACCCAAATTGGTCGTAATTTTTTGAGACGATTGATAGACGCTTTGGCCCTCCACTCCACCACAACCACCTCGGTGATCTCACCAACACCTGCCAGTTAGGAGAATTGGACAAATATATAAACCAATTTCTCCTCACGTTATCCAAGGTAACAGGTCTTTCCACTGCTCAGCAAGTAATGCTATACACTGCAGGATTAGCATCAACACTGGAGATAGACATTCAACTTCAACAACCCCCAGACTTGGAGACAGCAATTGCATTGGCCCAGAAATTTTAGCCCACAAGTCTGCC
Organism: Miscanthus floridulus; assembly: GCF_019320115.1. NCBI lineage: Eukaryota > Viridiplantae > Streptophyta > Magnoliopsida > Poales > Poaceae > Miscanthus > Miscanthus floridulus. The sequence goes on from NC_089598.1 coordinate 117,797,913, forward strand.
ACAATAGTCTGTTCAGCACCAACAGCAGGACGACCAGGATATACAAATCTCACTTAATGCAGTTACATGAATCACCACAAGATAGACAATGCAGGTTCAACTCTGAATCAATGGTCGTGATTTCCTAGCACTACTGGATTCATGGTCAACCCACAACTTCATCAATTCAGATACAACAGTTGACCTCAATCTCCAGCGCACATCTGCTCCAAACTCTCTTAAAGTTGCAGTTACAAATGGAGACCAAATTTCTAATGTGGGCATATACAACAATTTAGCAGTCTAGATTGATATAGAATCATTCATCATTGACTGCTACAGCATCAAGCTTGGTGGATATGACTTTGTATTGGGTGTCAATTGGCTAAGCTTGCTCGGACCAATTATCTGGGATTTCAACAACCTCACCATGAAATTTTGGCGCAACGGACGCCGAATTATATGGACAAGCTTGAGTAAACTATCGCAACAACCACGCCTACACACACTGAATTCCTCAGAAACAATATACAACCTTCTGGACACCTTTTCATCTCTCTTCAAGGACCCTCAAGGGTTACCACCAAAGAGACAATATGACCACCACATTCACCTCAAGGATCCAAGTAAATCAACAGCTGTCCGACCCTACCGCTACCCACAAATCCAAAAAGATGAATTAGAAAAACAATGTCACAACATGTTGACACAGGGGATCATCAGATACAACACTTCTCCATTCTCATCACCATATTACTTATCAAAAAACAAGATGGGTCCTAGTGCTTCTACGTAGACTGCCGAGCTCTCAACAACAACACATTAAAAGACAAATTCCCCATTACAGTAATTGATGAATTGCTCGATGAACTGGAAGGCGCTAAGTACTTCACTAAACTAGACTTGAGACTGGGATACCATCAGGTACGCATGCATCCCAATGATATCGAGAAAACGGCCTTCCGAACCCACCATGGTCACTTTGAATTCCTAGTTATGCCATTCGGCTTGTGCAATGCTCCTTCTACCTTCCAAGCTCTTATGAATGATATCCTTGGTCGCTATCTCTGAAAATTTGTCTTGGTATTTTTCGACGACATATTGATTTATAGCAAAACTTGGGAAGAACATCTGTAGCACATTTGGCAGGTACTGGCCCTTCTACATGCTAATTCAGTTTTCCTCAAAAAATTGAAATGTTCCTTTGGTCAAACTACAATGGGCTATCTCGAACACATTATATCAGATCAAGGGGTTGCAGTTGATCCAAAAAAATCAAGGCCATCACTTCTTGACCACAACCTGTAATAGTTAAACAATTAAAGGGATTTCTTGGACTTGCTAGGTACTATAGGAAATTCATCAAAAACTATGGTGCAATAGCAAAGCCTCTCACAGACCTCCTCAAGAAAGACAATTTCCGATGGACTGAGCTAGCACTAACATCCTTTCAACAAATATAACAGGTCCTCTCTACAACACCAGTATTGCAATTACCTAACTTCAACAAACCCTTCCTGGTGGAATGTGATGCCTCTTCCATGGGTTTTGGTGACATACTTCATCAAGGGGCAGGCCCAATAGCTTTCTTTAGCCGCATGACTGCTCCATGGCATGCCAAATTAGCAGCTTATGAGAGGAAATTAATTGGTCTAGTGACAACAGTTAAACACTAGAGGCCCTATCTTTGGGGGCGCACCTTCCTTATCAGGTCTAACCACTATAGCATGAAATACATCTTAGACCAATGCCTTTCAACAATTCCACAACACCAATGAGTTGGTAAGCTGCTGGAATATGACTTCACAGTTGAATACAAACCAAGGAAATAGAATACAGTGGCCAATGCCTTATCTCATCAGGATGCTACTGAGCCTTCATTACTAGCACTCTCAGAAATTACATTCCTAATTTTTGACCACCTCAAGGCAGAAATAACAACCAATGAAGAGGCAGGCAAACTAGCATAGTCTATCAGGACAAGGAAACTCTCTCTAGCTTGGACATTTGAGGACGGTCTCATCCTCTACAAATGATGAGTACATATTCCCTCATCATCTCACATCTTACAAGAAGTACTCCACGCCATCCGCAATTCTACACATGAGGGATCCAAAAAAACACTACATCGGTTCCGCCAAACTTTCCACACTCCAAGGGCAAAGCAAATAGTTCAATAGTTTGTTAGCGACTGCACAGTCTGCCAACACAATAAAACCGAGCACCTCCACCCAGCTGGACTCCTTCAACCACTACCAATTCTAGATCAAATTTGGGAAGACATATCCGTGGACTTTATTGAAGCATTACCTAAGGTGGGAGGAAAATTAGTTATACTTACTATAGTGGATCGACTGTCTAAATATGCTCACTTCATCCCTCTGGCACATCCATACTCAGCAACAATGGTGGCCCATAAATTCTTCTCAGAGATAGTCAAATTACATGGATTGCCCAAGTCCATTATCAGTGACAGGGATGTTGTCTTCACCAGCAGATTCTGGTAGGAATTATTTAGATTGTCAGCAATTAAATTACAAATGACATCATCATACCACCCATAATCAAATGGATAGTCTGAAGTCATCAACAAAATCATCACTATGTATCTGCGCTGCTTGATAGGAGACCAACCAAAAGAGTGGATCAAATGGTTACCTTGGGCAGAATTCTGTTACAACACTACCTACCAAAAGTCCATCCGTACCACACCATTCAAACTAGTCTATGGATTTGACCCCCCATAATTGAAATCTTATAGCCCAGGTGATGCTGCAGTCCCATCAGTAGACGATTTGCTCACAGAACATGATCAGTTTCTGGAACAAACAAAGGTTCATCTTCAATAGTCCTAAGATTACTATAGCAAATATTATGACAACAAGCATACAGATAGAACATTACAAGTTGGTGACTGGGTGTGTCTTAAATTGATGGCTCGGACGACAGTGGGCATCTCCAATCTTCAGAAAGGCAAGTTACCTCTAAAATATTTTGGCCCCTTTTAGATAAGTGAATGCATCAGCTCAGTTGCTTATCGCTTGAATCTACCTGAGGAGACCAGCATCCATAATGCATTCCATGTGAGTATGCTTAAGAAGCATAAAGGGATGCCACCTCAGAGCCAGGGCAGGTGCCAACAATGCATGAGGGAGCTACCGTTCCAGAACTAGATCTCATACTTAAATCATGACTATACAGGGGACAACTGCAGGTATTAATCAAGTGGAGGAACCAACCAGCGGTAGAATCTTCTTGGGAGGATGCGAGCTCTTCCAGAAGCTCTACCCCAAATTTCAGCTCGAGGACAAGTTGATTCTTCAGGCAGAGAGAGATGTCATCGTCGGCAAGACTGAAAGGTCCTAATAGCTAGAGGAAGGTGAATAGCCTATTAAAAGTTTATACAAACAACACTTGAAGCCAATGGTTAGATAAATATGAGGCGAAGCAAGTTTAGCACTAGCTCTACACTTGTGTTGCAAGACACCTAACCAATCCTAATTTTATGATCTCTAGAGTATCACACAAAGGCTAGGTCGCTAAAGCTACTACTAGTGAGCAACCTAAACAAGTAATTCAACTAATTACTTCTAGGCTACACTAGAGAGCTACTCTACTAGCTAGGCTACCTCTACACAAGATAACTCTACAAAAGTAAATACAAGAGAGAGAGGGATCGTTACCGAGCCGGGCAAGCGAAAAATCAATCATAATAAATACCAATTGACACACTGATTTTTCACCGAGGTTCACTTGCTTGCAAGCAAGCTAGTCCCCATTGTAGCGATTCACCCACTTGGAGGTTCATGCGCTAATAGGCATCACACGCCTAACCTACAATCGGGTGCTACACAACCAACACAAGATGGGGATCCACAAGCTACGAGCAATCCACTAGAGTACATTTTGGCTCTCCATCGGGGAAAGGTCAAGACCCCTCACAATCACTACCATCGGAGTTGTAGACAATCACCTTCCTCCACTTGATGATCCTCGCCGCATCAAGCCATCTAGGTGGCGGCAACCACCAAGAGTAACAAGCGAAATCCACAGCGAAACATAATCACCACTCTAGATGCAATCACTCAAAGCAATGCACTTGGATGCTCTCCAATCTCACCAAATGATGAATCAATCAATCTAGATGAGTGAGAGAGGAATAGATAGGCTCACAAGGTTGTATTCTCAATAGAAATGGCCAAGAGTATGAGCACAAGCTAGCCACATGCCTTAAATAGGGAGCCCTAACGAATAGAGCCATTGGACTGAAGTTAGTGCTGAATTCGGGGTGACTAGATGCACAACTCCCTGCCTTCGGTCAACGATCATCGTCCATGTGTCCCTGCTTCAAACGAGAGCCGCTGGATCTCAATGGTCACTAACGCCTGCGCCAACGGTTAAGTCATGACCTAACGTAGGGCCTCATGACCGGACACACCGACGTAGCATCAGGTCACATATGCGCCCGAGTCCCCACACCATCGAAGAGCCATGATCGGACGCGCCACTAAGTTGACCTGACTCGCGACCACGCCAAGTCCGATCACTTCTAGAAACTACCCCAAGATGTATTTTTAGGATCAAATGCATGAGGTCAATAGTGATCGGACGCGCCCCAACATCCGCTCCTTTCTTCCTCACGAAAACGCTTGCGTTAGCATACGTCAATGTAGATCAGACTCACCCTCACCGTGTCTAATTGTTCTCCTTCTTCAACATCCGATCATAAGACCGACAACATGCCTCACTGCACAACTAACCGAACGCGTAGGTCCAGGGTCCGGTCCTATGTCTGGTCATCTCCAGTGAACTCCTCAACTTCACCAACTTCACCACCCTTGCTCAAATATGCTAACCACCAAGTGTATCACCTTGTGCACGTGTGTTAGCATGTTTTCACAAACATTTTCAAGGGTGTTAGCACTCACTAGAATCTAAATGCATATGCAATGAATTAGAACATCTAGTGGCACTTTGATAACCGCATTTCGATACGAGTTTCACCCCTCTTAATAGTACGAATATATATTCTAAATGTGATCACACTCGCTAAGTGTCTTGATTACCAAAACAAAATGACTCTATGGATATCACCATTGACTTGAGCCCATTTTTGTTTTTCTCTTTCTTCTTTTCCAAGTCTGAAGCACTTTATCATCACCATGGCCCCCACCATCATCTTGATCATCACCATTTGCTCCACCATTTGGAATGTGCTACCCTATCTCATATTCACTTAGAGCAAATGGTTAGCACCTAGGGTTTCATCAATTCACCAAAACTAAACTAGAGCTTTCAATCTCCCCTTTTTGGTAATTAATGACAGCCCTTTCATAAAGATATGAATTGAAATTCATTTGAATCCATATTGCTTGCCTAAGCGTTTTTACCATGTGTAAAGGATTTTGGACAAGTTTCATGCACCCAAATTGGTAGCATTAGCTCGCCCTACATATGTGCTAAGTGTTTGGATAGAAGCTTGCACATATGAATAGATAAGAGTTGTGGGAGAGTAATGTCTACCAAATGATGCTAAGGTATAAGAGATGAACCTTTGAAGCGTGATACCAACCAGAGTGCACCAAATATACCATCCTTAGCACCACTGTTAGTTAGATACCACTTGCAAAGACAAAGAACTAGATCCCCGCATTATGAGCAAGGTTCTAGTACCACTTGTGAAAATGAATGCAAGTCATATCTAACTATCATCCTATGCATGGTATTGTTTCATTTCATCAATTAAACCTACAACTAGCATACAAGACACAAGCAAGGATATTGAATTAAAAACTTATGCCATGCAAACAAACATATTAAATGCACATTCAAATGCATCAATCAAGTTTATGAGCTTGCTCCCCCTACTTGTGTGCTTAAATTTTAATTGACCCCCTTACTTTTATATTTCTCCCCCTATGTCAAGGTTCTTCTCCTTTGTCATCTTTTCCCTATCTTTGTGCACTAATTTCTCCTCCTTTGTCATCAATGACCACAAAGGTTCAAATTTTAGATAAGCTAAGATTATCAATGTCAATCAATAGGCGAGGATCATTTTTCAAATTTAGTTCAATCCAGATCACTTGCAAAAGATATTTAACTCGGTTTGATCCAAGGACAAGCTTCTTCATACCTCGTTGCAAGGGTTAGCTTGACCATGTTGAGTTAAACACTTATAGCTTATTTTCTAGATTAAACACTAGGTTCACAAGCCCACAAATATGTCATATGCTACCACTAGATCAAGTCAAGCATAGAAGCAATAGTGGTACCATACAAGCATCAATTCATTTGATTTTCATGAATGAGCCTATTAAATGTGAGGAATGACAAGATACACTAAACAAGTCGTTAGCAAAGGATGTATGCATGCCAATCAACTTTTACCTTAGATTGCTCGAAGGAGAGGCATGGCATATAAGTGGGGGTGCATCAACATATATTTGAGAAATCTAATATGTTCAACTCATTCCTTAGCTTGCAAAACCTTTTCTCATCTAATGGCTTGGTGAATATGTCGGCAAATTGATCTTTGGTGCCCACACTCTCAATTGAAATGTCCCTTTTTTGTTGACGATCTCTTATGAAATGGTGATGGACATCAATGTGCTTTGTTCTTGCATGTTGAACTGGATTGTTGGTTAGCTTAATTACACTCTCATTGTCACATAGCAATGGCACTTTCTTGAAGTTGATTCCAAAGTCATTCAAGGTTGCCTTCATCCAAAGAATTTATGCACAACAACTTTCGGTGGATATGTATTCGACTTCGATGGTTGATAGTGCGACACTATTTTGCTTCTTTGATGACCATGAAAAAAGTGATCTTCCCAATAATTAACAAGTGCCTGAAGTGCTTTTCCTTTCAACCTGGCATCCCGCATAATCAGAGTCTGAATGTCCAACTAACTCGAACTTTGCTCCTTTGGGATACCACAAACCAACATTTTGTGTATGCTTCAAGTACCTCAATATTCTTTTTGTAGCCTTCAAATGACTCTCTTGGCGAGGCTTGAAATCTTGCACACATAAATACCCTAAACATGACTTCCGGCCTTGATGTGGTCACATAGAGTAGGCTTCCAATCATAGACTAATACAACTTTTGATCCACCATATTGCCACTAGCATCACTATCCAAATTGCCATTTGTTCCCATTGGTGTACTAGTGGCTTTGCTCTCATCCATGCCAAACTTCTTGAGCATGACTTTAATGTACTTACCTTGACTCATAAATGTACCATTCTTCATTTGCTTGATTTGAAGACTAAGGAAGTAACTCAACTCTCCAATCATAGACATCTCAAACTCATTTGCCCTCATCTTCCTAATCTCTTCACAAAAGTCTTGATTGGTTGATCTAAATATAATGTCATCAACATAGATTTGCAACACAAACAAGTCACTTCCAATATTCTTGGTAAAAAGAGTGGTGTCAACTTTGCCCATCTGGAATCCCTTAGAGAGGAGAAAGTCCCTTAACCTCTCATACCATGCTCTAGGTGCTTGCTTCAATCCATACAATGCTTTTCTTTGCTTGTACACATGGTTGGGGTTCTTGTCATCTTTAAAACCTAGAGGTTGCTCAACATAAATCAACTCATTGATATAGCCATTGAAAAATGCACTCTTCACATCCATTTGATAGAGCTTGATGTTGTGGGCACAAGCATAGGCTAGCAAGATTCTAATTGCTTCCAATCTAGCAACTGGGGCATATGTTTTTCCAAAGTCAATACCTTCCACTTGTGTATAGCCTTATGCTACCAATCTTGCTTTGTTCCTTACTACTATCCCATCTTGATCTTGCTTGTTTCTAAAGACCCATTTGGTTCCAATCACATTATGGTTCTTTGGTCTTTCAACTAACTCACATACTTAATTTCTTATGAAGTTGTTCAATTCTTCATGCATAGCATTCACCCAATCAACATCCTTCAATGCTCCTTCTATCTTCTTTGGTTCTAAGGATGATACAAATGAGAAGTATTCACAAAATGATGCCAATCTTAATCTTGTTTGTACACCTCTTGAGATATCATAAATAATAGTGTCCAATGGATGATCTCTTACAATGTTGGTTGGTTGGAGTATTGGAACTTGATTGCTTGCACTTGCTTGATCATTCGGTTGAGATAATGAGTTAGCCACTTGATCTTGCACATTGTCATGAGAGCCACTTGTACTTGCTTGATTTGTATCATCTTGCACATTGGAGTTAGAGAGCACTTACACTTGATCATCTTCTTCATCATTCACTTGCCTAGGCCTCAATTCACCAACATCCATGTTCTTCATAGCATTTGAAAGTTGAATGTCTCTAACATCATCAAGGTTCTCATTCTCATCTTAGAAACCCTTGGTTTCATCAAATTCAACATCATAAACTTCTTCAAGAGTGTCACTTGTCAAATTCCAAACTCTATATGCTTTGCTTGTAGTGGAGTAACCAAGCCAGAATCCTTCATCACATTTCTTATCAAACTTGTTCAATCTAGTGCTAAACCCTTGGTTTCATCAAATTCAACATCATGAACTTCTTCAAGAGTGCCACTTGCCAAATTCCAAACTCTATATGCTTTGCTTGTAGTGGAGTAACCAAGAAAGAATTCTTCATCACATTTCTTGTCAAACTTGTTCAATCTAGTGCCTTTCTTTAATATGTAGCATTTGCAACCAAAACCCAAAAATATGTAATGTTAGGCTTTCTACCATTCAAGAGCTCATAAGGTGTCTTCTCTTTTAATGGGTGACAAGCGGTTGCTACAATAGCAAGCTATATTAATTGCTTTGGCCCAAAAGGATTGACTCACATTATACTCACTAAGCATAGATCTTGCCATGTCAATAAGTGTTCTATTCTTCCTCTCAACAAGGCGAAAGGTCCTTATTTGGTTTTGGTAATTGAGTAACAACCTTAGGTGTACTAATATGTGTTTGAGTGAGATACACATGTAATTAGTCCACAGGTATATGTGTGTGAGCAACATATGCCATGGTGGTGAAAATGGCTCAGAGATGTTTCAAAGCCCACACATGTGATGAAGGACCTCATTGCACATGAGACATGACATTGAGTCATGTGATCAAGGTGGAGAAGATCAAGACATGACTTGGCTCGATGGACCGGTTGCAGGTGTGAAGGGCAAGTTGAGTGATGACTTGGCGTTGATGGACCAAAGCAACAGTGAAGAGCAAGTGAAGTCAAGATTGATGAACTAATATAGTCATGTGATGATATGGAGTGAATCATATCATTATCGATCATGTTGGTGCCTGTGTTGCATCAACAACGGAGGAGTTGGAATGGAATGCGTAAGGCAAAAGTATAACCTAGGGCATTTCATTTCACTAGTCATAGGTGTGTAGAGAAGTTGATGACCGGGTTTAGGATAGATGGTCGTACTATCAAGAGGGAAAAACTTGTTTGCATATCAATCATCTAGTGCCACTTGAGTGATATAACTTTGCATCATTGCTAGGATCGAATGGCGTGGCAAGTTGAGTGGCTAATCTTGGTGTAGTTCTTCGACATGACCGGATGCTCAGCACTTCGAGTGACCTGACGCTGAGCGTCGTGTTTGGTCGCCACACTAGACGCGTCCAGTCAGTTCATAGAATGCCTAGTGAAGGGGTAACGGCTCTATTTGTTCATGGGGTTATAAATAGGAGCCTTGGCCGACCTTTGGCCGATCGCTGAGCACCCTTGAGTCTTAGTGACTTGTGTAGGTGTGCTTGGGAGTCCTCTAACTCAGTCTTGCTTGATAGTGTTCATCCGATTGAGTAAGTAAGCGATTCTAGTGTGATTGCATCGTGAGGTTGCATCGAGTGGCACTAGGTGATCGAGTTGCAAGCTAGTGGTGCTTGTTACTCTTAGAGGTTGTCACCTCCTAGATGGCTTGGTGGCTTGTGACTCTGTTGAAGCATGTGAGAAGATTGTGCGATGCTCCGGAGGAGGATTTGTGAGTGGGATTGTGCCCACCCTGTGGGGATCATGAAGAGCAACTCTAGTTGAGTGTGTCATTGAGTTATCCTCACTTTCGGTGTAGGTTCTCACGGTGCCTGACATACGGGCTTGGCGGGTGATACCAATTAGCCGCCGAACCACTAAGTGAGCGGTCGACACAACGGGGACGTAGATTGGTGGCAACCAAGTGAACCTTAGGATAAAATCACCATATCAACATTGTCTTCATCATCTTCTTGGTGGTTTGCATTCTGCGAAACACAAGCTTGTATTACTTTCATATACATTGTGCTTGTGTAGTTGCTCTTGTGACTAGTCTAGCTTTAGTAGCTTGCTAGTTGCCTTCTTGCTTGTGTAGCATAAGAAGTAGCTCCTCTGAGCGGCCAATTTGGTTTTAGTAACCTTGTTAGTCACATTGCTTAGTTTGTATAGCTAAGTAATTTGTGCTCTCTAATTTGGCTTGTGTAACCTTATTATTGAGCATTGCTAGTAAGCTTAGGTGGCTTTGTGCTTTTACTTATTAGATTGTGTAGGAGGTCCCTCGGTTGTGTGAAGTACTAGTTGCATAGGTTTGTGTGACCTTGCAAGCTAGATTGGTTAGGTGAGCTCTAGATAGCCTGACACCTTAGTTGCTTGTTTAGGATCTTTTCAAGGTGCTTGATAACTTAGATAGAGGGGTGTAGTCTTGGCTAGACCGATAGTTTTAATTCCTCACGTGTATCAGTTAGCCAGCGTGATTAAGTTTTAGAAATGACTATTCACCCTCCTCTAGTCCACCATCTCGACCTTACACAAGGCCATTTGATTGTGGAGTGTATTTGGTTGAGAATTGATGTTTAATTCCAAAATGATCACATAACTCATCAATTTTAGTGTTCTTGAACTCACTACCATTGTCACTTCTAACTCTCTTGATGGTTGTTTCAAACTCATTTTGTATGCTCCTAACAAATGATTTGAAAGTTGCAAACACATCACTCTTGTCCACTAGAAATAATGCCCAAGTGTATCTAGTGTAGTCATCCACTATCACAAAGCCATATTTGTTTCCACCGATGCTAGTGTATTGTGTTGGCCCAAACAAGTCCATGTGCAACAACTCAAATGCCTTGCTAGTGCTCATTATGCTCTTCTTAGGATAAGTGTTTTCAACTTGTTTGTCGGCTTGACAAAAGCTACAAAGTTTGTCCTTCTCAAATACCACATCTTTCAAGCTTCTAACTAGATCATGCTTAATCAATCTATTTAATTGTTTCATTCCAACATGACCAAGCCTTATATGCCATAATCAACCCATGCTAGACTTAGTGAACAAGCAAGTTGACAATTGAGTTTCACTAACATTGAAATCAACCAAGTATAGATTCTCATATCTAAAGCCTTTTAAGATCAAATTAGAGCCATCTACACTTATGATCTCTACATCATCTACTCCAAATATGCACTTGAATCTAAGATCACGTAATTGACCTACGGATAGCAAATTGAAGTTTAAACTCTCTACTAGCAACATATTAGATATGCTCAAGTCATTGGATATTGCAATCTTACCAAGCCCTTTGACCTTGCCTTTGCCATTGCCACCAAATGTGATACTATCATAACCATCATTGCCATTGGTATTGATTGAGTTGAACATTCTTGCATCACCAGTCATGTGTTTAGTGCACCCACTATCAAGAACACAATGTCTTCCTCTAGCTTTGTAATTTACCTACAAAAAAAGATCAATTCTTTTTAGGTACCCAAACTTACTTGGGTCCTTGTAGGTTAGTGACTAAGCTCTTTGGCACCCAAATGGCTTTCTTCTTTTAGCACACAATTGGAGTACCAACAAACTTAACATGCACCCATTAACACCCTTGGTGAGCAAGTAACAAGAATCAAACTTAATTGAGGATACATTAGTGTTCTTGTTCTTGTTCTTGCAATATTGCTGTACATGCCCAACTTGCTTGCATCTATTACAAAACCGACCATTGCCCTTCATAAAACTTGTCTTGTGAGTTGCAAAGACCACCTAGCCTTTCTTGGAGGTATAGCCTAATCCCTCTTTGCTGAGAGAAAACCTTTGGCTACCTAAGCACTTTAGCAAGCGGGCCTCACCACCATAGGCATTGCCTAAGGCGCGAGTGAGCCCATTGACCTCCTTATTTAAGGTATCATTTTCAACCATTAGTGAGGCATCACAAGTGAAATCATCACTACTAGATGAGGTGGAAGTGGAAGAGCTACAATAAGTATTAGTGGGAGCAACAACAATAGGCTTATAGAAAGATTCATCAATTATATCACAAGTTAAGCCTATGTCCCATTTTTCAATTACTTTTTCATTTTGCTCAACAAGAATGGAATGAGCCATTTCAAGCTTAGTGTGAGCCTTGCCAAGCTTCTCATGGGCATCCTCTAGCCTCTCATGAGATGCATTGAGCTCATTAAAGGCTTGCTTAAGGGCTTTTAGTTCCTTACGCAAATCTTTGCATTCCCTTCTCTTGAGGTCAAAGTGAGTTTTAGCATCTTCAAGCATGTCAATTAGTTCATGTTTAGTGAGTTCATCATCATCATCACTATTGAAAGCATCTAGGCCCCTAGTTGGGTTTCGATGATTAATGACAATACAAGATTACTATGACTAACGTGTGTTTTACAGAGGCAATTAAGTTAGGTTATGGTAATGGAGATCGATTGGGTAATCAAAGTGGTCATGCCCCTATGATGGAAATCATTTTAGTTTTCAAAAGATGGATGACAAGGTTATGGATGACTAGTTCTAAGTGTCGATTGCAGTTGGAGAGACACTTAGAGTAGTTTAGGACTTTGTTTTTCCTTTGGCCGTACTATTAAGGGGGGTATGGACGGGTAGCTTGACCTAGTTGAGTCTAGTGAGTTATGTGTGGTGCACACTTGTTAAAACTAGCTCTAGGTAGCTCCTATGAATGCCTAAGATCCTTTGGAGCAAACTTCATTCACATATGATCGAGAGTTGGAAGTGAATGGGGGGTCAAATGCTGACCGAACGCTGGCCCCGGTGCGACCGGATGCTGGCCGTAGGGTCCGGTCAGTTCATTTGATCAGCAGTCTGCGTTCGGTGCGATCGGATGCTAGAGAGGTCAAGTGACTGGATGCTGAAAGGCAGCGTCCAGTCAACTCCAGTAAGGTTCTAGAGAAGGGAATCTATGATCGGACACGTCCGGTCAGTACTGACCGGACCCTAAGGGTTCAGCGTCCGGTCGAGTCTAGTAAGGTTCCAGTAAAGGTTTTTTGCGACCAGACGTGTTCGGTCAGTGCTGACTGGACCCCGCTAGCATCCGGTCAACTCATTGTTACTGGTACATAGGTTAAACTGACCGGAGCGTCTGGTCAACATGATCGGAGCGTCCGGTCAACACGTAGAAGTTCATAACGGTTTGTTTTTCAGGCTGCCTTATAAATAGAAGCTCCACTCGTGTGTGGAGTTACTTTTGCTCATTCCAACAGCTGAGAAACATGTTTATGAGTGCCAAGAAGAGCAAGGTCCTAGTGAGGTGATTGAGATTTGAGAATCCAAGAGAGTAGCCTCATTAGTGAATCAAGAGTAGCCAAGTGTGCATCCATCTTCTCATTAGGCTTCGCGTGGTCAAGTGAGAGTTCGTGCTTGTTACTCTTGGTGATCACTATCACCTAGATGGCTTGGTGATGATTGGGAGCTTGGTGATCACCCGACAGAGCTTGTGGGTGACCCAACTCAAGTTGTGAGCGGCTTTAGGTGATTCGCCGCAACGGAGTGTCGAAGAATCAACCCATAGAGAGCACTTGATCCTTGCGCGGATCAAGGGGGAGCTACTCCCTTGCGTGGGTGCTCCAATGAGAACTAGTGGGGAGTGGCGACTCTCCGATACCTCGGCAAAACATCGCCATGTTCCTCTCTCTCTCTTTACTTTGAGCATTTACTTTGAGTATTTACTTTGAGCAATTCAATACTTGTCTTTACTTTCATAGAATTGCCATGTTAAAGTAAGTTTGGAACATAGGTTGCAAGTCCTTTGTGTGTTAGTTTGATAGAAACACTTTTCTAGGCACAAGGGGTTAATTAGGCTATCCGTAGGACTTGATTATTGCAAGAAAATTTAGAATTAGCCTAATTCACCCCCCCTCTTGGGTATCTTGATCCTTTCAATTGGTATCGGAGCCTCGTGCTCACGTTTTTAAGCTTAACCGCTTAAAGCAAGATGTCTCACAGGGATGGACCTCCTCCTATCTTTGAGGGAGATGACTTTCCATATTGGAAAATTTGCATGGAGGCGTACTTAGAAGCTCTAGACGTTAGTATTCTTAGAGCCGCCTCACAAGGCTCCCAAAACCTCAAAATGCTACTAACCTACAAGGCGATGAGGTTAATTATGAAAAATGGAATGCAAAGGCTCGCAACACCATCTTTAGAGGCCTTTGCAAAGATGTGTTCAATTGTGTAAGGAACCATAAAGACGCCCATGCACTATGGTCGGATGTTTGTGCGCTCCATGAGGGAACCAAGAGTGAGCATGAGGAATGCTATCACCTTATGATTAAAAAGCTAAATTCATTTGAAATGCTTCCCAAAGAAAGTGCTAATGAGATGTATTCTCGTTTAAATGTTCTTATAGAGGAAGTTAATGGGCTTGGACTTACTCAAATGTCACCATCCAACGTTGTGAGAAAGATCTTAAGTGTCCTCCCCATTGACAAATATGGGCACATTGTGACCGTGCTACATCAAGGTGATCTTTCCGCCGCTACACCGACACAAATCTTGGGAAAGATCAATGCTCATGAGATGTATGTGTACATCACGCCACAAGATGGCTCATCCTCTACAAAGTAGAAAGAGAAGGACTTAGCATTCAAAGCTAGCCAAGATAAGGGCAAAGCAAGACTTGAGTATGAGAGCTCAAGTGATGAAGATGATGAAGAAAGTCTTGCTCTCATGGTGAAGAAGACCGCTAAGATGCTAAAGAAGCTAAACAAGAGTGGCATCAAGTTTGACAGCAAGAAGAAGAAGTTCTTCACTAGCTCAAGAAGAAAGCCAATCTCTAAGATGGATTGCTACAATTGTGGCGAACTTGGCCATCTAGCTCATCAATGCACAAAGCCCAAGAAAGACAAGTTCAAGAACAAGAATAAGGGCAAGAAAGATGACTCAAGTAATGAAGATGAAGATGAGAAGGTAGCCGCCATTGCTATTGATCTTGCATCTTCACCGCCACCATCGCCATCATCCTCTACACACCTATGCCTTATGGCCAAGGGTGAACGCAAGGTAACTAAGAGTGATGATGGTAGTGATGATGAGCATGCTAGTGATGATGATAGTGATAGCAATGATGATGATTCACCTATATATGATGATCTTGTCAAAATACTAAGAAAATACACTAAGATCATTAGAAAGAGTAGAGCTACCAATGAAAAGCTTGATGCTAAAAATGATTCACTCTTAGCTAAGTGTGATACATTGGAAAAGGCTAATGATGAGCTTAGAGAAACTAATGATGCTATATCATCCAAACTCAAGGAGCTCAAATCTTCCAAGAAAGAGTTTAAAGATAAACATGATAAACTTGAGTGGGTGCACAATGAACTCATTGCTAGCCACAACAAGCTAAAAGATGAATACACTACTCTTAAGATTAATCATGATACTCTTGTTATTGCTCAAGAATTTTTACCAAATGAGCCACATGATGCTACTAACCATGTTGTCAAGATTGATATAGCTACTTCATGTGATGATTTAATTGATGAGAGCATTGAGCATGGATCTAGTAGCAAAGGCAAGCAAGTGGTTAAGTGCAATGACTATGATGAGTATGTCAAGCTCAAGAGTGATAATGAGAAGCTCATGAAAGATCTTGAAGAGATGAAAAGCCACAACATCATTGTGCTAGAAACTCTTGATCATGACAAAGAGTTGATCCTTGAGAATGAGAAGCTCAAAGAAGAAAACAAGAAGCTCAAGGAAGAAAAGAAAGATGATGCTCTAAAAGAAGAAAATAAGAAGCTCAAGTTGGGGAAAGAGCATCTCAAGATTGGATTGAGCAAGTTTGCTAGAGGCAAGCATCTCCAAAGTGAGCTACTCATGAACACCGTCATGAAGATGGATAGAAGTGGCATTGGATATGTGGCAAGTGTAGAGAAGAAGAACGCTCAAGCTCAACAACAACAATCAAAGCCAAAGCCAAAGCCAAAGAGATGTTTTGAGTGTGGACAAGAAGGCCACTTTGCTCATGAGTGTCAAACTCCACCGCCACAACCCTTGCCCAAGCATGCTAGACCCTTTGCTTTTAATGCTCACTACATGCTTAGAAAAGATTCTAGTGGAAAGATGAAAGTTATGTTCTTAGGCCCCCCAACAAGAGTAGACCTAAGAAGATTTGGGTGGCTAAGTCACTTGTTGAGAAGGTGAAGGGTCCTCAACAAGTTTGGATTCCTAAAGCTTGAATCTCTTGTGTGTAGGTGAACTACAAGACCGGTGGAAGTCATTGGGTTATTGATAGTGGTTGCACTCAACATATGACCGGTGACCCTCGTATGTTCACCTCACTAGATGAAGAGGTAGATGGACAAGAGAAAATAACATTTGGAGATAACTCAAAGGGCAAAGTTAAAGGATTGGGCAAAGTGGCAATATCAAATGATCATTCTATCTCCAATGTGCTATATGTTGCTTTATTGAGCTTCAACTTGCTATCCGTTAGACAATTGTGTGATCTTGGCTTCCAATGCTTGTTCACTGAGAAGGAGGTTGTTGTATCTAAGGTAGATGACAATCAAGTGATATTCAATGGATTTAGATACAACAACTTATATCTAGTTGACTTCACCTCCGAAGATGCAAATTTGAAGACTTGCCTATTCACCAAAACAACACTTGGGTGGCTATGGCATAGAAGACTTGCTCATGTTGGGATGAGCTCACTCAAGAAGCTTATGAAGAATGATTTGGTGAGAGAGTTGAAGGATGTGAAGTTTGAGAAGGACAAACTTTGTAGTGCATGTCAAGCTAGCAAGCAAGTAGCAAACACTCATCCAACCAAAGCTTTCATGTCAACCACAAGAGTGCTTGAACTCCTACACATGGATTTATTTGGACCAACAACATACAAGAGTTTGGGAGGGAATCTCTATTGTCTTGTGATTGTGGATGACTATTTAAGGTATACATGGGTGTTCTTCCTTCATGACAAATCTAAAGTTGCATCTTGCTTCAAGAAGTTTGCCAAGAGAGCTCAAAATGAATTTGAAGTGAAGCTCAAAAAGATTAGAAGTGACAATGGGAAAGAATTTGACAACACAAATATTGAAGCCTATTGTGATGAAGTTGGGATCAAGTATGAAGTCTCCGCAACTTATACTCCTCAATAAAATGGTGTAGTTGAGAGGAAGAACCGGACTTTAATCACTCTTGCAAGAACAATGCTAGATGAGTACAACACCCCCGAAGCTCTATGGGCGGAAGCAATCAACACTGCATGCTATGCATCAAACCATCTATTCCTTCAAAAGTTCCTTGGCAAGACACCTTATAAGTTGCTCAATGGGAAGAAGCCAGACGTCTCCTTCTTTAGGGTGTTTGGTTGCAAATGCTACATCTACAAGAAGCGGCAACACCTAGGGAAGTTCCAAAGACATTGTGATATTAGTTTTCTTGTTGGTTACTCATCAAAGTCTAAAGCATATAGAGTATTTAATCATGCCATCGGCTTGGTTGAAGAAACATATGATGTGGAATTTGATGAATCTAACGGCTCCCAAGGAGCACATGAGAATCTTGATGATGTAGGTGATGAACCATTGAGGGAGGCTATGAAGAATATTCCGATGGGAGACATCAAGCCAAAGGATGATGAAGATGATGTACAAGTCATTGATCAACCCTCTTCATCAAGTGTGCCACAAGATGGTGAAAAAGATGGGAGAGTAGAAAATGAAGATACTCATATCTCCCATGAGCAAATGGTGGTACAAGCACAAGATGTTGATGCTCCACAACCTCCTCCCCAAGTGGTCAATAGAAGAAATACACCTCTCCTACAAGATCATCCACACGATCTCATCATAGGAAGAAATACACCTCTCCTACAAGATCATCCACAACCTCCTCCCCAAGTGGTCAATAGAAGAAAAACTTACTTCATTTATTGCTCATCACTCTTTTGTCTCTTGCTATGAGCCTACCAAGGTAGAAGAAGCTCTTAAAGATTCGGATTGGATCAATGCCATGCATGAAGAGTTGAACAACTTCACTCACAATAAAGTTTGGACTCTTGAAGAGCGACCAAAAGGTGCAAGAGTCATTGGAACAAAGTGGGTGTTCCGCAACAAGCAAGATGATTAAGGTGTTGTTGTGAGGAACAAGGCAAGACTAGTTGCAAAGGGGTTCTCTCAAGTTGAAGGTTTGGATTTTGGAGAGACCTTTGCACCAGTTGCAAGATTAGAAGCCATCTGTATCCTTCTTGCATATGCATTACATCATGAAATGAAACTATATCAAATGGATGTGAAAAGTGCATTTTTAAATGGCTTTATTAATGAACTAGTCTATGTTGATCAACCTCCCGGGTTTGAAGACCCTAGATATCCTAATCATGTTTATAGGTTGTCCAAGGCACTATATGGGCTTAAGCAAGCTCCAAGAGCTTGGTATGAGCGCCTTCGAGACTTCCTCATTGAGAAGGGCTTCACCATTGGGAAGGTTGACACCACACTATTCACCAAGAAGCTTGATGGGCGTATCTTCATTTGTCAAGTATATGTCGATGATATCATCTTTGGATCATCAAATGAAGACTCATGCAAAGAATTTGGCGAATTGATGTCGAAGGAGTTCGAGATGTCAATGATTGGTGAGCTTACATTCTTTCTTGGTTTTCAAGTCAAGCAAATGAAAGAAGGCATCTTCATCTCTCAAGAGAAATACACAAAAGATCTTCTCAAGAGATTCAAGATGGATGAATGTAAGCCAATCAAGACACCAATGCCTACCAACAGACATCTCGACCTAGATGAGGGAGGTAACCCAGTTGATCAAACTCTCTACCGTTCTATGATTGGTAGCTTGTTATATTTAACCGCATCTAGGCCCGACATCATGTTTAGTGTATGCATGTGTGCTAGATTTCAAGCTAGTCCTAAGGAAACACATTTAATTGCTGTAAAAAGAATCCTTAGGTATCTTAAGCACACACCAAGCATTGGTCTTTGGTATCCCAAAGGAGATATATTTGAGTTAGTTGGCTATTCCGATTTGGATTATGCCAGATGCAAAGTGGATAGAAAGAGCACATTCGGAGGGTGCCATTTGCTTGGTAGATCACTTGTGTCTTGGTCCTCCAAGAAACAAAATAGTGTGGCTTTGTCCACCGCCGAAGCGAAATACATTGCCACGGGTGCTTGTTGTGCACAAATATTATACATGAAACAAACTTTGCTAGACTATGGTGTAGTTCTAGAAAAGGTAACTCTTTTGTGTGATAATAAAAGTATGGTAAAACTTGCAAATAATCTGGTTCAATACTCTCGCACCAAGCACATAGATATCCGCCATCACTTTCTAAGAGATCATGTTGCTAAAAATGATATATCACTAGAAGGTGTAAGAACCGAAGATCAATTAGCGGATATCTTCACTAAACCACTAGATGAGGCTACATTTTGTAGATTGCGAAATGAGCTCAATGTACTTGACTTTAGCAACTTCACTAAAAATTAAGCTTGTGTTGTCCCTTGCATTCATTGTAATATACATGTTTAGTTTTTGGCAATGCATATAGGGCTTGTCTAACATGGTTAAGATAACCGCCAAAAAGCGTGTGAAGAAGCTTAACCTTGGATCAAACTTGACAAACAACTAGATTTACTTACAAGTATTGCATATGCATGAATGTTGTTTTGTCGTTTTGTTCCATTTGCCCTCTTATTGCCTATTTTTTAAAAGAATTATAGCCTAAGGCAACATATTTTGAAAAAATATGAGGGTTTGAGAGGTCACTCACATCAGTCCCAATTGGTGTTTATTTGGATCTTATTCAAGTTGGGACTTGATTGGGAACAGGCAGCGCGAAGGAAGGTTGAAGATTTGCTGGAAAAGGTGCACCGGACGCTGCACCGGACGCTGCTGTCCAGCGTCCGGTCAGTTTACAGGAGGTGAACTGCTGGTAAAGGAGTGACCGGACGCTGTGTTTGTGCGTCTGGTCAGGAAGGGATCCAGCGTCTGGTCGATTGAAGAAGGAACAGGCTGTACTGACTGGACCTGCTTGCGTCCGGTCATGGACCACCAGACGCGTCTGGTCCCGATTCTAGAGGAATTGGACCTCTCTGAAATCGATCGAACGCTGGGTGGTAGCGTCCGGTCAGTGGATTTCGCATGACATCGGGACTCCTTCTCCATTTCCTTATCTATCATGTTTGGGGGACCTATTTAATTCATCTACCGTACCCCTTGGTAACCTATTCAGTCGAGCCCTAGCTAGCGCCGCCATTCTCGCGCCCAAGCCACCGTGCCACCGTAGCTCGCCGTGCCGCTGCAGCCCCGTGTTGAGCTCCTTGCGCCAGCCACGCACACCACCACGCCTCCCCTGCCTACGCTCGCCCCTGCCTCGCTCGCCACCGCGCTGCCGCAGAGGAGCCCACAGCCGAGCCTCTCCACGCATCTAGTCCACCAAGCGAGCCTCCTCGCACGCTCGCCTGACTCGAGTGCCTCCAGCGACTCAGCGCCGCCATCGGCTTCTCTGCCACCGAGTGCAGCTGCCGTGCCCTAGCTCTCCCTCCTCGCTGGTAAGGGCAAATTCATTTTTCTCAAATTGCTTCGCATATGACCTAAGTCAAATCTCAATGCATTGACCTAAATCATCTAGGGCCACTGAATTCTTCAAGGTGGTTCGCGATCCCTAACCCTAGTCGATTCTGAGGTTCCCCACGCGACATCTTCTCTTTTCTTCGGATCGCTGGTCGTCAGGTAGCTTGCCCGTCGTCTCTATTTCGCATCTACATTGCTTGCTTCCTAGGTCTTTCGCATCTATTAGATAAATTGTATTTATTCATACATCCATCTATTCTATCGTGCAGCGAGTCAGTGCCGTTGAGGTTCTTGTGGCAGTTGGCAGTCAACTCGGAGCCAACCTCACGAGTAAGGATTGAGGCCAAGCCTCGGGAGTGTCAGTTTGACAGTTGATCTTCACCAGCGGCAGTTCATTCTCTTGTCAGATCAGATGGCTCGCACCAAGAACGTTGGTGGTGGCCCAGGTGATGATGACCAGAGGCCCCCGCCTCGCAAGCCTGTAGGACCGAAAGGCAAAGCAACAAAGCAAGTGACATCCAAGAAGCGCAAGTACCCCGACGCAGAGACAGCGAGAGCAGCAGCTGTTGTAGAGGCCGTAGAGCGTGCCAAGAGAGGCAGTGCCCACAGTGGAGTCGTCATAGCAGATCAGCTGGCACCAGACGCATAGGACAGACTAAGGGAAATTGAGCGACTTCATGGTAGTCCACCTAGGACTGTCATGATGGCAGGACATCGTCTTGCTATTGAGGAGCCTCAGCGTTAGGGGGAGTCTCAGCAGGAGCCATAGCAGCAGCCCCCACCAGCAGAGCCTCAGCCAGCTCAGGACACTTAGGAG
Source organism: Miscanthus floridulus (assembly GCF_019320115.1). Lineage (NCBI taxonomy): Eukaryota > Viridiplantae > Streptophyta > Magnoliopsida > Poales > Poaceae > Miscanthus > Miscanthus floridulus. The sequence continues at coordinate 117,819,490 of NC_089598.1, forward strand.
GGCTAGCAGGCCAAGGAGACCGAGCTGGCACTCCAGCTACGCCGCTCTGGTCATACCAGTGCTACAGTTCCACCGAGGCCAGCTACATAGCATAGGGGTTCACGCCCACTGCCTAGACTATAGGGTCCGCCTCTAGTGGTACACCTCGACTTGAGGGTTGCCACAGCCAGATAGGTTCGCTAGTTGAGATTTGTTGAGTTCGATGTGTGGTTCCCTCCGAGGAGGGATGAGAGAGCAGCCGAGGGGTTCTACATGCCGCTCCAGGAGGACTTCTACAATGCATATCTAAACAGTGGGGCAGTGTTCAGATCTTAGAGAGTCTATAGTTTGGAGTCTATTGTGGCAGCAACTGGAGAGCACATCCGCCCCTACTTGTCATATTTGTCGGGGCTCATAGATCTGATTGGCCGGACAGGAGTATATGTACCATCTTGGGTCTGGCAGTTTTATGCTTCACTCTACGTTAATCCGCATCACAACTTCATTCACTTTGCATTCAACGGCAGAGACTACAGGGTGATGAGTTTCAGGGCCCAGGAGATACTGAGGCTATAGGATCAGCCTATCAAGTTGCATGAGGTATGCTATGGACAGCAGGAGCCTCCTAGGCGTCCTCATGGAGGGTTGGTGCCCCCTACAGATCTGGTGCGACATTGCTTCAAGGAGCCCTTTGGTGAGGGGTCGAGCAGGAACCCCAGTGACCTGACTCCTATAGCTTGTGTGCTAGAGGCCATTATTAGGAGGACACTACTTCCCAGGTTAGGATACAGAGAGGGTCTGACTCGCCTATAGCTCTGGCTCCTTAATGCCCTGATACAGCAGACCGTGTTTGACATTTGGGACCTCCTTCTATCAGAGATGGATGATACTATTGCTGAGGGCTTCAAGGGTCGCTGATAGCTTCCTTATGAACATTGGGTCACATTCTTGATGCTATAGTGTGTGCACATCAGGACCCCTGAGTTGGTTGCTGAGTACAGGGCTACCACCATAGAGTTTCCTACATATAACATGGCATAGAGGATCAGGCACAACACTCCATAGGCACCAGCTTGTCCCAGTCGTTGTCTAGATGTTCCAGAGTCAGTTGCTCAGCAGGACGAGATCATTAGAGGCATAGCCGCTACAGAGGAGGAGCAGCTTGAGGCACAGTAGGAGATGACTGAGTCCAGTGATAGTTTGGATGATGACTATCTGCTGATTCCTCAGATGCCTCCACACAGACATGATGCAGAGGCTGGTAGTTCCAGCTCAGCTCCACCAGCACCACAAATGGACCCCGCATTGATTGCCATTCTTGAGCGGATGTAGCAGGATCAGGCACGACAGGCACAGGAGACCGCTGCCAACTTCGCACAGTTCCAGGCTCGTTAGGATGAGTTCGAGAGGCAGCAGTAGCTTCTCCAACAGCAGATGCATTAGCAGCAGATACTCATGCAGCAGCAGCTTATGGGCTTTTTGCAGTATGTAGTGATAGCACTTGGGGCCCCACTGCCACAGCCTTTGCCCCAGCTTGCTCATCCTGCCACCACTTCAATGACTCTAGCTATATAGCTCAGTGGGCTTCAGAGTTAGGGACAGCCTCCAACTCAGTTTGCTTCACCTACAGTTCAGGTGTCCTAGTAGTTGTCATCACCAGTGGTAGCCCCGCAGTTCACTCCATATCACACGGGCTTCTCACTGGAGTAGTCACCCTCGCTATTTGTGCCTGACAAGTCAGTCTCCAGGAGTCTTAGAGCATCTTTCAGCGAGCTGACCGGCATGCCTACACCGCCTCATATGCATACCGCCGGTCCTTCTACAGCAGCCCCAGTCGTAGTGACTACTCAGAGGCTCCCCTCGTCTGTTGCCTCTTTAGATCCTACGACAGACATACTAGTAGCTTCACAGGCAGCACCAGCCCCAGCTTAGACCCAGACCACTTCAGCAACACTTCCTACCATAGAGGGTCAGTCAGTACAGAGCTCAGGGTCAGATGATGATGGTGCCCAGTTCCAGCTTGCTCCACGTACTTCAGCGCCCGACTCATCCGCTGCAGTCCCACCGACCGACCCTTAGGTTTTGGTGTTTGACGCTAAAGGGGGAGAGGGCTCGAGTATGTAGACTTAGGGGGAGCGTGATCTAGGGGGAGCTAGTTGTATAGTATTAGCCTATTATATACATTTGGAGTTTTATTTGTGTGATACACTATTACTTATGCATTCGTGTGTTACTTTCATGCATACTATTATATGTATGTGATAGTGCTATCTATGTGATTGTGATATATGACATGTGTGCTCACCACTTTACATTATTTATATGTCATATCACTTATGTTATGCTCATTTGCCTTTGCTTCTGCGTTTATACTCCGATGCAAATGAGCCTTGTTACTCGTACTCATGCTTAATTCATATCCTTAAGTATATTGTGTTGGCTTGGGTCATATAAGCTTGACTAACACTTTTGTTCTTATATGAACCAAGCCCGTCAAAAACCTCACTCTTTCACATACTTGAGGTGGTATTGTCATCAATCACCAAAAAGGGGGAGATTGAAAGCATCTAGGCCCCTAGTTGGGTTTTGGTGATTAATGACAATACAAGATTACTATGACTAACATGTGTTTTATAGAGGCAATTAAGTTAGGTCATGTTAATGGAGATCGATTAGGCAATCAAAGTGATCATGCCCCTACGATGGAAATCATTTTGGTTTTCAAAGGATGGATGACAAGGTTAAGGATGACTAGTTCTAAGTGTCGATTGCAATTGGAGAGACACTTAGAGTAGTTTAGGACTTTGTTTTTCCTTTGGCCGTACTATTAAGGGGGGTATGGACAGGTAGCTTGACCTAGTTGAGTCTAGTGAGTTAGGTGTGGTGCACACTTGTTAAAACTAGCTCTAGGTAGCTCCTATGAATGCCTAAGATCCTTTGGAGCAAACTTCATTCACATATAATTGAGAGTTGGAAGTGAATGGAGGGTCAAATGCTGACCGGATGCAGGCCCCGGTACGACTGGACGCTGGCCGCAGGGTTCGGTCAGTTCATTTGATCAGCAGTCTGCGTTCGGTGCAACTGGACGCTAGAGAGGTCAAGTGACCGGACGCTGAAAGGCAGCGTCCAGTCGACTCCAGTAAGGTTCCAAAGAAGGGAATCTGCGACCAGACATGTCCGGTTAGTACTGACTGGACCCTGAGGGTTCAGCGTCTAGTCAAGTCCAGTAAGGTTCCAGTAAAGGTTTTTTGCGATCAGACATGTCCGGTCAGTACTGACCGGACCCTGCCAGCGTCCGGTCAACTCATTGTTACTGGTACACGGGTTGAATTGACCGGAGCATCCGGTCAACATGACCAAAGCGTTCGGTCACCCCGCAGAAGCTCATAACAGTTCGTTTTTCAGACTGCCTTATAAATAGAAGCTCCACTCGTGTGTGGAGTTACTTTTGCTCATTCCAACAGCTGAGAAACACGTTTGTGAGTGCTAAGAAGAGCAAGGTCCTAGTGAGGTGATTGAGATTTGAGAATCTAAGAGAGTAGCCTCATTAGTGAATCAAGAGTAGCCAAGTGTGCATCCATCTTCTTATTAGGCTTCACGTGGTCAAGTGAGAGTTCGTGCTTGTTACTCTTGGTGATCGCCATCACCTAGATGGCTTGGTGGTGATTGAGAGCTTGGTGATCACTCGGCGGAGCTTGTGGGTGACCCAACTCAAGTTGTGAGCGGCTTTGGGTGATTCGCCACGACGGAGTGTCGAAGAATCAACCCATGGAGAGCACTTGATCCTTACGCGGATCAAGGGGGAGCTACACCCTTACGTGGGTGCTCCAACAAGGACTAGTGGGGAGTGGCGACTCTCCGATACCTCGGCAAAACATTGCCGCGTTCCTCTCTCTCTCTTTACTTTGAGCATTTACTTTGAGTATTTACTTTGAGCAATTCAATACTTGTCTTTACTTTCATAGAATTGCCATGTTAGAGTAAGTTTAGAACATAGGTTGCAAGTCCTTTATGCGTTAGTTTGATAGAAACACTTTTCTAGGCACAAGGGGTTAATTGGGCTATCCATAGGACTTGATTATTGCAAGAAAATTTAGAATTAGCCCAATTCACCCCCCTCTTGGGCATCTTGATCCTTTCAACTATCACTTTTACTTTCACATCCATCATCATGAGATTGTACCTTAGTGGCCTTAGCCATGAAGCAAGTCGATGGAGTGTCAAAGAGAGAAGGCTTCTTATTTATGGCAATGCTTGCAATAGCCTTCTTCTTGGTGGTCTTGTCATCATCACTATCATTATCATCACTTGAGGAAGCATCACTATCCCAAGTGACCACATATGAACCACCCTTCTTCTTCTTGTCATCATCTTCATTTTTACTATTGTATGGGCATTAAGCAATAAGATGATCCTTGTTACCGCACTTGAAGCACCTCCTTGATTCTTCCTTGCTCCTTGATGATGACTTCTTTCTTCTTGCCTGATAGCCCTTATTCATCATGAACTTCCCAAATCTCTTCACAACGAGAGCCATCTTCTCATCATCAATCTCATCAAAGCTTGACTTTTCATCTTCACTTGATGTTTCTTGCTTTATCTTGCCCTTGGATGATGATGTGACTTTGAATGCCACACTCTTCTTCTTATCTTCTCATCTTTCTTGTCATTCTTCTTCTCTTCCTTCTCATCATCATTTCTGTATGTGTCATTGGTCAACACATCTCCTAATATTTGATTTGTTGTCATGGTGTCCAAACCACTCCTCGCTAGAATAGTGACCAATATGCTAAATATTGATGGTAAGCATCTCAAGAACTTGTGAGAGAAGCCCTTGTCCTTCACCTCTTCTCCAAGTGCTTTGAGATCATTGACGAGTACTTAGAGCCTATGGAACATCTCTGGCACACTCTCATCTTCCTTTATCTTGAAGCTTGCAAACTTCTCCTTGAGGATAAATGCTTTGGCACCCTTCACTGCTTATGTGCTCTCAAATGATTCCTCCAACTTATTCCATGCCTCATGTGCCATCTCAATGTTCTTGATTTGCTCAAATGTTCTCTCATCCACGGCATCATGAATGGCACTAAGTGCAATATCATTATTTTGGAGTAGCACTTTTTTAGCCACAGAAGGAGCCTCCAGATTTGCTACTTCAATCTTGGTCTCCATCACCTTCCACACCTTTTTATTGATTGACTTGATATAGGTGGTCATCTTTGCTTTCCAATATGGGTAATTTGTGCCATCAAATTGGGGTGGCTTCTCATTGTTATTGATTTGAGCCATTTTGACACCAAAAGTTGTTAAGCCTCAAATCACGATGACCACGGCTCTAATACCACTTAAAATGTCCTAATGGCTAGAGGGAGAATGAATAGCCTATTAAAAGCTTCTACAAACAACACTTGAAGCCAATGGTTAGATAAATATGAGGTGAAGCAAGTTTAGCACTAGCTCTACACTTGTGTTGCAAGCCACCTAACCAATCCTAATTCTATGATCTCTAGAGTACCACACAAAGGCTAGGTCGCTAAAGCTACTACTAGTGAGCAACCTAAACAAGTAATTCAACTACTTACTTCTAGGCTACACTAGAGAGCTACTCTACTAGCTAGGCTACCTCTACACAAGATAACTCTACAAAAGTAAATACAAGAGAGATAGAGGGATCATTACCGAGTTAGGCAAGCAAAAAATCAATCACAATAAATATCAATTGACACAATGATTTTTCACCAAGGTTCACTTGCTTGCCGGCAAGCTAGTCCCCATTGTAGCGATTCACCCACTTAGAGGTTCATGCGCCAATAGGCATTACACACCTAACTCGCAATCGGGGGCCGCACAACCAATACAGGATGGGGATCCATAAGCTATGAGCAATCCACTATAGTACCTTTTAGCTCTCCACTAGGGAAAGGTCAAGAACCCCTCACAATCACCATGATCGAAGCCAGAGACAATCACCTTCCTTCTCTCGATGATCCTCGCTGCACCAAGCTGTCTAGGTGGCAACAACCACCAAGAGTAACAAGCGAAATCTATAGCAAAACACAATCACCAAGTGACTCTAGATGCAATCACTCAAAGCAATGCACTTGGATGCTCTCCAATCTCATCAAATGATGAATCAATCAATCTAGATGAGTGAGAGAGGAATGGCTAGGCTCATAGGGTTGTATTCTCAATAGAAATAGCTAAGAGCGTGAGCATAGGTCGGCCACACGCCTTCAATAGGGAGCCCCAACGAATAGAGCCATTGGGCTCAAGTCAGTGCTGAATTCGGGGCGACCGAACGCGCTGGTCAGAGTGACCGAACACGCAACCCCCTATGTCCAGTCAATGACTGTCGTCCATGTGTCCCTACTTCAAATGAGAGCCACTGGATCTCAACGGTGACTAATGCCTGCGCCAATGGTTAAGTCATGACCTGACGTAGGGCCATATGACCGGACGCGTCGACGCAGTGTTAGGTCGCACGCATGCCCGAGTCCCTGTGCCACCGAAGAGCCATGACCAGATGCACCGCTAAGTCGACCTGACTCACGCCCACACCGAGTCTGGTCACTTCCAGAAACTACTCCGAGAGGTATTTTTAGGACCAGACGCGTCAGGTCAATGGTGACCAGATGCGCCGCAACGTCCACTCCTTTCTTCTTTAATAAAACACTTGCGTCACCGTACGTCAGCATTGTTTGGACTCACCCTCACCATGTCCAGTCACAAGACCGATAATGCACCTTACTGCACAACTGACCGAACGTGCAGGTCTAGGGTCCGGTCCTGTGTCCAGTAATCTCCAGTGACCTTCTCGACTTCACCAACTTCACCATCCTTGCTCAAATATGCTAACCACCAAGTGTATCACCTTATGCACGTGTGTTAGCATGTTTTCACAAATATTTTCAAGGGTGTTAGCACTCACTAGAATCTAAATGCATATGCAATGAACTAGAACATTTAGTGGCACTTTGATAACCGCATTTTGATACGAGTTTCACCCCTCTTAATAATACGGCTATATATCCTAAATATGATCACACTCGCTAAGTGTCTTGATCACCAAAACAAAATGGCCCTATGGATATCACCTTTGCCTTGAGCCTATTTTTGTTTTTCTCTTTCTTCTTTTCCAAGTCCAAAGCACTTGATCATCACCATGGCCTCCACTATCATCTTGATCATCATCATTTGCTCCACCACTTGGAATGTGCTACCCTATCTCATATTCACTTAGAGCAAATGGGTTATCACCTAGGGTTTTATTTATTCACCAAAATCAAACTAGAGCTTTCAAAGATAACGAAACAAGGCAACAGGCTAGTTAAAGTAGCGAGGAGCAATAGGCCCAGCTGTTATAGATCAAGTCTCATGGGCCAAGCCCATTAGTAACTGTAACCCCCCTTATATATATGAGGGAGACACTTAATGAGAAGGCAAGCAAGTTTAGGGTTAATCCCTCTTGTTCCCTCTCCCTCTCTTCTCCCTCTCTGCCGCCGCCTTCTCTCTCCTTCTCCTCCAGCGTTGCCTCCCTCTTCTCACTCTCCAATGTCGCTCCTAACAGCCCCCTGCCAACCTCCATCGCCAGCAACACCAGCCGGCCACAGCCAATCAGGCTAAGGCTCAGCCAGCCAGCCGCCGCCCTCCAGCGCCACCGACCAGCCAGCCCTAGCTGGGCGCCCAGCCACCTGATCGGCCTCAGTCGATCTTGTCAGCCGCACAACGATCAAGTGACTGATAGCGAGGCATTGCAAGCACTTGTGGACCTCCGGTTTAATGAAAGTACCTAGATAGATGGCTAGAGGGAGATGAATAGCCTATAAAAATTTCACTATAAAATCACAAGACTAGAGCAAGTGGTTAGAACACAATATGTTCCTAATAGCCACTACTAGCACTAGCTCTAGTTCAATCAAGCAAGCCCCTACACAATTCTAGTAGCAATTGGTTGGTTTCTATCCTAAATTACTTCACCACACAAGACCTACTAGCTAATTAAACTAACCACACTAGAGAACTAAACTAGAGAGCTACTACTAACAAGAACAACAAACTACTCTAGTGAGCTACAACTAGAAAGCTAAAAAGCAACAAGCACGACACATGCAAAGTATGGATGTAAGTACAAGAGTTGAGCTTATACTGAACCAAGCAAGAGAGATGAACACGACGGTTTTTCTCCGGAGGTTCAGTTTGCTTGCCGACAACTTAATCCCCATTGCTCAAGGTGAGTAATTCACGCGTTAACTAGTGTTACAAGATAGAATCCCCAGCTTAGCTGTTGCAAGAATCAATCCCAAGAGCACTTCAACTAGCCACGAGCAATCCAATAGAGTATCCCTTTGCACTCCATGAGGTAGGTTCAAAACCTCTCACAAATCAATCGAGTGGAGGCGAAGCAATCACCAACTCCCCTCAACAATCATCGAAGCTTCAAGCCGTCTAGGTGATGACAACCATCAAGAGTAACAAGAATACTCAAGCTTCAACAATGAAGTAGTGCCACAAGATACAACTCTCAAATGCCATACACTACAGGCTATCCAATCTCACAAATGTGTTTGCAAGAGATAGAGTGAGGAGGTTTTCTCAGCTCTAGAGGGATGTATGGAGTTCAACAAATGTCCAAGAGAACCCTCGGAACCGAGCACATACCTATTTTATAGGAGAGGGAACAAAACTAGCCCTCCTCACCTTAGATGTCTACGACCTTGGAGGTCCAACCACAAGGCCAATGGTCACCTGGCTAGGACCCCAACGGCTATATTTACAAATGTCATTAGTTTGGTGATTAGCGAATTGATCCGGTGCCTAAACTACCACACTAATCCGGTGGTACGCTGAGAGGTTCGAAACCTTAAAATTAGCCACCGAATTAGTCCGGTGCTAAGCACCAGATTATGTGTTAACGCATTTTTCAAACACAGAGAACTTGCGCACTCAGCTGAATCAGGCAATATATTTTTATAATATAAATCGGATACAAATCTAACATATACCTTTATGGCCTCGTTCGCTGGTCTAAAACTTAGCTGAAACTGGTTGAAAAATACTGTTTCGACTGAATTATTGTGAGAGAAAAACACTGTTTTGGCTGAAAAAAAAAATCGAACAAGCCAAATATGAGGTAAGCCGAACACGAACGTGTGTATACACCATTTATTACTGCTTCCTCGCGCGGCCACGTCACCAACAATTCCTTGCCGTCTGATTGCCTATCTACGTCGTCGATGCACCTAGCCTGCACTGCCCCACGGATGCTTCTACACCTCTCCAGGGATCGCACTCGCACGTACCTTTCCAAGGGAACCCCGCCACATGCGCCGTCGCCTCCTGCACGCGTCCCCCACCCGCCGCCGCTCCCATCGCCCGCCTCCCTCTTCCACTGCTCCCCCCTCTGCGCTGCACCCAACGCCGCGCACGCCGCCGGCCCTGCCGCCCAAAGCCGCACCGCCGGGGAAGGCCCAACCTCCATGCACGGCGACTTCTTCTGACTTCTGTCCAACCTGCTCCTCCGCCCTACCTTCGTCCGGCTCGACGTCCGCACACCAACAACCCCGGCCTCTTCGGCGACCACCTTAGCTGCGCACTCGGCTCCTCCCGCCGCCAGTTCAGCACGCCGCTGCACCAGCCATCCAGGGCAGTCGGAGGTCCACATCAACGACGCCCACCATGTGTTCACTGAAATACCTTCAAGGTTACATATTTTACAAGTTCTGCTTTCTTGAGGATTTTCCAGTTTAATTGAGATGGATCTGACTGTTTCCTTGCATCTGAGTACGAACTACATTGAGAGCTTCAATTATTAGGCGTTACTGAATCCGAGTATTCCATTTTTTCCCCAAAGATTCATGTTCAGAACCCATATGTTAGGTTTCTTTTCCTCCACTGTTCAAATGGGATTTACCATATTTCATCACTGCTTAGTTCTATAAATTGTTGATTCTGTGATACTGCAGCATCTCTCTCTATCTCCAAAAATTTGTGTGGCTTCCTATGCTAGGGTTATGATTATGATTGGGAGCCCATCACCATGTTGCTTACCATTACCAACCATCCCTGTGCTTCACAAGGGTTTCATGTGCTTACAAATGTGAGTGATGATTTCTTAATGTTTGCTTCCCTCCGAGATTTGTTGAACAAATATACCAATACCTGTTGTTAGTTTCCTGCAAGATTTGACCCTAAAATTATCCATGACCTGTATTTTTTTGTTCTACCAATTTGTTGTGTCCTACACCAAAGCCCCAGTGAGTTTAACTGGTATATATATAGAGCTCATAGATTTCCTATTATTGTGCAACTGGGGGAAATCATGTGTTGTCATTTTTGTTCTACAAACTCATTTTTGAGGAAAGGCTATTTGTGTGTGTCGTCCAAAACATATATGTTTTTTAAAAGAAAACATAGATGTTAGTTCTCCAGTAGCCAATAGTTTACCTTTTTTAAGTGTCCCTGTCAGACCTATTGGTTTTGTTCGCTACTGCAGTGCAATTTTATTTCCTACTATACAGGACCTATAAGGCAAAGTTTGTTGACCAGGAAAAAAACATGCTCCGCTTGATTGCGAAATTGAATTTGGGAATTGTAAAGTGTCCCCTGTCAGACCTATTGGTTTTGTTCGTTACTGCAATACAATTTTATTTCCTACTATAGAAGAGACCTATAAGGTAAAGTTTCTTCACCGGGAAAAAAACATGCTCCGTTTGATTGCTAAATTGAATTTGGGAATTCTTCTCTTTACACAAAAAAGCAAACACCCTACCCATACACTATATACCTTCGCTTATTTGGTACTTGGTACTATTTTTCAGACAATTCTGATAAAAGTGATGCCGGAGATGATATTCCAAAGGTAACCTGTTGTCGCTCATTTCTACATTGGCTTCAATGAAAATGATTTTTTCCCCCCAAGATGTTCACTTTGTACATTTGATTCAAATATGTCAGCCACACACCAGAGAGTGTGCCCAGAGAGTGTGCTTTTTAAGTGCACAAATAGACATGGTTACCTCAAACGTAACTTCTAACGCCCACAAGCTAGCAACGGATTGCCGATGAGGGCAACAGGGAATAAAGGTAATCCTGCGACGGTTTCTGTACATTGATCTTGCCAGTTCCTAATTCAAACACAGTCACAATTTTAGCTTTGTTAGAGTGTGCATTCCGATTCAGCATATTGAAAAGCTTAGGATTGATAATGTCTCTACCTAATGGAACCTGTTTCGATATGTATTTCTCCTACATTTGTGTAATCTGAAATGCCACTGTGGCTTAAGGGACAGTTTCGAACCTGAACCAAAACACAAACAAAGATGACCCATTACAGGGATAGAGGTTCCCACCACGAATTTTCCTCGTCTATGTCTGCATAATTGTACGCAGAGACTAACAAGCTTATATAGTCTGAAGACAATATTCAGCATATTGAAAAGCTTAGGATTGATACTGTCTCTACCTAATGAAACCTGTTTCGATATGTATTTCTCCTACATTTGCGTAATCTGGTATGCCACTGTGGGTTAAGGGACAGTTTCGAACCCCAACCAAAACACAAACAAAGATGACCCATTACAGGGATAGAGGTTCCCACCACGAATTTTCCTCATCTATGTCTGCATAGGTTACTGTACGCAGAGACTAACAAGCTTATATAGTCTGAAGACAATAGACCATGCACGCAAAATGACAATGTGTTTAGTTCTCTGAATATACTTCAAAAGCTGCAAATATTGTCAGCTTAGACACACATATATATAAGGGTGTACCCAGTGCAGAGAGCTCCCGCTCTGTGCGGGGTCTGGGGAAGAGTGTTAGTGGCAAGCCTTACCCTCGCCTGTGCAATGCAAGGAGATCGCGACTAGAACCCGGGACCTTCCGGTCACAGGCGGTAAGACTCTACCGCTTGCACTAGGCCCGCCTTTCGTAGACACACATATATGCTCCATTCAAATATTTGGTAATTACTATGATGTCGTCAACTTTACATACAATTGATAAGTTTTGTAACTGATAGTCCAATGGTCTAATTCGAATTTGTTCTGCAGAAAATGCTGCAGGCTCCATTTTATTTATCAAAATTTGAGACATCCTCACCAACGATGGTCGACCAACAGGGGTCTCATTCATAAGGGACATGTCTGCAGAACTCAGGGGGTGTTTGGTTCCAGGGACTAAAGTTTAGTTCGTGTCACATCGAACGTTCGGATGCTAATTAGGAGGACTAAATATGAGCTAATTAAAAAACTAATTACACAGGAGTAGACTAATTTACGAGATGAATCTATTAAGCTTAATTAAGCCATCATTAGCACATATTTACTGTAGCACAACATTATCAAATCATGGATTAAATAGGCTTAAAAAATTCGTCTCGTAAATTAGTCGCAATCTGTGTAATTAGTTATTTTTTTAATCTATATTTAATACTCTATGCATGTGTCCAAACATTCGATGGGACAGGGATTAAAATCTGGACTAAGGAACCAAACACCCCCTCAGTCTGCTTGTTTGCTAAGGGTGTCTTACCCAATACTGACGTGCTCATCCTTCTGCTGATTCACATTTATTAAATCCCAAAGTTACAGGATTTGCGAATTCTAATATGTTCAATATCTTCTTCTGTTTTCATGACCATGCTTATATGTCATACCTCGGCTAGCCCGCGCAGCTGTGCGGGGGTTCCAACTAGTGTTAATACTATTTGTAAACCTATTCAGGTTTGTAATTGATTAAATCTTGGAAAAAATAAGATGTACGTACAGTTTTTGTAACGGAAGAAGTACCGGTGTAAAGGCCGCGCCTCAGCTCCCATGGTAGGGTACTAGGGGCACGCGGGCCTCGCTGCTCTCCTCCAGTCAGCCCAATTCTGTTGCGTGTACCGGGTCTTGGGCCGCGGCTCCCTCTTTCCCACGTCCCAGACTACCAGAGCGCGAGCTACGCCAGACAGCCAGTTTGTCCATTTACGCCTCACACGGTCACACCTCTCCCACTTCCTATGCTACGCTACGGAGTACGGACCTACTCCGCGAAACCCGTGCACGTCTCGACGAAGAGAAGTGTTTTTTATTCCTCAATACAAATGTAACAACAGTCTATGTACAGTTGCAGGCTACAGGCCTACTACACCGACGAAAGAATCGCCACCGGCCGTCACCATCACGACACTGCCACCGCGTTCTGCCCGGCCTCCAGTTCTTCTTCCGACACCGCCAGAACGTTCTGGTCGATGAAGTTGAACAGCGCGAGCCCCGCGGCCCACACGTCGTCGTCCATCACCCACTCCTCCGGCGAGTGGCTGATGCCGCCGCGGCACCGCACGAACAGCATCCCGATCTGCGACCACACACACAATCCGGAGCGTCAGCATGCCGCGCTGAGCTTCACTCTACAGCGCACTAGTCACCAACCGATTATTCGTCGTCTTCTTACCTTGGTGAGCCTGGCCATCGCCATCGCGTCGTGCCCCGCGCCGCTCATCAGCACGGGCGTCTCGCCGGCCGCCCCCACGGTGCGCCCCGGCATCGCCGACACGGTCGACCGCGCCGCGCGCTTCAGCTGGGACGTTAGCTCCGGGTCACAGTGCGTCGCCGCCGCCGAGTGCTGGTGCCAAACGATACAAGGGTCAGAGTACCTCAATTCGGTATCACAAAATCTACACCGGCAGATATCATGAACCATCATGACACGAAGAATGCTGATTCAGTACTCCATCTCACCTTATGCTCGACTTTGCAATCGACCAGTCTGTCGTCGCATTTCTGGAGAACCAGCCTCGAGAAGCTCGTGACGATAGTCTCCCTCACTTGGTCGTCCATCGCGCGGATGTCCACCGTGAAGTTCACCTGTCGCGGGCACGGCTCCAAGGTTCAGTTCAGCTGACTGATCTGAGCCACCGGTTCATCAGCAGGGCCAAGAGAAGAATCATGCATGGCAAAAGCTTACCTGGCCTGGAATCACGTTGCTCGCGCTTGGCCACGTATTCAGCTCGCCGACGGTGCACACCAGGCCGGCCAGGGATTCCTCGGTGAAGCAGCTGCACTCCTCGTCGTAGGTCAGCAACTTGTTGGGCTCTTTGCAGAGGCGCTCCAGAGTCACAACAAGCTCTGCGGCTGCAACCATCGGATCACGGCGCAATTTCATTGGAACTGTGCCAGCATGCCCTTGCGAACCATCTACTATTACCTAGAAAAACAAAAACAAAGCGCTGTAACTACTTTCCTTTTCACTTGAAAGTTGGTATAATATATAGGGGACTTGGAAGCAACCCAGAATTGGCAATCACAGTTGTCGCAAGCAGCTTGAATATTTAAATGTCAATGTTAAACTGAATAATCTTGGTGACAACAATGCCTGTCTTCCTGAACATTAACTTATAATTCGGCTTATTCAACTTCTTTTTTCAGTCGGAACAGTATTTTTCTCTCACAACAATTCAGCCGAACAGTGTTTTTCAGCCAATTTCAGCCAAGCGAACGGGGCATTTATTGAATGAGATGGATGTTGACTAATACCCTAGGTGTTTCTCTGATTGATTGTTTATCCATTACATGTATACTTGGTGACAGCAATGTCTGTCTTCCTGAACATTAACTAAGACTGGTTCTTGCATCAAAGATGACACATGACATAGGTGTACCATTTATTGAATGAGATGCATGTTGACTACCCCAGGTGTTTCTCTGATTGATTGTTTATCGATTACATGCATACTTGATTAACTTATATTGACCACTCATACTCTTTTCTAAGAGAACACTCATAACTTTTATCTAAAAAAAGAGAACACCCCTAACTATCTTAAATTATTTGATTGCTTACCTGTTGACTGCTGTACTGTCAATTTATGGTTATCTAATATAGTTGGTACTTCTTTTTTCTCAGACACATATAGTTGGCTCTGATACTGATTGTTTTTTAAGGAAAAAAATGACCATAAGCTAGGGAGCCATGCAGCTAGACCATATTTTAGTTTTTGGTTGATGTAGTTCTTGAATAGCGTTTACTTTCACAAGAATAACAGAGAACTCTGATGCACCTTTAATCGTGTCTGTCCTGCAATTCCTTTTACAACACCAAGTGGATAACGAAGGGCTTCCAGGACAGGGCCTTGCTCCAGGTGTACCTACAATTTTAAAAATTATAAGTATTGTTTTCTGTTTTTTTTATGAAAGTATTGTTTTCTGTATTACCAGGGGACTACATGAAAAAGGCATACAAAGACTTCATACCTCGACATAACTCCCCACAGACTCTGGGTTGTACTTGGCTTGACTAATAGCAGTAGAGGTAGCCTCAAAAGAATTCATTTTCAGAACATCTTGTACTGTAGTACCACTGATGAAATTCAATACAACAAATGAACTGCATCAGAGACAGTTCTGTAAAATAGTTTGGTTGGTTTACACGAAAAAGACAACACCTCTTGTCTGATACTTGTAAAATTGATTCAGGTAGTGTACCAGCTACAGCAGCGCTTCCCAGAAAAGTTGTCTGGAATCTGACGCCCTCCTCATCGCTGAATGCAATGACCTAAGCTTCAACAGCGAAAAATGAGTGCTAGGCTCCGCCATGATGATATTTTCAGATGACGATAATGCAAACTAACTAATGCTGTTTCATAATTTGATATACCCTTCCAGCCATTTTAGCTTAAAGCATTGAATCCACACAGTGAAGAATAAATGATGATTTGATTCAAACCAAAACATGCTGACCTTGATCTATTGATGATGTCAATGCATTTGTTTTGTGTGACTCAAATGCATGACACCACCTGACAGCTTGTGCTTTTTGATTATCAGGATTGCCAGAATAACAAAAGATGAGCCGTGCATAGAAATCTTTTCAAGATCAGTGGGAGGTACGTCGAACTGATTAAAGACACATTATAAAACTAGATTCCTCCTGATTTCTATATAGTATTTCCTGATTATATTCTGATAGTACTGTCGGTGTTTCGAGTTGCCACCAATAAGTAAATTTCTAATATTGCGCGTCTGGCTCGGATGGTGTGCTAAGAGGACACGAGGTTTATACTGGTTCGGACAGAATGTCCCTACGTCCAGTTCATTGCTGTTGCTCGTGTTACCAGCACTGAAAGTTCGTAGTAGGGGTTACAAACGGGCGAGAAAGGGACAGGTCCTAGGTCTTTAATGGAAAGGGTGAACGGGTGCCGAGAGCTCGGTCGTTGCTTGGTGGTATATTCGGGGTTCGATGAGTTGATCGGATTCAAGTCTCCTGTGGTGTGTTGCGATGAGTCCCGATGTCCCCTAATGGGACGTCCTGCTTTCCCTTTTATAGGCTAAGGGAAAGCAGGGGTTACAGCGGAGGGAAAAGAGGAGAATCAGAAGGAGAAGAAGTCCCCCAAGATCGTCGGGTTCTTCTTCTCTTCTATGCGGGTCCCGCCGACCCTATAGACGTCAACAGGGACAGCTTCACGTTGCGGCCCTGTCCGTCACTGGCGCCATGTGCAGGCGTCGTCTGCCGGTCATGGCGCTCCACTCCGTCCTAGCGGACGTTACAGGGGTTAGGCAGAACAACACCGGTACGCCCGACGTTGTTCCTGACATGAACCCCCAGGTATGGCCCGTCGTGGGTTGCGGGCTACATCGAGGCGTGCCAGTCTCTTCCCTGGCGTCAGAGCTTTGACCCAGGCCCATACGCTTGAACTTGGAGTGGCTGACGACGGTATGGGCCTCCGTCGGGCGAGGCGGAGTCCGCAGCCTCAGGGTCGGGTGAGGCGGAGTCCTCCCCCAGAGGCCGGGCGAGGTGGAGCGCAGATCCAGGGGTCGGGCAAGGCGGAGCGCAGACCTAAGGGTCGGACGAGACGAAGCCCGCGGCCTCGGGGTCGGGCGAGGCGGAGTCCTCCCCCAGAGGCGGAACCAGCCCTTAGAGGTCGGGCGGGGCGGAGCCCGCAGCCTCGGTGTCGGGCGAGGCGGAGTCCTCCCCCAGAGGCCGGGCGAGGCGGAGTCCGCAGCCTCGGTGTCGGGCGAGGCGGAGCCCGCTCCAGAGGTCGAGCGATGCGGAGCGCAGACCCAAGGGTCGGGCGAGGCGGAGTCCTCCCCCAGAGGCCGGGCGAGGCGGAGCCCGTAACCTCGGGGTCGAGCGAGGCGGAGTCCTCCCCGAAGGGTCGGGCAAGACGGAGCGCAGACCCAAGGGTCGGTTGGAGCTGTAGTCGCGCTCTTGACTGTTCGGATGTATCAATGTTGATGGTTATTAGCTCCTCTTCGGGTACCTTAGTATTAATCCCCGACAAGTACCTTGCAACTTAGCTATCCAATCAGCATATCAAAGTATAATATATAATTAATTGAGTAAAATATAATAGCCCTACACCTGCTAGTGACAATAAAACAATGTGAAATATTCCGATCAAACATCTAAAAGAGTAGATAGACACAAGACACAAACAAGATCAATGTAGAAGTGTCGGATCTACAGGACGCATGTGGCTCATACTGCCACTTGTAGAGAGTGGGAATAGTATAAGGCCATTCACAAGTTGTGGTGGAGCAAAGAAACACGTTAAGATATGATACGATAGTAACATCAGTACTATACTGGAAACACTAGAGAATTCTCTAACCTCCACTGGTCTCGTTAGCCTCTGGAGTTTCCCAGTAACTTTCAAAACCTTCAGTGCTGAGATTGCACAAATAATACCCAAAGATCCATCATACATCCCAGCATCAACGACAGTATCCTGTTTATGCAAAGGGGAAAAAAAGTATCAGTTAGTGGCTTATTGCTATATTGGGTTGCCATCAGAATACTGAAATAACAGAATAGTAATACAAAGGAAAATAGCCTCACCATATGAGATCCAATCAATAAGGCCTCTTTGGTAGAATTTGTCAGCTCAAATCGACCGTGAATATTCCCCATTTGATCAACCCACCTTCACGTTGAACAGAGATGGGTAAGTTAGTCAAGAGCAAAGGGTGAGAAAAGAACTGCAAGCAAAAACACGTACGTCGTAAGTCCAGCATCTTTCATCCAGCTGATGATGACAGCAGTGGCTCTGATAGAAGCTGGACTCAGAAACGTCCTTTCAAGGTAGCCCTCCCCATCAGATATCTGGTTCGAATCAACGCCGTGTCAAAGACTTGCAGACGCACAGCTCAAATGTTAAACTTGATAACCAAAGAACAAGTTGGAAGAAAACGGGTCAAATCCTCGAAACCATAAATCGCTCGCATCGGGTAATTGAGAATTCAGGTAAGCAACGTGAACATTTAGCCACCTCTATGGCGTAACCGCGTAAGGAACTAAGGTTATCTATCCCAGAAATCAAGGCAGGGATATAATATAGAATCAGAACCCAGTAAAAAGATTGAACACTTGATGGAACTTAATTCGTTACAAGATGAAATACTCATCTTCTCCTGAGGGAAAAAGCAAGTTAAGCATCATCAGCTAATGCTCCCGTTCTTATTAAGTGATATTTACTGTTCCTGTGGTGCAGAATCTTAGGATTCAGAAAAAAAGGCTAAGAGAGGTGCAATCTGGAGCAGAGCTCCCCGAATTAAAATCTTGAGTATTTTGGCCGCAGAAATCTGAATACTGTATTTGCGTGTGTGAGAACATGCAGCCGCTAAACAGAACTTGACTGAACTGCGTCTTATCCGGTTTTCCAAGTAACAAACGGCCCAAAACAACCTAACAAGATTCCGCATCCCGAGCTGGAAAAGCGGATCGCGAGAAGGTGAATATTCGAGGAGCTAGCCAGGAACGAACGAATCGATGGATTGGAGGGGCCTGACCTTGCCCAGCTCCTTGAGCCTCAGCACGGTCTCGTCCCTGAGAATCTCCCGGTACAGGCCGTCTCCTCCTCCCAGCTCCGGCAGCCCATCTAATCAGTTTTTGGCAAAAACCCACCGGTGAGGAAACCCAGCTCCAGAAAAACCGTAAAAGATAACGAAGGAAGCGGGCAGGGGCGACGGAATGATGAAGCACCCACCGGCGGTGGCCGCGACTGGAAGCGAGGTGAGGAGGGCGGCGATGGAGGCGAGGAGGATGTGGAGGGGAGACGGGCGCTGGCGCTGGCGCAGGGG
Source organism: Miscanthus floridulus (assembly GCF_019320115.1). NCBI lineage: Eukaryota > Viridiplantae > Streptophyta > Magnoliopsida > Poales > Poaceae > Miscanthus > Miscanthus floridulus. The sequence continues at coordinate 117,838,527 of NC_089598.1, forward strand.
GCGGGAGGAGGAAGGAGCCATTGAATTGAGCCGCGCCGACCGACCGACCGAGGATGTGTGGCGCAGGGGGCTGGTGGCTGGCTGGCTCCTTCCTTCTCCTGCCCACAGGTCACAGCAGTTGTGGACGAGCCGCAAGCTGGATGCTTTTATAAGTGCGCCTGCTTTGGCTGTTGTTGGCTCCTCTGGGCGCCTGACTGTGGGCTCAGTCGCTCACGGTACACATTTTGTGCTAAAACTTTTCTTTTTATGTTAATTGTGCTAACTTGATTCACTGTCGTCGTCGCTGCCACCACAATGTACTCCCTCAGTCCCATAACGAGAAGTGCACTCATCTTGGGACTTGCGCCAACGCCTCCGCTCCTGCTTCCATCCGCGCCATGACTAGGGAAGGAGGAGGCCGCCATAGATGAATTCGTCAAAAAAAAGAAAAGAGCTATCCAAACACCACTTGAGCATGTTTGGATGAGATTCTAAATTCTAGATTTTAGAGATAAAACTAATCTCCGATGTTTCTTGGATCACATACATGGGTGTTAGAATCCTCTAAGATCCTAGGGAGTTTGGATGAGATTCTAGGATTTTAATATTTTTTTTCTATTCGAATTCTTAAAATCCACGTGGACCACAACGCTACCAAAAGTACTGTAATAATAACAGGCGCGGCACTCCTGCCGTTGTGTCATCTGATAACAGGCGCGGCACACCCGCCCGCCCGCCCGCTACCCGGTGCCGTGTGTGTCATCTGATGCTGGCGTCCCATTTGGCAAAGCAAGGCAGCCCGTTGGTCACACGGCCCGTCGTCGTCGCCCCGTCGGGTCCTCTTTGGATACGGGCAGGCAGGCAGGCAGGTGCAGTGCATGCATGCGCACTCACGGGGCAAGACAAGAAAAGGCAAGGACCATGCAAGTCGCAAGTGCGGAAAGGCGTCGGGGCCGGCAGAGAATCTGATGGTTTAAAAACTCTCTCGGCTCTGCTCGCCGACGAGGAATCTGGAATCCAGCGAGGAGCGAGCCACCAAGCAGCCCGCGCAACGAGGTGGCTGGGCCCAGGCCGTCGCTAACCGGCTGACGGGTGGGGCCGGTACGATGGCGCGAAGCAAGAGCCCGCCACTGCACTGCAGTGCCTGCTGACGCTGACGTGCGACGGGCATGGACGTGTTGGAGTTGGATTCCGCCGCTGCTGGTATTGCGCTCTGACGTCTTCCTGCGGCCAAAGTTGAGAGCTCACGTCACGGGCCGGGACCGTGACGCCACACGGCATGGACTGCTTGCACTTGTCACTTGCATGCACGCCTGTTGGATTCCTGGCCGGATACCACCGGCGCTAGCTCTACGCGTGACAACAGACGTGAGCGATCGAGAAAGGGAGGAGGCTGTTTCTCTACGTTTTTTCTCTCTTTTTTTCACGTGGCACTATGCATGCCGTGGCCACACACCTGATCGGGACTGACACTGACGACACGTGGATTTATTAGGCGCTCCACTAAGTAGGAGTACATGTTAGCAGCCTGCCCCTGCCCCTGCCCCTGCCCGTGCCTGAGACGGTTGAGGACGACGCGCCGAAAGCCGAAGAGGAGGCTGCTCGGGCCAAGAGACTGCGCCGGTCCAGTACAAGGATTGTTGGCCCAATGTGGCATACCTAGTAAATGTATTAAGTAGCAGCAAGAAGAGAAGGGAGGGTATGGAGGATAAACCCAAAACAAAACTTTGCTTCTGAGAAAATCCGGCCATCACGCCGTTCCCTGCTTGTTCTTGCCGTTCTTCCTTCCAGTACTTTCTCTTTCCAGTAATTTACCCTTACAATTGGTATCAGATTTCTGTTCGAGTCCTGGCCTCCGATCCCCCTCATACCCACTTTACCCGTCTGCAACGCTCTCTGGGAACCATGGAGCCGAATCTCAAGTTGGTCCTGGAGGAGATCCAGAAGTCGAAGGAGGAGTTCGGGCGTCGTTTCGACGAGCACAACGAGCAGTGGCGCTTCGCCGATCTCGAGCTTAGCCGCTCCGCCCGCGACGCCGCCGTCGACAAACGCCTCGACTCCATCGAGCTCGCTGGCGCCGACACGGCGTACACCATCAGCCATCGCGTTGCCGATTTGGAGTCCCTCCGCATCGATCCCCTCCAAAGACGAGCGCGACGACCGCGTCACAGCCCTCGAGGTGGCCGCCACGGACCTCGGTACTTGGCGCCCGGAGATGGAGGCGCTCGTCGACGACCTGCGACTCGAGATGTAGAAGCTCTCCCAAGGTCGCGACTCTAAGGTGTTCGACGTTTTGCCTCAATGGCCTACCGTCGTCGCCTCTTCTTCCTCTGCGCCCAGCGGGCACGACGATGCATCGTCTCACCGGGATGGTGGGTTCAGGACCGGGGCGGTCTGGACTCACGTCCCAGTCATGGGTAAGCAATCAGATCCTCCTCCTCCTCCTCTTCATCTGCACTCGACACCACAGCTTCCACACCGGCCACCTGCTCCATCGTACCCTTCTCCGCACCTTCCTCCGCATCTGCACCCTTCTCCGCATCAACCGCGTCCACCTCCGCTCTACATACCTGCTCATCCCCCACTTTCGACTCCTCGCCACCCAACTCCTCATGACACCAATGACCTGCAACACCCAACTAGACGCCTCCCTAAACTTCCATTTTCTAAGTTCGATGGTGAAAACACACACCTCTGGCGCTCTCGCTGTGAACGATACTTCACCATGTACGCCGTAGATCCCTCCCTTTGGGTTAGCGTCGCCACCATGTATGTGGAAGGTGCCACTGCAGGCTGGTATGAATCCATCGAAAACACTCCAGCTACTGCCAGTTGGACATCCTTCTGTCAAGCCTTGCACAATCGATTTGATCGTGACCAGAAGGAAGCCTTAATTCGCCAATTGTTCCATATCAAACAAACTTCTACGGTGTCGGATTATGTCGAGCGTTTCTCTGTCTTAATCGATCGCCTCAAATCCTATTCTGCTTCTACTCATCCCCTGTTTTATACCATGAGATTTATCGATGGCCTTCGGCCTGACCTCAAAGCTATGATACTGGTTTGTAGGCCACAAACACTTGATGCTGCTATTTGCATGGCTCTTGTGCAGGAGGAGGTGGCGGGCCAATCGGGCGCCCAATCTTCGTTCCGTTGTCGGCACCGGTTGAGTGGTCTCAGAAACCAACACCACGGACCGCGCTGTCGCTTCCACCACCTCCGCCTCGTGTCGAGAAGCCCGTGGCGAAGCCTGCAGCTGCCGAGCCTACGGCAACATCTTCGGCAACTGGTGCTCTGGCTGCTGTCAAAGCATACCGTCGAGCCCTAGGCTTATGCTACAAGTGCAACGCCAAGTGGAATAAGGATCACTGGTGCGCACCAGAGGTCTTGCATGCGGTCGAAGCTCTTTGGGAATCCCTAGATCCTGATGTGGTGCCACCTGTAGACACATCTGATGATCAACCAACTGAGCAAGTGTTTCTAGCCATATCCAAGTCAGCTGTGTCTGGGGTTCCTGCTGCTCGTACTATCCGGCTATTGGGATCCATGTCAGGTATTCCAGTGCATATTCTGGTGGATTCAGGGAGCTCCTCTTCATTTATCAGTGACACTACAGTGTTCAGTTAGTCTCTATTTCTAGCTGTGTGCAAGTTGCTGGTGGAGGTGTCTTACAGAGTTCCTTACTGCTTCGCCAAGTTCAGTGGACAGTGGGCTCCTGCTCCTTTCGCACTGATTTCTGGGTACTGCCTTTGGGTAACTTCGATGCCATTCTGGGCATGGATTGGCTAGAGTCCTACAGCCAAATGCAAGTTCACTGGGCCTTGAAGTGGTTGGCAATTCCATACAATGGCCAGACTCAGGTGTTACAAGGTATACTTCCTAATGAACCAGAATAGCTGTAGTTGCAATTTGAACATACAGAGCCTGTTATGTCTTCAGATCAGGATGCCATCCCTGTTCCAGCTCCAATCAGTCAGTTAATTGAAGAGTTTTCTGACTTGTTCCAGCCACCAACATCTCTTCCTCCTTCCTGTGCTTGTAACCATGAGATTCCTCTATTGCCTGGTGCTCAACCTATTTTCATCCGGCCCTATCGACACCCGCCCAAATTGAAAGATGAAATTGAAGCCTAGGTTCAGGAGATGTTGTCACAAGGACTCATTCAGCCGAGCTCTAGCTCTTTCTCCTCACCGGTACTGCTTGTCAAAAAGAAAGATGGCTCCTACCACTTTTATGTTGACTTCAGACATCTCAATGCACTGATAAGAAAGTCTAAGTTTCCTATGCTAGTGTTTGACCAGTTGATGGATGAGCTCGCTCACGCTAAGTGGTTCTCAACATTGGATCTTCGAGCAGGTTTTCACCAAATACTTTTGCAGCCCGATGAAGAATTCAAGACCGCTTCCTAGACTCACCTAGGTCAGTACGAGTTCAGAGTGATGGTGTTTGGTCTTACCGGTGCGCCAGGCACATTTCAAGGTGCAATGAATGGTACTTTGGCTCCGGGCTTGCACCGCTTTGTGTTGGTTTTCTTCGATGATATCCTCGTCTACAACCCCACTTTTGAAGCTCATGTCGATCATCTGCGCCAAGTTTTTCAGTGGTTACACGCTGATTAGTGGAAGCTCAAGCTCTCAAAATGTACCTTCGCTCGGGAGTCCATCTCCTACTTGGGTCATATCATCAGCAGCCAAGGTCTTTCCACAGACCCAGCAAAGGTGCAAGCAGTCCTCGAATGGCCTGTTCCATCTTCAGTTCGGGAGCTCCGCGGTTTTCTGGGCCTTGCCGGCTATTACCGGAAGTTTGTGCATCATTTCATCATTATTGCCAAGCCTCTCACCGATCTCCTGATGAAAGATCAGTTGTTCATCTAGACCTCAACCCATGAGTCTGCCTTTTTGGTCCTAAAATAGGCTCTCTGTACTGACCTGTCTTGGCATTACCGGATTTCAACTTACCCTTCCACATTGAAACTGATGCTTCGGTACAGGGATTGGAGCAGTTTTATAGCAGAATGGGCACCCCATAGCATTCATCAGCAAGGCTCTAAGTCCTAGGAATCAAGGGTTGTCCGTCTATGAGAAGGAATATCTCGCTATCTTGCTGGCTGTCGAACAGTGGCGTCACTACTTGCTTTAGGGCGAGTTCTTCATTCACACTGATCATCGCAGCTTAGTCCATCTTAATGAACAGAGGCTCCATACTGCATGGCAACAGAAGGTCTTATCCAAGTTGCTCGGGTTACAGTATAAGATTCTGTACAAGAAAGGATCGGAGAACGGCGCGGCAGATGCTATATCTTCAGTCTCCAACACTTGGCTCGATGAAGTGGTCCGGGGATACTACTCTGATCAAGCTGCTATGGCTTTGTTGTCTCAGTTGGCTGCCAGCCTAGAAAGCCACCCTCCATTCTCTTTGGTTCAAGGAGTCATCATATACAAGAATCGTCTGTGGCTCGGTTCCAATAAGCCCATGCATCTTAAAATCATGTCTGCACTGCATAGCAGTCCCTTGGGTGGTCACTCAGGAGCTCCAGCAACATACAATAAAATTAAAGCTTTGTTCTTCTGGCCTGGTATGAAATCAGACATTTGAGCTTATGTTCAGTCCTGTGCTATGTGTTTGCAAGCTAAGTCGGACAGATCACGCTACCCAGGTCTCTTGCAGCCCCTTCCAGTGTCGTCTGTCTCCTGGGAAGTGATCACGATGGACTTCATCGAAGGGTTGCCACAATCTGGTTCCTTCAATGCCATCTTAGTAGTGGTGGATAAATTCTCCAAGTTTACACACTTTATTCCCCTATGTCATCCCTTTACAGCAGCTTCTATTACTAAAATTTTCATGGACCAAGTGTATCGCCTTCACGGTCTTCCTCGAGCCATTGTCTCAGACCGTGACCGCATCTTTACAAGCAACTTCTAGAAATATCTTTTCAAGGCAGCCGGTTTCGAGCTTCAGTTCAGCTCAGCATACCATCCTCAGATAGATGGCCAGACAGAGCGTGTCAACCAGTGTGTCGAAACATTTCTTCGCTGCTTTGTGCACACTTGCCCAGCTCAGTGGAGTCGTTTGTTACCACTCGCTGAATTCTGGTATAATACCTCTACACATTCCGCGCTAGGTCGTTCCCCCTTTGAGGTCTTATATGGTTTTCCTCCACGACTGTTGTTGGTGAACTTGGATGAGGTGGCTCTAGTACCTGATCTTCACAAGTGGATGGCTGATCGAGAGCTCATGCATACTGTTGTCAAGGAGCACTTGCTCTGTGCTCAGGCTCGCATGAAACGACAAGCTAATAAAGGCCGTTCTGAGCGCCAGTTCTCTGTGGGCGACATGTTGTTCTTGAAGCTTCAACCCTATATTCAATCATCACTGTTCCACCGCTCCAACAACAAATTATCTTTCAAGTTCTTTGGGCCATTTCAAGTCATTCAAAAGATTGGTCTAGTTGCCTACAAGCTGCTACTTCCACCAGGCGCTGCTGTCCATCCGGTCTTCCACGTCTCGCAGCTGCGTTCGTCTCCAGGCCATCAGCAGGTATCACCGTCATTACCTTCTGACTTGCAGCAGTTTTAGTTTTTGCTTCGGGTGCTGCAACGACGCTGGACATCCGGGGGCTCGCCCTGTGGCACAAGGTCTTATCCCGTGGTCACATTCACCTCCGAAGCTATCTACTTGGGAGCCGCTCGAGCAACTTCGCCAACAGTTCCCGCGAGCACCAGCATGGGGACATGTTGGTTCTGAAGATGGGGGGAATGTTAGCAGCCTGCCCCTGCCCGTGCCTGAGACAGTTGAGGACGACGCGCCGGAAGCTGAAGAGGAGGCTGCTCGGGCTGACCGGCCCAAGAGACTGCGCCGGCCCAGTACAAGGATTGTTGGCCCAATGTGGCAAGCCTAGTAAATATATTAAGTAGCAGCAAGGAGAGAAGGGAGGGTATGGAGGATAAACACAAAACAAAACTTTGCTTCTGAGAAAATCCGGCCATCGCGTCGTTCCCTGCTTGTTCTTGCCGTTCTTCTTTCCGGTACTTTCTCTTTCCAGTAATTTACCCTTACAGCACACTAACTAAAGTAGGAGTATCACCGGTCACTGATAATCAGATTCGTGATTAGTTTACCTGTCTCTGCAGTCTGTTGATCGCCCGGCCGGCCCCCCTGATCCTGCTAATAATGCATGTTCTGTGGGCACGTACGCGCGTCACCGCTAGAATAGGATCTGGTTAAAGAATGTGACGAGAGAGAGATATGATACTCGAGTAGGTATGTTGCATATTTAATATATAGTTTCAGCTCGCGTAAGGATCTGGAGTGCTCAAGCTGTCATCAAGCAATCAAAAGCGAAAGATGATTCCTCGCAGGAATGGCACTGGGCAGCATGGAGGACAGTGGTGCGCCCACACGCAGCAGTCCCAGCACGATTGATCCATCTCACTTGAAACTATTTTTTAAGAGACTGCTCGTAATCTTTTGTAGGAACGATTTAACCAGCCGCTCCTACCAAATTGTCTCTACAAATCATGTATTTATAGGAGCGGTTCTCAGGCTGCACATACAAATTGATTTGTAGGGACGGCTCGTATTACCAGCCGCCCCTACAAACATATTTGTACGGGCGGCTGTAGTATTAGCCGCCTCTATAATATCTGTTTGTAGGGACGGTTTAATTTAGAATTGTCCCTACAGTACGTTTTCCCGCAAGAAAATTTTCAAATTTATAATTCAAATTCGACCAGAACACTGTTTGTTTCCACGTATTACAGCCAAAGCGTTCGCGTTGCCAAACGCCCCGCAACCAATGTTCCGAACCACGTTCGTGTTGTCGAACGCCAAGCATTCTGAACCGTGTTCACGTTGCCGAACGCCCCGCGACCAACATTCCGAACCGCGTTCGCGCTGCCGAACGCCCCGCGACCAACATTCCGAACCACGTTCGCGTTGCCGAACACCCCGCGACCAGCGTTCCGAACCCCTTAGACTACAAGCACAAGAGTATTATATAAACTACAATTACAAGTCTAATTCACAAGAATATATACAATCCATCATTAAATATATAAATTACATACACATTGTTATCAACGTCCTAGAACTAGTTTTCAGTCTCACGAAGGTGTTGGTACTGAGGATTTCTACCTAAGTCAGACTCTCGGTCATGGTAGACGCCTTTGACATGTACAATCTGGTCCAATATAAAATTGCAAAGGTCGTCGACGAGCTCTAAGAGTTAGTCTTCCTTGTATGGGTATCTTTTCATTCATTTCTCTTCTTTTCACTATAAGAGAACAAGTTTCGGTTTAGTATTTCATACCATGTACGAAGTTTTTATACTACGGGTGAAGAGGTTCAAACTTACCCTTAAGGGGTGTCTCCTGTAGGCACCAGTGTTACTCATCATAGAACATCTATAGTATCCACAATGTACACTCCTAAGCTTCTGCTTGGGGCACTATATGTTTTGCATATGAAAATGTTACGTAATGCTTTTGCCAGTCATGTAATGGAGTACTGAAGAAGTAAGTTACACTTACCGTACATAGTGTTTTTATAGCCAGCTATTCCTTCCTTGCTGGATCATGCCTTCCATGATGATTAGTGACATAGCACCTAAATGCCATGTTCGAATTATTTTAGCAAATACAACTTGTTAGTATCCAAAAATGAACGTTACAAGTATGTATACAAACATATAAGCTAATGATGATTATCGATATGTATACGTCTTGAGAATCGATACGAAGTCTTTGTATGTCACTGGGTCCCTATCTATTGAATCAAAGACCCATGCCATGCTCCTCCCGACATCAACGACTATACAAATTCAGTGGTTGCTGCATGGATTTAATCATAGAACTAGATAAGCTCTTTTACATCGAATAAAATATATCGAATAAAGCTTTAAGTATAGAGTTGAACTTACTCGAAGTTGTATGGTAGCCATATAGTAGAGTGTTGTTGGAGAGTTTTGAAAGCCAGGGCAATGTATGCCGCAACCTTAAGGGACTCTTCCCTTTGTTTCGCCATACGGATATGCTCTTTCTCCCAAAGAGTCTTTGCAGTAGCTAGCTCTTTGACATCAAGTTTCCACTATTTAGGGTAATTAAAATTTGTTTGGGCTATAGCTTGAGGGTCTAGATACCCGACTTTCACACTTGGCATTTGTTTGACAATGTGCACTTGCATTTTACAAATCACGGTGTGGGTTAGTTACAACAAAATTCAAAGATTACATTCCATATCATATCGGGAGGATAAGGACTTACAGGCACCACATGCAAATTAGATTCATCTCCATTTCTCCCAGGTGAAAGCATGTGTGCATGTCATTGAAATCAAAGATAATTTTTCTGGCTGGGCTTCCAAATGTGCCGGTGGGGAAGCATGCTTGTATGAGGTCTATGCTCGTTGGGAGAACATGCAAGTACCAATCATGAAACCTTTTTATTCCAAGTGGTAGGCGCTGGATATCCCGGTTTGATAGGAAGGGCTTGCCTCTTTCATATATTTTTGGGTAATCCTTTGACCATTTGATGTCATCAACATTTGAATACTGCTTTGCAATTTGGTGGAGTTTGTTAGTGACGACCTCCTCAGAACCCTGTGATGGAACTTTTTTAACTTAGTTCTCAGGCTTAAACTGGTCATGGGAATACCACTTGGACACCGATGAGACGTCTTTCATCGGAACATAAACTGGCCTTATGGTGATTGGATGCTTCTTTCGAAGTTCCCATTCAGGCATGTCCTCATCTTCTTGTGCATCACCTTCTTTAGGAGGCACTCGTTATTCATGTATCGGCTGTGCTTGTTGAGAAGACTATGGCATCTCATCATGCACTTGCTCGGTACGAGCTGAAGAAGGTTGTGGCATCTTATCAGGCACATACTCGCTAGGAGGCAGGGAAGAATGTGGCATCTTAGGAATGTGGTGGTCATGAGACGGTGAAAATATCTCCCCGACCTCAATAACTTGCTCCAAATTTGGGAGAGGGGGAGGCGACAAAGAAGCAGTCAATATAATATCTCATTTGTGCCAGAGGATGAACTATCCCATAACATCTCCAAGTAATACCAGTCCCTCGGGAGTTGCATAGTCTATCCTCCACTGCATAAACTCAAGCTTTACGGTATGCACCTCGACCCTAGTGTAGTCCGGCGGTATCTTATTATTGTGGTGTAAGCCAACGGGAGGATGTGCCATACCCGTTGCCACCTCCATCACAGTGTTCTGTCGGCCGCTGAGAAATACCAAGGTGTAACTAGTTGGTTCCTGTATGCGATCGACGGGGGTTGTGGCTGCAGTAGAACCTTGGCTGCTAGGAACTTTCGGAGGGCTACCAACTAGTGCCAGTTCTCCCAGTGGCATCACTAATATCCATGGCTCCGTAGATAGTCCTTGCTCCTCCAGCGCCTTCGCAACTAGAGCCTTCACTTGGAGCTCAAGATTAGTCTCCTGGTCTCTGCCATGTTTCTTGTACATGTGTCTATCCTCTTCGAATCCTTGCTTTTAGGTCGTCCTTTTCCCTAGCCCTCTGGTGCGGCCTATGTGCTCCTTGTTTCCCAAGCTAAGGCTAAGCTCGTCTCTCTCTCTAGAAGGATTGAATGAGCCCTTCTTCTTGTCTTCAGCATATTTCAGTATCCTTGATACTTCCTCTTGGGTCTTCGGCCAATCAAACTTAAGACTACCACCGGATGATTCTGTACTCCTCACATATATCCAATTCCATGAGCGTACCTTCAAATTCGTCACATCGATATTTCTAGCAGCTACGGCCTCTTCGTCCATCTTCCTAAACTGCTATTCCTTAGCATAGTAGCCACCGGGGCCTAGATGATGGTGGTGTTTGTTCCTCTTCGCCAGCTCGGTGTTACGGGCACTATGCTCCAATGCCTCCGGTGAAGTCTTTTGAGCCACGAGCTCCTCCCATTGACTAGTAGTTATTTTGCCGAACTCGTTGGAGGGAGTTAACCCATTTTGGATATACTTCGTGTTGAGCTCCGACCTCCAACGTCGGAATGACTCTCCCATCATCCTGAAAGCATTTTTTACCAGTTCTTGCTTACCCTCCGGAAATCTAAAATTGAGCTTCAGCTGCCTATCCCATAGTTCATTCTTTTTGTTCTTTGGTACCTCTTTCCAGTTAGGGATTGCTGGGTTCAATTTATCTCTTACTAGGGCCCCGATCTCATTATGGAATCGTCCTCTTAATTCCTTTGGCTCAAGGATCTCCCCTGCTGGCCCGACCTCTGTTATCACATAGCATGCCTTATCTGGATATAGATTTCTTTTTCTATCCCCTCATTTTCTCTTAGGCTTGGTAGTCGTGGTTGTGTCTTGAGGTTGTGGAGCAGAGACATCGTGATCCGTCTTTATGGCTATAGCCTCTGCTCTCCTTTCCTCTACTCCGTCTTGTCCAGCGAGATGTTGCGAACGTCGATGTCGTCTTTTCTGAGTTTTAAGAGGGACCTATATATACGACAAGTCAAAGTATTAACAGATGTAACACAACCAAATCTTTAGCAAAATTTATAAGCTAAGGCTTTTTCCCTACCTCCTCGTTCGGGTCTTCTAGCTTCACATGGGAAAGGATCCTCGGGACTTACATATCCTTCTTCTGAGTCCTCATCATCATCATCATCAACTTCTTCACCTTCAACAGCCTCTCCTACTCTTCCTTCTGCTTCCCCTTCCTCCTCGTCACACTACTCCCGAGTAAGCTAATTCTCTAGTGCTTGCAAACAGCCAACAGTTAGTATCTAGAAGTAGCAAGTAGTAGTAGTAGTAAGTAGTAAGTAGTAGAGTAGAGTAAGTGTAGCAATAGAGTGGAAGTAGTAGAGTAAGAGCAGCAGCCACTTAGGAGTAGTAGTAGGAGCATCACTGAAAGAAGAGCAGCAGTAGGAGTAGCAAGTATAGGGAGGAGTAATAGGAGTAATAAGAGGAGTAGTAGGAGTAGTAAGAGGAGGAGTAGGAGGAGGAGGAGTAGGAGTAGTGGTAGGAGGAGTAGTAGTAGTAGCAGCAGCAGCAGCCGCCACTACACACTAGCATTATATAAGCAAAAAAAAACAGCAGCACCAGCTTGCCAAAACATATAGAGCAGCTGCTTAATAACAGCTGATAAAATAGGCCATACATACATCATGGAATCCCTGGCAACTTTTCGATCTTACTAATGACAGATGATGTAACAACCAACTTTATGTACCTAGTTCAGTCGAAATAATTCTTAGATGAGGTAAGTAAGTACAGCAAAATCATGGATGCTATAAGAGTGCATCAGAAAAATGATTGACCAATTATTTGATGGAACATGGAATTCAAACTCCACTTAAAGTTTTGCCTTTTTCAATAATATTTTCCAGATCAAAGCAGCATGGAGGATGTAACACAAACAAAAGGGACTACCTTTTCAAGGATCAAAACTATAGCACGGAAACAACCATGCCATCAAAATGCTAAAGAGTGGTTAACTATTAACGAACCCGTGTCAAGCAAACATCATTTACATTTTACAACTTTTTAACAGAACAGAATCTAATACTTATTATCTTCAACTGTTCATATCAAAGCACCACATATATTTGGAATTTAAAGAGGGGGGGGGGGATGCAAACACCCTCTAAAAAAGTTCCATGTTATTTGCATATAAAGTCAGATTTCTAGAAGCGTGAACTCAATACCAATTTGATGTACTAAAAACAAATAGCAGCACCAGCTTGATAACAGCTGCTTAAAACACATATGTACTACTGTTTTCTAGTGTGTGCAACAGACGAAAATGATATGAGATTATTGTTTTTTATTATTGTCTCCATGGACATGATTGTGGCTTGCTTTTAAATAATAAAGATATATATTACAACCAATTCTTATATGTATCTATGCTCAAATAAATACCAGTGTTGGATTTAGATCTTTGCATGTTGTATGATACTATAAAAATGGACATTTAGTTCCTGATTTTGTGAACTGCAGACATAATCTTATAATAATCTTATATAATAATATAATTTCATTGCAGCCTTCATTGCAGCCTTCTCAAATTCAAGCATAAACTTGCTAGCAATCTAAAATGTTTTCAACTCTTCGATAATGCAGACATGCCAACTATTTGGAAAGGAAACATCAACATATATTTAACTTATAAGTAGCTTTCCAATCTCTAGTGCTTTGATGCAGTGCTCCAAGTTGTAAATAATTTTCCAAACTACAGTGCAGAATATGCTGCTTTGTGCAGTGAAAAAATAACTACAATAAAAACAACAACCCCCAACATAGGTCTATATTAGAAACAAAAAACGTAGCACAGATCTATCACCTTAGCAAACAAAGCACAGATATCCTCCACAATCCAAACACAAACACAGCATAGATCCTTATCATACAAACATACTAGGTCGCCATCGAGTAGGAGCAGAAGGCCAACAAAGCATAGATATCCTCCATAATCCGAACGCAAACGTAGCACAAATCCTTATCATACAAACTACTGCAATGAAGGAGATGAGGTGCACTGACCTTCGAGACGGATGGCGACGGCAGACGATGAACAAGGCGATGGCGGTGGAGGAGCGCCCGAGAGCGACCCCCATGTCGACGTCGATGAGTTCGGTGGTCGAGGTCGGAGAGGGAGCGCCGGTGGTGGGGACACTAGCTAGAGCACGTGTGGCCGAGCCGGCGAAGCTTAAACCCTAACCCCGGTGGCCTGCGGAAAGGCGGCGGTTGGGGAATGGAGACGGCGATGGTTGTAGGCGGAGGATGGAGGAGGTCAAAGAAGGCGGTTGTAGGCTACGGAGACAGTGGCGGTGGCAATGGGGGCGATGGAGAAAAAAAATCAGCAGACTGACGACGTTCGAGAGGAAGAAAGTGCCCAGGTCATTTCGGCCTCCCGCGAGCTCTTTCTTATATATCGCAGGTCATTTCTAAGGGTGGTTCCTGAGCCAGCCGCCCCTACAAATTGATTTTTAAGGGCGGTTCCTGATACAGCCGCCCCTATAAATCGATTTATAGGGGCGGTTCCTGAGTAAGCCGCCCCTACAAATATTTTTCAATTTATTTTAATTAATAATTTTGTAATTTATATATAAAGAAAATAATGTAAATTTATATAATACTTTTTTATTATTCTATATATGTATAAATAAATATAAATATAAACAATTTCATGATATATATATACAGATATAATTTTATATTTTCTTCTTTACAAAAATAATATTTTAAAATTTTAAAATTTAAATTTCAAAACAACAAAGAGAATTTTAGGACACTAAATGATCTCAAATAAAAATTTTGTAAACATCAAAGTTGTAGAACTCATCAAGATATACAACTTACATTTTGGTCATATTTTCATTTGACCAAATTTGAACATTTTAAATTTTGAATTTCAATAAATATCAACTTCAAATAAGATTTTGAAACCTTAAATGGTTTTAAATAAGAAAGTCATGAACATAGAAGTTGTTAAACACATCACTATCTACAACTTTTATTTTGGTCATCTTTTCATTTAACCAAATTTGAATAGTTAAATTTTTAAATTTCAATAAATGACAACTTCAAACAAGATTTTGAAACCTTAAATGCTTTGAACTATAAAAGTCGTGAGCATAAAAGTTGTTGAACTCATCACTATATACAATTTTTATTTTGGTTACTTATTTATATGATAAAGTATTAGTAAATATTGTTCACAAATTCACACATGACTCATAGTTTCATGAACTATACGAGAGACATGTTGATTTGTGAACAATATGTACTATCACTTTGTTAGATGAAGAAATGACCAAAATAAAAGTTATAGATCTTGATGAGTTTTACAGCTTTGGTATTCATCACTTTTTCAGCTGAAATCATTTAATGGTTGAAAATCTCATTCGAACATGTAATTTTTTTTAAATTTAAAAATTTAAAGTGCTCAAACTTTGTCAAATGAAAAGAATGACCAAATCAACACACTAACTTGATAGGGCAAGATTTTAGAAAATTTTAGGAAAAAAATCATCATATTTAGAGTTAGTATGAGGGAGAAAGACTAGTTACAAATTTTACCCAGAGATTAAAAAGAAAAATCACAACTGTTTATAATGATCAATGATGAATAAGTGTGATTTTTCTTTTTAATCTGTGGCTAAAACTTATAACTAGTTTTTCTCTCTCATACTAACTCCAAATATGTTGGTTTTTTTCTAAAATTTTCTAAAATAATGCTCTATCATTTTAGTCTAGTCATCTATCTTTGCCACTAATTTTGAATAATTTAAATTTTGAATTTTAGAAAATAACAGTTTCAAACACTAAATGATTTCAGCTATAAAGGTGATGAATATAAAAGTTGTATAACTCATCAAAATCTTCTATCATTTTTTTATTTCATAAAGTGTTAAGTGATTTCATAAAGTTTTAGTAGTAATAGAGTGGATGTTCAAATAGATTTATCTAGATATTGCAAAGGGTAGTCTTACACATATGCATAAATGTAGTCTCACACACATACAAAAATATATAGTCTTACATACATACATAAATATATAGTCTCACATGCATGCATAAATGAAGTCTTACAAACACACACTTACACAAACACTTCATTTTCAACAACTAGCTAGCCCGCTGTAATGACTTTTCCCTTAACACCTTTTCGTTCCCATGGCAATATGTCTTTAGGTAGGTTCTTTTCCACAACACTGATCTTCTTAGGAAAGTCTATGAATAACGGCATCTGATCGTAGTTATTGTAAGCTTCAATATCGTCCACGTCATCAACTCCAATAATGTATTGTTTCCCGGAGGCAATCATGTGCTTTGTCTTCTTCTTCAGGGGGAGGTTAGTTTGTGGGTCAGACATATAGAAAACTTGTGTGACACGTGAAACAAGCACCCAAGGGTCATCTTGGTAGCCTAGATTCTCGAGATCCAGGACTCTCAATTCGATCTTGTTCAGTTGGTGTTGTTTGATCCAGCGGCATCAAAACAGGGCCACCGTTATATCCCTTCCATAGTCAAGTTTTCATATCTCTTCAATGATGCTAAAGTATTAGATCTTTCGCCCCAATCCATCGAGAGTCTCTATTCGAACACCGCTGTTTTGGTTCACATATTTACTATCCTTTGTATGGGTATAGTACCTATATCCATTGATGTCATAAGCATTCCAAGATGTCACTTGTCTCGATGGCCCCTCCGCTAACCTTCTGATGGTAATAGAGTCTATGGTTTCTTCAGATAGTATGTTTTGGTCCTTCAACCATGTAGTTAGTCATTGCTTGTGTTGTTTCATGATCCAATCATTCAAACGGCCATTTCTCTCCACCATAATGATAGCCAAGTGTTCATCAATGTACGGTTGCATCAGTTGTATACTCTGCAAGATACTGTAATGCGCCCGACTCACCTCTTTGTAATCATGGTCGATGGACACTTTTCTATCACGGGTGCCCTTCCCAGCCAACCTACCCTTGTGACAAGAATCGAGTTTACCAATCTCTTTCTGTACTTTTAGGTACTCTTGATAGCACTCGACGACTTCTTTAGTACTGTAACCCTCTATCATGAAGCCCTCTAGGTATGCTCGATTATGCACGTATCGACTTAGAACCGACATGAACCGCTCATAGGATCACATTTCATGCAAGTAGCAAGGGCCCAGCGCCTGTATCTGATGAACCATGTGAATCATGAGATGTGGCATTATATCAAAAAAAGCAGGAGGTAAACACATCTTCAGTTAATTTTGTGTCTCCACCATGCATTCATGTAGGTCACTCAGCTCTTGCTTGCCAATCATCTTCTGTGAGATCTTCGAAAAGAAGTAATATATGCGGGTGATGGCTATTTTCAAGAACTCTATCTTTATAGCCCTGATTGTAATAGGTAGAAATACTATTAGCATCACATGGCAATTATGAGCCTTATAGTGTGTTATTGACAAGTCCTTCATCGACACTAGCTTCTTCACATTTGCTGAAAACCCAGTCGGGACTTTGACCCCCCTCAGGAAAGTGCATATAGCTCTCTTCTCGTCTAGTGTTAGGTTGAAGCACGCCGCGGGCAGAGTGTATTTTCCATTAGCCTCAGGTACCGGGTAAAGCTGTGGCATCACGTTTAGCTGCACCATGTCTTTCCGTGCTTTCAGACCATCATTTGACTTGCCTATGTCCATCAAGGTAGCAATGACTCTCAAAGACATTCTTCTGCACGTGCATAGCATCAATGGCATGGGGACCTCCAAGTCTGGCCAATAAGGCAGATACTGAAAGAAGATCGATTATTTCTTGAAAGGTACACCTTCAACAGGAGGTGTGCTTCTATCTCTATTCATCCCATCCAGATTCTTCTTTCCATAGACGACGCGTATATTTTTCACCATTCTATACACGTGTTCTCTGTTATGACATATCTCCGGAGGGGGTTCAATCTCCAGGGCATTGTCATAAAATCTAAAGAACAATTTGCTACGGTATTTATGACTTGTCTTTAAGAAACGTCGGTTTTTTAGGTAAACTATCTTCTTGGATGCATCTAGATACACCCATGTAGTACCATCCAAGCAAACTAAGCATCTTGTCTTCCCTTTGATCTGTCCAGACAAAGCAAACAACGCGGGGTAATCATTGATAGTAACAAATATTATTGCTCTACATATGAGGTTCTCCTTTTGGAACGCATCGTACATCTGCTCTACATGCCTCCACAGCCTCTTCATTTCTTGCATCAAAGGCTCGAGGAACACATCTATATCAATATCTGGTTGTTTAGGGCCAGAAATAAGAATAGTGAGGAGAATGTACTTTCTCTTCTAACACAACCATGTTGAGATGTTGTACATGGTCAAGATCACTGGCCATATGCTGTGGTCGCTCATCCTCTCATTAAAGGGATTCATTTCATCGGTGCTCAAGCCAAACCGTACATTCTTTGGGTCATCGCTGAATTTTTTGTGCTTCTCATCAAACCTTTGCCACTGACTACAACTAGCCGGGTGTGCAATCTTATCATCATCCACCTTGCACTCATCATCCTACCATGTCATGAGTGTGGTTTCTTTAGGGTTTAGGAAGATATGTCTTAAGCGGTCGGTCACTGGTAAGTACCACATTATCAAGGCAGAAATTCTTCTCTGCTTTGCATCGTTGCCTAATGGAGTGTTCTCTAGGGGCTGAGATTCTACCACCTTTTTTGTACCCTTTTTATTTTTCTTTTTCCCCATGGAGGCTTCGTCTCCACCGTAAAGATCATTGTTCTTGTACCGGCTGGCCCCACACCGGAGACATTTATCCAGTGACTTGAACGTTTCACCACGAAAAAGCATACAGTGGTTGGGGCATGCATGGATTTTTTTCAACCCCCATTGTCAATGGACTTATGACCTTCTTCGCTTGGTATGTGTTGACAGGAACTGAATTTGGTTGTGGCAGCACCCATGACAGGAGACGCAATAGATCATTGAAACTATAGTCTGACCAGCCATACTTAGCCTTCAGGATGAGCAGCTCAAGCATAAAATGTAGCAATGTCCAGTGTGTCGTACAGCCCTTTTCAATACCATACACAATCTCCTTCGATGCTTTTGTCACCCTTTCTAAATTTTCTAGACCTTTTAAGCTATTTAGTAAAATCTCTGGTCCAAGGGCTCGAATTATGTCCTCTAAATCATCTTTATCCCCGATATATGCTCCACCATCATTATTGGCACCACCTCATCGTTACCATCCCAACCACTAGCATCACCACCTTGTTTATTGCTAAACTCGAAATTCATTCGTGCATCAAGCTCTGCTAAATATTGAGACATGGATTCTATGGTTTCGTCATCGTATTTCTCCTCATCCTTGTCGTTAACAATAACCATTTCACCATGATGAATCCACACTATATAGTCCTCAATAAATCCTCGCATAATCAAATGTGATCTGATGATAGTTACATCTATCCATGCCATACGGTTCTTGCAATCTTTACAGGGACAACTAATTATATCATTATTCTTTTTCAATGCCGTTGCATGCTTCTTTGCGGCTTCAATAAATTTATCCACCTCTTCATGAAAACCTGCCTTGAACCTTAACGAACCATACATCCAAGAGTTCCTGTACTACATCTTTTACAACAACAACAAAACAAACATTAAAGGACTACTTATTCAGATATATATAAAAATAAATCAAATTAATAATTACTTAAGAATAATTGTATATACTTCAGATATATATATAAATATAAATCTAATATAATTACATGAAGCATACAAACTCACCATGGTAGAGAAAAATTAATTAATGGTCTATTTATCCATAAATAATTAAAATACATATTTATTGATTACAATAAACAATTTCAAAGACAACAATTAGTAACAATTATACTTTACCCAATATCTTTCATACAAACCCTAGTCCAATTTTATCAAACATAAATTTACAAAAATGAAATTAATAAAAAAATCAAACCATAGATCTAGATCTACATGCACATGAAACATGCATAAAACTAACTAATTGTTCACTAAAATCAAGAAACATGGACCAAATAAGGGTATGATCTTGTTTCCCTCCCAAATTTACCCTACTAGATTTAAAACTTGGGTCTAATTTGCTTCATAAGTAGCTCAAGCACCATAGAAGAGAGAGAAAAATAAAACTTTAATTACTCACTAACCAACCATTTAAACTTCAAAAAAGTGTGGAATAGCATTTTATTACCTTCTACAACCTCTCCACCAAAGAATTTGAGATCAAAACCTTCCCCCTTAGTAGAGCAATTTTTGGGAGGTGCCCAAGGCCTCCTCACCTTTCTTTCACGGGTTAGAGTGAGTAACCCGAGGAGGAAAAATGTGCTGTAACTATTTTGTATGTGGGTCATTTGTAGGAACGGCTGGTGATTGAGCCGCCCCTATAAATAGCAGGTAATAATGCGCGGCCATTTATAAGGACGGCTCAATCACCAGCCGTTCCGATAAATTGAAACAACGGGGGCGGCTGGTGAGTGAGCCGCCTCCTACAAATCAGACTTATTTGTAGGGGCGGCTCGTATCACCAGCCGCCCCTGCTGTTCCATTTGTAGGGGCAGCTGGTGTCTGGGCTCCTGAGCACGCCACTATAGAGGCGGCTCCATCACCGGCCGCCCCTACAAAAAAATTCGTCCTGTTGCTAAAAATTATTTTTTAAGTAGTGTCTCATTTGTGTTAATTAATGCGCTCTAATCTACCATAAGGAATCGAGGACTCAAATCTCAGTGGATAGTTTCCATCATAAGAAATCTAGCCGGTTTATCTGAGCTACGCCCATGCATGTATCTGTTTGTTGATCTCTCTCCGATTGTCAAGTCTCAATTTACAAAAGGGTCAAGCAACTAAACATTTGAGATACTTGGTAGTGATTTTACCGAGGAAAAGGAGCTCAGCTCACAAAGAGAAAGCTGAAGGCAACCTTGATTTTGCCTCGAGAGTAATCTCACATCCACATAATAGGAGTGAAAAAAGAACCGAGGAAAATGACAATATATTTAAACTAAGACATCCTTACTAGGGATGCAAAATCCCTAATCCTTACTTTCGTCAGCAAGAAAGTTCCGAACGAAAAACAACTTAGATAATTAGGTCCCGTTTGGCAGGGCTTCTCCACCGGCTTCAGGAGCCGTTTTCTACCAAACGGGATAAAGTAAAATAGCTTTACTTGTGAAGCCCCTAAAAACATGCTCTCACAGTGATTTGGGGTGGGATGGAGCCAAAAAAGTGGCTTCTCCCGGCTCCTCCTCCAGGCCCCTAAAAACATGCTTTCACAGGGAAGTCATTTTGCCAAACGGTTTACCAAAACCGCTTCAGCTCCACCGGTGGAACTGTTCGTGGAGCGGAAGCCAAAAAAAAAATGGCTTCACTAGTGAAGTGAAGCCCTGCCAAACGGGGTCTTAGTGGTTAACCAGCAAATGGTTCTTAAAACAAGGAAGACTAGCAAATCTGTAGTGGGCCAGGAGGCCTTCTTTCTGCATTCTTGGGTGGATTTGGGCGTTTGGACCAATATGTTAAGGGGTACGGGCCGTGAGCCCACCCTCGTCCCAAAAGTTCAATCGAGCAGCTTACCCCTGCACAGACGCCGCAGCCTGGGACTGGGAGACGCGTGGGGGCGATGGGTGGGTGCCTGGGAGAACGACGCGGCTGGAGCCACTGGCCACGCCGTAGCGCCAGCTACGTGCGATGGCACTGGCAGGGCGCTGGGAGCCTGGGACTGCAGCACGGACGCCGGAGGCCGGACTCACGAACTTCCCCTCCCGATCTCGGGCCGGGCTGGGACGGTACGTCTTCTTCGTTCGACTGGTGGGCGCTGGCGCCTGCAAAACCCGTGAGCCGGCGCCGGGGCTGTCTAGTCTCTTTGGCATAAATGCACCATTGGCAGAACGAAACTTGCTAACACCCACAAGAAGTGCATAATTGTTTGCTAAAACTAACATTTCGTTTCACATATCATTTCAGCCCAATAAAGTCGTACCAATCATTTTTCCCGAGTTCCATATTACAGAGGGAGAGATTTACAATTACGAAGTTGTCGAAGTAGAATTTACCATGGTAACATCGTACCTCTTCTAACTCTAACAACCCAAAGTTAAAAAAAAAAGAGAAATGAGAAGGTTATATAAAAAAAACCACCAAAAATCTACAATTTACAGAAGGCATCATTTCCGATGCAATTTCCATTTCATTTCTGCAAAAAACGGTTAAGGCAGCTACAGTATTCACAGTCACTCTACAGTTATCTGCAGCACAGTCGTCAGCCTGGGTTTTCTGTACCTTCTCAACAATAGCGACGAGCACACGACACTTACGGACGAGAAGGCCATGCAGGCGCCGGCCAGCCACGGCGGCATCTGCAGCCCGGTGAACGGGAACAGCGCGCCCGCGGCGATGGGGATGGCCACGACGTTGTAGGCCATCGCGAAGAAGTAGTTCCACCGGATCCGGCTGAACGTCTTCCTCGACAGGTCGATCGCGGTGATCACGTCTTCCAGGTTGTTCCGCACCAGCACGTAGTCCGCGGCCTCGATGGCGATGTCTGTTCCCCCGCCGATGGCCATCCCCACGTCGGCTGCTGCCAGGGCTGGGGAGTCGTTGATGCCGTCCCCAACCATGGCGACGGTGCTCCCGTCCTTCTGGAGGGAGCGAACAACGTCAGCTTTTCCAGCTGGCATGACCTCTGCTCTCACGTCCTCAATACCAACCTGCCAAAGTACAATAGCACGAGCAAACCAAAATCATAAGATAAGTCAACAAGTGAACCTCATGAATGAATTGAAGCCAAAAGAAAGAAAAAACGACATGAAGGCACTGTTCGCTTTGCTAAAAAACCAGACTAAAAAGTATTGTTCGCTGATTTGTTGCGAGAGGAAAACACTATTACTTCGCTGAAAAAGTAGCGAACAGGGCCGAAGACGAGCCTAACCTCTTTTGCAACAGCTTGCGCGGTCCTCCAGTTATCCCCTGTGAGCATCACTGGATGAACACCCAACTTTTTTAGTCCTTCCACTACAACAGCAGCCTCTCTTTTCAGGGGATCGGTTATGCCCATCAAACCCACAAAATCGCCATCATATGCCACAAGGATGCCTGTTTTTGCATTCGATTCCAGGTCTATCAAGAAAGTTTCTGCTTCTGGGGGAATGGTCACACCGTTTTCAGTCATCAAAGAACGGTTTCCAACCTGTCAATACATTGGTCTTAAAGATAAGCAAGGATTTATTCAGAGACAGTGAGACACATAGACACATAACAATGTTTAATGTGCTACGGTACATTTTATAAGGCACATTGTGACTAGGAACTGCACTCTAAAAAAATTTGCATATGATTAAGTGCTGGCTCTGGAGATATGAGAGACGATAATATTAGTGGATGGTAATGAATAGATGATTAGGACAGAATGTGGTATAAGGGCAGAAGGGAGGAATTAGCATTAGAATGTACATTGAAAGGGTTATGGAAGCATGATGTTCACCTATGACTCACCAAAACATGCTTCCCGTTGATGGAGCACTGAACTCCTTTGCCAGGTACTGCAGAGAAGTCTTCAGCTTCAAGCAGCCACTGAGACAATACCTTGTCTTTTTGTTGCTCAATGCCATCTTTTGATGAAGGAAGCTTGCCAAAGAAATGGAAATGGAATGCATAGTCCAAAACAGCTTTGGCAAGAGGATGCTCACTGCTTGCCTGAGTACAGAGCAAAAACACAAATATTACGCACATTCACACAAAGTAGCAAAAAAAAAAAAAAAAGAAGAGAAATACAAAACATGTCATATTGGTTCCAATACAGCATACAAAAGAACAGAAAATAAACTATTTTTGAAACTCCTTGGTATTACTTAAAAGGAATAATTTTAGATCAAGTCAGACTCACCTCTGCTGATGCAACCAGTGTGAGGAAATCTCCTAGGTCCATTCCCGAGAAAACCTTTGCAGCTGTTACAACAGCCTTTCCTTGTGTTAGTGTCCCTGTTTTATCAAAAACCACATATTTTACATTTTGAGCTCTCTCCAAAGCATCTCCGCCTTTTACAAGTACTCCATGATTAGCCCCAATTCCAGTCGCCACCATCACAGCAGTTGGCGTTGCCAAACCAAGGGCACAAGGACAAGCAATCACCACAACAGATATGGCAAACATGAGAGAGAAGACAAAGCAATTGCTATTTTCAGCAACCCATGAATTTGGATACGCACCCAACCATCCACACAAAAACCTACAAAAGTAGCCAATGGACAGGTCAGAAACTTGAACATATTAGCATCTCTCCAAATTTCACTGTACTTTTATTGAACTTACCACACAGAAAATGTCACTATAGACAATGTGATGACAATTGGAACAAAAATGCTAGCCACCTGAAAAACAAAGGATATAATGTCACTATTACCATATCATGCATCTAAACTATGATGTGAAACTTTCAGTAAACATAAGGCTTTTTCGAATGTAAACTAGTAGGTTTGTACATATTAAGATAAGACCAGTACTGAGGAAAGAACGAAAAAAAAAAGAAAACAGAGAAGATGACACAAAATTATCTAGCCATGACTATGACTGATCTTGAGCTGAATCACTAGCCTTTTCTCGTAGGATAACTGAAGGAAAATCCATGCCTGAAAGATTGGTACCATATTGCAACTGTAGGCTGGATTTATTAAATATGTTACAACAAGTAGCGATAGAAGTAAAAGAACAGTATTGCATAAGTTATGGCAGAGTAAATTATCGTCCTCTAAAAGGTAACTAAAGGTTCAAGAAAAAAAATCGCAATTAAAGGCCCTCTAAAAGCCAAATAGATACACAAAATGGGCATACAAATAGTGTCCCATGCACTTCATTTCAACTGGGGAAAACAACATATCGGATAGATAAAAAAGAGGTACTCACATAATCAGCGAATTTCTGAATAGGAGCTTTGGACATCTGAGCAGTTTCAACCAGAGAGATTATCTGACTCAAAACTGTACCAGATCCCACTTTTGTTGCTTGTATATGAAGGATACCATGTAAGTTTATTGTCCCCCCCAATTACCACACTTGATACTTCTTTAGGGATGGGTGCTGATTCACCAGTTATCATACTTTCATTCACATGACTTGTTCCCCAAACGACAACCCCATCAGCTGGAACCTTTGAACCAGGAAGCACTTTTAAGACATCACCAGGTTGGACCAACCGTGCATCAATCTCCCTCTCCCCAACATGTTTCCCTTCTGTATTTGAAATGGTAAGTGTGAGTTTGTAGATACAAAACTAATATAAGATTTTGCATTTTTATATAACTGTGTAATTGTATAGTTTATGCCAAGGATAAAAAAATTTACTGGAGACCTTTGTCTTTCAGAACCAAAACAGCTGTAGAAGGGACCAGTTCTACAAGCTTCTTGATAGCATCCGATGTCTTCCCTTTTGCAAGCACCTCGAGATACTTCCCGAACAACACAAATGTAATTATCATTGCACTTGTCTCAAAATATACGGGAGGATGATATCCAGTAAATGCTCCGTATAGTAGTGCACAGACAGAGTATGCATATGATGCAGTGGTGCCAAGAACCACTAGCACATCCATGTTTGTAGAGCCATGCCTCACGGCCCTATAAGCCGCAACATAGAACCGTTTGCCGACAACAAACTGTACAATGCTTACCAATATCCACTTCAGCAAATCCCCCATGAGAAATGGTCCACAGTGCATGCTTAGTAGTGTACTAAGGAAAGGTATACTGGGACAAACCATACGTATGAAAAATACAGGAATCTGGTGCAACAAAATAATTAGACAAGAGTCAGGGCCTCAGAGGGCAAGCAGCATCATACCACAACTTAAAAATATTAGGTGACAAATTTTTTTTTTAAAAACTAGTAAAATATCTAACCATGATGCTTGTGCCTCTAACACCTAATACATATTCCTTTTAGACCATGCATTTTATCTCCTTTTGCATTGCCCTTAGTCCTTAATTGTCAAATTCAATATGAATGCCACTTAGAGATGTGAATATCCTCCTTTACTACTTTCCCAAACACTGAATTAGAGTAGCATTTTAGTTCCTAAGGCATCTTGTCTTGCTGGGCCTCACATGCAAGCAAAAAGAGGTAACATATTATTTAAAATGCCAATGGATAGATGGGACCCATTGAGTTGGATGTCACAGGAGGGGCCATTTGGTCATGATTAAAAACATTAATAAAAACTAATTAGGGTCTAATATTATGCTGCCTGCTGCAGACACACGCAATCAGCTCTTCCCTAGTGATAACATTAGCAAGGGTATCATCATTAAACATGCATTCTGCCTATCCTGTTGGCCTAAACTTCATGCTGCGAGGAAAAAAAGAGGTAAGACAAAAACTTACGCTAAGGAACAAGCTAGAGCGGAGAAGGTTAAGCATTTTGGAGGCCTCCTGTGCATCATTTGAAGCCCCTCGAGTGTATGGATTCTGAACATGAGCTTTCAACCTCCCATTGCTTGCCATCTCAATTGTATCCACAATTGATCTCAGACCAACAGCTTCTGGATCGAATACAATCTCAACTTCTGAGAGGACATTATTTACACCAAACTGTCGCAAACCATCCATTTTCTTAAGAATATCATTTAACACTTCTACATCCCTCTCTGTGTGCAAACCAGTCAGTCCCAGCAAAACCTTATCTTGCTCGGTACTCTGCAAGAATGCTGCTTCAAAACCAGCATCCTCGATGGCCTGAACAATTTCGTCTTTGCTAATGACAGAAGGAACATACTCAACTTCCCCTAATGAGGTTGCCAAGGCAACAACTGCTCCTTTAACACCAGGTAGCTTTTTTAAGATACCCTCAACCGAGTTTACACAATTGGCACATGTCATCCCCCCTATCCTGAATTGTGCTGATAAAGTCTTCTGTGATTTAGGCTGAGAGACAGCAGATTCAGGGATAATTTCTGCTTCAAATCCGGCATCTTCTATCGCTTCAATTATATCCTCTACCTGAAAACATAAGTCACCAGAATAAAGATGTGTCTATTGAAGTGACCAAAATAAGCTAATTGATTGGATGCGAAACCAAACACCTCTCAGGAGTTAGTCGTCTAAACTGGAGAAGGCTTTAGTATATGTGGAAGAACATGCATGCAGATCATAGCACATGCATTCTTAGGTGCCTTGGCATTTAACTTAAACGTGATGCAATAGGACTCAAAAGTCAAAAGCTGTGAGCCTAGTACATATTGGACATCATGATTGAAAACTAAAATAGTGGCATAGTTTAATAGATAATGTACATCTCCTACAATTTTCCACAGGAATAGTGAACATGAAATCCATGGCTAAAATGGCTTCTCCGTTAACAAAGACAAAATGAATTGAAAATGTAGGTCTCCTGTTGACACGTAGTGAAACAAAGTATGTAACAATGTGTAAGCTACCGTACATAATCGGAGTATGGGACAGCAAAGAAGATTACATGCTAATATAATATATCAGTTTTTAGTTCCCAAGTAATGGTGTATTTTGAAGAATTTAGTAACTACCCCGGCCAGGAGTAGTCCTACAAGAATATACAAAATTGCTTAGGTACACGGCTGCTATTCTCCTTAACAGTCCACATCACCATATTTTGAGGGGAAAATTGGTCTCATAGCACCTAAAGAACATGAGATCCGGAAAATATCATCGAAAGTTCATCGCACCGTAAAATACCATTGAAAGTGAGCATCCGTTCCGCAATCTAGCACTCTGTTACTTTCGTCGTTAACGTCGTTTGTTGGAGTCAGTCTGAGGCTCCAAGCTGCACTTCACCTCGCTCCCCGACGACGAGCAGTTCGTCTACCCCTCTGCCAACATGCCATCACAGCCGGGATTGACTTCCTGTGCGACCTCACGGCCCCGCTCTGCGGACACGCTGCCATGCGCTGGTGGTCTTTCTCCGAGGAGTTCGCCGCCAACTGCTCCCGCCCCGTCGGCCGCTGCCTCTACTGGCCCCTCGCCCCGCTCGCTCAACGCCGGCGGCTGCCACGTTTGCGGCCTCTCCGACGACCACGGCCCCACCTGCTGGGAGTGGCCACACCTCGACGGCTCGACCTCCCAAAAGGCCTCGAGGCCCTCGACTTCTCCCGCATCGCACTGGGCCACGACTTCCTCTGCGGCATCAGCAAGCTCGGCAAGACCAGCATGAGCTGCTTCGGCGCCGTCGCTCGCGCCCACGGCCGCGGCCTTCAAGAACGTCGCCACCGGCCACCGCCACGCCTGCGCCGTTGACGCGGAGGGCGGCTTCGCCTTTTGGGGCGACGGCGCCATCCCCGAGGTACCGACGCACAAGCTGTCGGGCGACATGCTGACCATGGCGCTCGGCAACGACGCCACCTGCATCCTCTCGGGCAGCGGCCGGGTCCAGTGCTGGACTGCTGGGGCGCCGGGTGCCGGACTAGTACAGGAACACGGATTTCCTGGCCATCGAGGCTGACGCAACGTGGTTTGCGGCATCCTCAAGAGCAACTACCCCGTCGCATGCTGCGGGAAGGGCGACCGCGCGCTTCGGCAGCCGGCAGCCTGGTCTACAATAGCACCATGCCCGGCGCCGGCGCGCGCAAGAAGAGCTGCCAGTGCGACATCATCTCCGGCTCCGGGATCCGGCGCAATCTGCAGCACCGGTGGCGCCGAGGGCGGCGAGGTGCTCGCCGTCTGCCAGGCCTGCGTGATGCCGCTGAACGCTTCCAGGATCCTCATTGCCAACGGCAGGGCGAGTACGGACTAGCTGCCGCATGAAGCCACAGCCCAAGCAGCCCTTGTCACACCGTTCAGCAGCAGCAGGCCTATGGGCATGTTCTTGCTCTACCACTGCAGGCCTGCCCAGGTTGATGCAGTCTACAGGTTGTTCTCCACGTCCTCCCATGGTTCCTGCTCATTTTTTAGTGAAACGAAGGCTCGGACAGTGCCAACAAACGACATTAACAGCAAAAGTAACAGAGTGCTAGATTGCGGAACAGATACTCACTTTTGATGGTATTTTACGGTGCGATGAACTTTCGATGGTATTTTCCTGATCTCGCGTTCTTTCGGTGCTATGAAACCAATTTTTCCTATTTTGAGTGCCACGAAAGAATGATGCACGAAACACACTCAGGCCTTGTTTAGTTCCCATCAAAATTCCAAGTTTTTTCACTCTCTCTCCATCACATCAATTTTTGGACGCTTGTATGGAGTATTAAATGTAGGTAAAAAAAATAACTAATTACACAGTTTAGTTGAAAATCACGAGATGAATCTTTTGAGCCTAGTTGGTCCACGATTGGACAATATTTACCAAATAAGACAAAAGTGGTACTATTCATCAAGTTGAAAAAACTTTCGATCTAAACAAGGCCTCAGTTTCACTGTAATCATAGCAAAGTAAAATCTCACCCCTTTTCTTTTGTGCAACTTTCCAGAACCTAAAGTTGAGTTCAGCATTTCTTTCCCCATGAAAGACATTATCAGCAACTCGTTAGCTCAACTACCAATCCAAAGTGACTGTAGTACACTAAGAGCCCCATTTCCGCTGGTACCATGACTGATTGCAGCTGCGTGCCAGCCTTGAGCTTTCGATGCCCACAATGCACAGGTGATTGACAATCACGAGCTTCCAACGAAGCTACAGCTCACCGAATCACGAAAGCAAATAAGAGCAAAAACATTGAGCGTTGTGATAGCTCCTGATTTATAACTCCTGATTTCACAGAGTTTATACCGCATTTACTCCACCAACCAAATCAGAAGTCATTGGAACAGTACCACCCAAGCGATTCGCTCAAGTCAAGGCACCCTCAACTCAAGACAAAAAAAATCCAACGTCCATATGCGATTCACTTGATAGCACGAAGCAAGTGCTCGACAACACGCGCGACCGAGTTTCCTATTGTGACACGCAAAAACGCAGTCCAACCATCGCCAAACGCGAAGAAGTTACCCGGAAAAACCGCAGATAATTCAAAAAGGAAACTACCAACCCCGCAAGCGTACGGGAGCTCCCAACTTCCCACGGAGCCGCACGAGCCTCGCGTCCACTCGACGGTTGCGAGCACGCAAGGATCGCATCGCACTCGCACGTCGACACACGCCACACCAAGGTGAGGAGAGAGGAGCACCGGTAATAGTTACCACCTTGGCCAGCGCGGGGTCGAACACGACGCGGGCGCGGTTCTGGAGCAGCGACACGGCGACGCGCCGCACGCCGCGGCGCGCGGAGACGGCGGCCTCGACAGCGCTGGTGCAGGCGGAGCACGTCATGCCGGTGACACGCACGTGCGCCTCCTCCGCGGCGCCCTCCTCCAGCGGCGGAGGCAGCCCCATCTCCTCGTCGTAGGAGTCGAGCAGCGCAACGTCCTCCATCTCGTCGCCGCGCCCGCCGGCCGCAGCCGGCCGGGCGCCGGCGCCGGCGACCGCCGAGAGCTGCAGGTGAGCCATGCCCGTCAGGCGCAGGGGAGGGAGCAGCAGGGGGTTGGAATATTTTGGTGGGAGGCGAATTGCGCGGAGCTGGTGGGGTTAGTTTATAAACCGGGAAAACAGGCGGCGGTCGTGGGCCAAATCGGGGTGGTTTGCAGAGTACAGGGGTGTTTGTAGATATGTCTTGGTGGGTTTAGCTGGGAGGCGCAAATTTTGCATTTGATCTCTTCCTTTTTGACTTTTTCAGATGTCTAGACGGCTTAGCTCTTTCGTTTGACTTGGTTTTCCAACGTCAGCATTGCAAAGTACCCCTCCATGTGACCATGTCAATGTAGATTCTAGATACAGTTGCATAATTGCATATGTAATGGTAGCGACTATACCCTCGTTTATTCATTTCTCTCTTTCTTTTTTTTTTGGAAATAAACAGGGGTTGACAATTTTGAGTTGAGAAGAGGTCCGGGATGTGTTTTTGGGAGAGCAGGGGGGGGGGGGGGGGGGGGGGGGGGGGGAGGTGTAAAAGAAAAGCAGCTAAGAATTTCCTGAGGGATGCGGTGGTTAAGAAGAAACCTGTGGTGTTTAGATTTTATATATTATTTAGGATTTGGAAGCGTGGATATGCATGTCGAGCTTAGCAGCCATTGTGGAGTGGAGGGAGAAGTTCTAGATCAGCATGGTGCTTCCGACCGGTAGGTCAACGAAACAGCTACTACATACAATAGGTTTTTAGCCTTGGACCAGATCCATGCGAAGGGAGATCCTGATTCTTGAGCAATGGCTTATGGCTTCAAAGTTCAAACAACATACAAACTCGTTTTTTTTAAAAAGAAACAAAAGAACATACAAACTGGCAGCGCAGATTCGACACTTCAAACATTGTCCTTACAAGTAACACAAAATCTGAAAGAAATAAAAAAAATGCCCCGTCTTACACTGGACAATAGATTAGTATATATGCACTCATGCAGGTATATGTTGGACCGTTGGCGTCTGTGCTAATACTAACGGAACCTGTCCGGCCACCCGGATGAACTGAAAAGACACGTGTTACTTCCGACTCGACGCCGCTGCCACGCGGTCCACGCTTTTGCGTGCCCCGGTAGCCCATCTCGCATCTGCTGCTGCGACACGCACGCCTGGACGCATGCGCATCCTACTTGTGCGTGTGTCTGATCAACGCGCGACGCGCCGCAGTAGCTCGAAGGAAACGGAAACGGCGAGGGCTCTTGGGAGCCGCCACGGGAACGGGACCGCTAGGACTGGACTGGGTGGGAACTGGGAAGCCAAGGGAGCAGCGCGGCCGCGCGCGCCCGGGGCTCCGGTGAGTTGCCGTTGCCGGACTGGGAAGGAAGGCGCCCGTGCCGTGCCCCTGTCATGCGTCGTCGGTGAGGGCGGGTGGTTAGGTTGGTTTGATTTGGTTGGGGTCGGGGGGCCTTTGGGCGGGCCCGGGGTTGGGGTGGTTTGCAAGCCAAGCGTGGGTGCGTGGGCTGACGAGACACGGCAACCGGCTCCGCAGACGTCCGAGTCCGACGCTGACTTCTCGCCCTCGTCCGTCGCGTTCGCTTCCGCTACAACGCAAGCATTGGCTTTGCTCATCCGACCCGACGACGGCAACAGTGGAGAGGGACCTCCACATCTCCTACCACGGTCGTCGTCGTGACCAAAATATCCATTTGGCATTAGCTAGCAGCAGTGAATGATTAACTGATTTTATATGCGTATGCGTGTGTTTACTAACCTGGCACGCACATACTACAACTAACCTGTCCACTCAAATCGCGGGGGGTGCAGACAGACAGGAAGGGAACCGTCGCATTTTTCCCCGCCACCGCGTCACGCACCAGGATGGACGCAGCATGTGTCACTGTCACGCATCCTAGCTACAATGTCACCGGCCCTACTTGCCGGCCTCAAAAGCCAGCCGATTTCCTGCCCGCGCGATCCGCAGCGAAGGGGCCGCTTCTTTCCGCCCGATTCGTTCCGTCTCGAGGAGACGAGATCCATGGCGCGCGACGCAGAAAGCACGCACCTTTCGCCCCCGCAAATGCGATTAGCCCCGGCCCGGCCGGCCAACAAAATGCAGTCCGCGTCGCGCCGCACCTCAGTCAGGCCGCCCTGTCGTCGCACTCGCTAGCTGCTTGGTAGATCCAAGTCCATGGCCTATTTCGGGTTCACTCGGAGCTTTGGCAACCACCGTAGGAGGTGTGATGTACATGCACTCATTTCAAGGGGGTGCAACACTTCTCAGTTTGGGCCTAATATTTATCCTTTATACCATGTTCGTATGGTGGCGGGATGTTCTACGTGAATCCACGTTGGAAGGGCATCATACAAAAGCTGTACAATTAGGACCTCGATATGGTTCTATTCTCTTCATACAGCTTGTTCGCTTGGTCGTAAACGATCGTAAATTTCCAGCCAGAACAGTATTTTTCTGTCACACCAAACCAGCCAACAGTAATAATCCACGATCGTATACGATCGTATCAGCACCAGCCGAACAGGCTGATAGTCTCGGAGGTTATGTTCCTTTTTGCATTTTTTTGGGCTTCTTCTCATTCTTCTTTGGCACCTACGGTAGAGATCGGAGGTATTTGCCCCCCAAAAGGGATTGGGGTTTTAGATCCTTGGGAAATCCCTCTTCTTAATACCCCTATTCTCCCTTCATCCGGAGCTGCCGTAACTTGGGCTCATCATGCTATACTCGCGGGGAAGGAAAAACGAGCAGTTTACGCTTTAGTAGCAACCGTTTTATTGGCTCTAGTATCCACTGGCTTTCAAGGAATGGAATATTACCAAGCACCCTCCACTATTTCGGATAGTATTTATGGTTCTACCTTTTTCTTAGCAACTGGCTTTCATGGTTTTCATGTGATTATAGGTACTCTTTTCTTGATCGTATGTGGTATTCGCCAATATCTTGGTCATCTGACCAAGAAGCATCACGTTGGCTTTGAAGCAGCTGCATGGTACTGGCATTTTGTAGACGTGGTTCGGTTATTCCCATTTGTCTCTATTTATTGGTGGGGAGGTATATGAAAGAAGGGAACGAATAAGTGGATTGAGGAATAAAAGCTCGAAGACAAAGAGAACTTTTCATAAAAGAGAATGGAATCCTATTTAATATTAGCAATTCACATATAATCTTAAATAACGATCATCCCGCTTCCTTCCTCTGTGTGCAAAACGAAGCTGCCGTAGGTAGTTGTATTATTATGGAATTGTGTTTTGATTCCTAGTTTATAAACGTTGTAAGGTAACGTTTCTCGCCGGTTTTGGTAGTAGTTGTTGTTGGTTATAAACGTTAGTTGTTGTGAAGCATATGAGAATATGCCTGGTTTTGGGTAATATCTTAAGAGGTGCAACGTTCTCCGTGGGTGTTGGTACGAGTGTGGTTTTTCATAGGTCCGGAGACAAGAAAAGAGCCGAATTAGTGTAGGAATGGAGATTTCTACTTTCCGTAGTTGGGTTCGAACCTGAAGATGGTTTTGTGGTGTCTGCTTCGTCTCTAGATTATGCTTCGTCTCCAGAATCCCTACCCTAAAGAGTGAAATTGCGTAGCTTAAGGTAGGTGTTTCCCCAATCCACGCAAAATAAACGTAAGGGTTGTCTATTGGTAATAGAATTGAAAGGGTAGAAGGTATCCTCGGCATTGTTGGAGAAGTTTAAGTGGGAGTAAGCATTGCCCCCTTACTTGTTCGTTGTCTATGTGTTCTACTAACCTTATGTCTACCTGTATAAATCTATACTCGTTTGAACTACTCGATTGCTATTTTTTTCTTTCCTTTACTAACGTGGAATAACGAGTTTTTTTTTGGTCTGCCAAAACTTTGATTGAAAGAGGAGTGTTAAAGCAATTCGCTTACGAAATCACAGTCCAAAGCAAAGCAACTACTTACTGGTTTAGCTCGTGTTTTCCTTTTTGAAGTAGTTTGGCAGACGCATCGATTGTTCGTGGCTGGTCACACGGCTCCGGTGCATCGGGTCACTCTCAATTGTGTGGTTCCGAAAAAAACTAGGGCTCTTCTCGTATGAGCAGGCTTGTCAACCACTCAGAATAGGGAGCTTCCAGCGGGAAGTCCAGCTTTGGGACGTTGCCCCTCCCTCGGATGAAAATAGATCTCGTGGAGACAGGCTTGAGAAAAGTCAGTTAGCAAGCGGGTGTTCCATAAAAAAAAAGAAACTAGGATTCTTCCGAACTCAACTCCGTGGCCAAAACCATCTTCTCACTCTGACCCCCACATATCAGATCCCAGATGCCACCCAACGATGATGGGACTTTCGCGCAAGGAATTTTCATTCGATAAATACTCCCCCTCTTGCAGCGAGAGCCCACTCCTACCTAAGGAAGGGGCTTGTAGATCTATATTTAGATTAAGGGGCGGTATGGATGGAAGAGCGCTTCTATTGGTAGGCAGTCGCTGGCCGAGGAGGCTGCTCTCTCTATCTAGAATGAAAAGAGGAGATCGCCTCAGCACGCACCGCGCACCAGGCCCCCTCGAAAGCGGATGAGGAGATTGATATGGATTCGTGTGGCGTGGCAGGAGCGGGAGACGCTCAAGCGGGCGCTGACATGGATGCAATAATCTAATCGTCGCGTTTGTGCGATAAAATGGTAGTGCAATGGTTAAAGGTCAAATTTAGATCATCTGCGGATTATTACAATTTAGATAGTAAATGAAATCACAAGAATCTTAAATTCTCAATTTCAAGAAAGAAGAATCTAAAATTGTGGATAACAATGTCGTGGGATGTTAGTGTGCATGTATAATAAGCCTGATCGACTGTAGCGCTCAGGCCTTTCCTGACACAAGGACTAGGCGTATTGCCCAGACTCCACGTTGACGCCAAACATCCATGCCAAACAAACTAGTAGCCCCATAGCACGCAGAGTAGCATGCGGAAGTAGTGGTCTCATCAGTTAAAAGGATGAAGCTACTACCAGACAATGTTGGAAGTGTGGTCTATGAACAAAAAGTAGAGCAGTGGCAGAGAAAAAGAGCGCGTTTAGTTTCACAAAGTTAGAATTTTGGGCTACTGTAGCACTTTTATTTTTATTTGGCAATTAGTGTTTAAACATGGACTAGTTAGGTTCAAAACGTTCGTCTCGCAATTTCCCACAAAACTGTGCAATTAGTTTTTTTTCGTCTACATTTAATACTTCATACATAAGCCGAAAACATTCGATGTGATAAACACTGTAGCATTTTTTGAGATTTTGGGGTCGAACTTAACACGCGCAAAGACAGATATGAAAGGAACGTGATGGGATGGTATAGTAAAAAAACAAGGTTGCGCCCGATGGAAGTCTGTTAGCTAGAGAGCACAGCTTCCTACGCGTACCGGTCCTTTTAGAACCTGTTTGGCAGGCTCCTCCTGAGGGGCTTCTCCGGAGGAGCCAGAGCTGTTTTGGAGGAGCCACAAATTGTGGCTCCTCCTAAATGGCTCCAGCTCCTCTGCTTTTTACTGAAAAACGGCTCCTCCAGAAAAACGTTTGGCAGAGCTCCTCTGGAGGAGCCAGAGCCGGAGCCGAAGAGGAGCCCTGCCAAACAGGCCCTTAGCCCAAGGCCAAGTACAACCTTAGTCGGTGGTGCCCTCAGTAGCTGTGCTAAAAAGAGAAAAAAAAACATGCAACCACGACAAATATCACAGTTAGAAAAAAGACAGCTGAGCAAAGCCATTATCTAGAATGCCCTTAATTTTTACATTTGGATAAAATTGGTGGAGCAAATTCATCATTGGCATCCATTATCTTGTTTTATCAAGGTTGGGCAAATTCTCGTACTTCCTCTATCCCTAATTATAAATCATTTTAATTTTCTTGGAGAGTCAAAACATCTCAAGTTTGATCAATTTTATATGTTAAACTAATAACACGTATGATACCAAATAAGTATGTTAGATTCTTTCTTTAACTATGTTTTTACATTATACATATTTGATGTCATAAATCTTTGTAATCTTCTCTATAATTTTGGTCAAACCTGATATGCTTTGACTCTTCGAGAAAATTAGAATGACTTATAATTTAGAATGGATGAGCTATTATAGTAAATCTTGATGGGTACATTATAAAATCTAACCAACAAAATACAATCTTTTTAGGTCACATTTGGATGTGTTTTGTAGCTAGAAATCTGTAATCCGAACCCAATCAAACAAGCACCAACATTTCGTTGAACAAGAACAACACGACCTACTACTACACGCATGCACTACTACACAAACTTTAATGCAGGCGGGCCTTTTTGATTTTCCGCGGCGGGCAAAGCCGTCCGCCGCGGCCTAGAGGCCACGGTAAATCGTGGCTTAACCGCGGCGGGCGGCTTTGCCCGCCGCGGTTAACCGATTTACCACGGCGGGCGGTGTAACGTGCCCGTCGCGGTAAACATATTTTTACCACGGCGGTCACGTTGAACCGCCCGCCGCGGTAAATTATTTTACCGCGGCGGACACGGTACAGAGCCCGCCGCGGTTATGTTCGTTAGCCGTGGCGGGCATTATTATTTGCCCGCCTCGGTAAATTATTTCCTGAATTAAAAAAAATACAGCAGCCATATAATTAAATTCAAATTCAAATTCAAATTCAAATTCAAATCACATCCAGATTTCACAAATTAAACTTAAAAAGTATGCAGGCATTACACATGAGATAATATACATATATATACATTCACTTAGTCGTTCTTGTCATTGTTAATTCATTACATTTACATATTAAAGTTGTTATACATGCCCTAAGGAGTAATCTTGCGGACGCATCATCGTGGGCCATTTCCTCAGCCTCTCGTACTCCGGTAAAATCGCTAGCTGGCTGTTCTCATTGAAGAACGTGCTCCCTTCAAGCACGCATTTGTCTAAGACAAACTTACATATGTCCGCCTTTGTCTGCTTGAAGGAGTGTTGGGTGCTCTGCACGTCTCTCCACCAGTTCAATCCATTCTTGAGCACCCTCCAACTGCTGCTGTACTGCTTGCACTCCCTCAGGTACTCACAGACGTAGAAGCCACAGGTTTGTGATCCTACCGGTTGTTTGGCACACTGCATGATCGATACACAAGCATTAGAATACAGGCATTAGAACGCTTATGAACAGAACGCACAATTAAACCTTTCAAATACTTACCGGAAAGTTGCGTCTGATTTTGATGCGGTTCTTATGCTTAGCCTTAAAATTCTCTGTTCTTCGATCATAGCATTCAGGATCCTTCACGTACTCTTTATAAGCGCTATATGAAATGTACTAGTATTAGGCAGGGCATTAGAACGCATATGAGAAGACAGTTCAGTCACTTACACTCTGAGGCAATCTTCAAAGGCCTTGTACCCTTTTAAGTTTGGCATTCTCAACGAATCAAATACGCAGGCCCTGCCATCCTGAGGGTAGATGATAAATGCAACCCAGTGACCCTCGAGGCCTTGGCTGCGCCATTGAAACAAAATACAGGTTACAATGAGAAATAATAATACTAGCTAGCTACCCACTTATCTCTACAGGCATGTCTTCGACTTACCCAAAGTGGTAGGCAGCTACGATACACCCATTTCTCCTGATCTTCTTCATTGCTCCTAGTATGTACCTTGAAATGTTCAACTTCTCACTGTCCATCAGTTTCTTCCTGTGCGCCTCTCTCTGTCGCTTGGTCAAGTCTTTCATGGTTGGATGATTGTCATCTAGGTGGTAACCAATGATGACTCTTTGAGCAATATGCATTGGAGATAGATAGATAACATCAAGTTTTAGTTCCTTGGATATATAGGCCATCAACCTGCAAGGACAAGCCATCATGGCATATATAAGTAGTCTTGACCGATTCAAAGGCAGGTGATATGTGAAACTCGCAATTCATCACTTACATAGAGAACAAGGTGACTTGGGCGATGTCAAGGTCTTGTTCCCGTAGTAGTCTGTACATGTCGTGGAAGTCCACGGGGAGTTCTACATCGTTGCCGGGCAAGTGGAAGTACTCCGCCACAACCTTGACTAGAAAACCATGTAGGCCAGCTTTTGCCGCTTCCATGTACCAGAGATGAAACCTCCTTGTCTCCCACCTTTCCTCGTCGACGAGCTGGGCCTTGGTTATCATGAACTTCCCATGCTCGTAATGGCCGGGGCAGTCATCCGATTCAGGAAATAGATGGAAAGGTGATCTTGGCCTGGGATAGAAATGTTAGTACCATATTATGGCAAAGAAAAGTTATTAGCAAATTATGCTCGCCGCTACCATACCTTTCGAACTCAAGTGAGTATGTGAGATGCCCTTGGTCGCCTTTAGTCTTCGCCGGCGGTGGAGGACAGTGGCTTGTGCTCGTAATGGCAGCAGGCGGTGTCTTTGCCCCCGGTTCCTCCGTGCCTCCCGGTCCTTTGCTTGTGCCCTTAGACGGACTATCGGGAGGTGCGGGTGGACTTGTTGTTGGAGGAGGAGAACGAGGGTGAGGGCTTGTGCCTCGGGGTGACTTCCTTCCCTTGTCATCCCCGCCATTGCCTTCGTCATCGCCGCCGCCGTGATCCGGATCATCGGGGGGACAAGATTCGGCAACGGATGGTTGTGATGCTGGTGTCGCCATCGGCGTAGAAGTCGGCGTCGAGAGAATGATCTCTATGTCGTCCTTGTTCCATAGGATTTCGGAACCAATGGCAGCTCCAAGGATCGTTACCCCTTGTGCAGTTGGATATTCCATTTCAAATTCTTTGTATTGGGTCGCATACCATGTAAGTATCACGGCAGCATAGTTGGCAGGGATCTGGTCTTGGTTGAAATCTTTGATATCTTCTTTGGGGTGCATGTAACCCTCACCCACGGTCAACTTTTTCGCCCTGCCGAACGGGATGTTGAGGTTGACGCGCATGGGTTGCCGGATGTCGTCGACGGGGTGCCTTGGGCGATCCTCGATCATCGGCAGTGGCTGCCCTTGTGTCTACCCTTGTGGAACTTGTGGCACGGCCACGCCTGCCTAGCGAAGCATCTGTGACCTCATCGACACCATATCTGGGTCATTGCTCGTGAAGGCTTCTTTTATGGACCGACTGATCATTTCGGCCACGCCTTGATCATAGCCCTTCTGAAAGATGCCCTCCTTGTACCTCTGCCTTGACCGATATGTGGCAGCGTCGGATTGCCATGACTCCACTGAGTTCCAGCTCATCTTCGACGACATGCCACGGACGCGGCCATGGTGCTCGGGGGTTCCCAGCGCTAGGGTCAGCAAGTCCTGGCCCCTGCGAACCTCGAAGCTGTCCTTGGATTTAGCGGCCTGGATGAGAGCCCTCTCCACCTCCTCGAACTTCGGCTCATTGAACTTGCTCGCGCCCTCCTTGAGCTTCTTCGGCTTGCGGGCATAAATGAAGTCCTTAGCCCTCAAGTCTACACCGTCGTACGGATCGGGAAGCCCGGCGGCAGCTCTAGCCCTTTCTTCCTCCCGCCACTGGGGCCTCTTACCAGCAAACCCAGTCATGCCCAAGTGGTGGGGGTGCAGGTTCTTCTTCGCGAGTGCGCTGAACTTGGCGCTCTTTGCCTTTGCTTCTTCTGTTGTTCTTTGTTTGCAGAACTCTTCCCAGTGATGTTCCTTCACCATAGTGTATTTGACACAGGGTGACTTGCCTAGCTTCAGGTAGTACCTGGTCAGCATGGACTTGAAGTTTCTAAAGGCTCTTCCTACCACGTGCATGACCCACTCCCTGCACTTGTCTAGATCGGCGTCCTCGGGATAATGGAAGCTCCTCGTCACCTCACCCCAGATATGTGTCTTGTAGTCGACCGGGACATTGTTCCACTCCGCCCAAGTGATCTCCACCTTGTCCTTGACTATACATGCCACCTGGTTGCTGAACTTGGCAAGGACCGTGGGTGGCGACAACGGGTTTCCCTCTGGTCCCACCTCATGGATCACATGGACTTCGCCGTGGATTTCCCTCCGGTGCCTCCCGTGTTCCCCCCTTCTCAGCTTTGTCCTCTGACCACTAGACTTGCCTAAAGTGGTTGGAGATGGAGCGGGGGGGTTCTTTGTCACTGACTTCTTCCTCCTCGAAATTCAATTCTCGAGGCACCACCGGCATCTGTTCAGGGTTTGGAGACCGCGCACTTTCAACTTCGTCGTCCCTCGGTTGGTAGGTCGGATCATCATCGTCCTCTGTACAACGTTTCTTTGTTGGCCTAGGGGTCACGGACACTTGGCTCTCGAGGCTAGTTGATGATGATGCACTAGGGGTAGGGTCGCGCCATTCGCTTATCGGTTCCTCCGCCATTGGAAAGCTACAATGAATACATATTTCAGTTGTATAGACACAGTTATAGAGTAGTAAAGTAGAGTAGTACTAGAGTAGTAAAGTAGTAGTAGTTGGCTCAGATTTGCCCCATTGTCATCACATCGCTTTTAAACTGGTTGCTTGTATCTGGTATACAAGCCATCCTAGTTTAGCGGGGGCACTCGATCATCATCGCCGCTGCCTCAGCATAAAAGGGTTCACATCATTGCATATGCCACTGCCTCAGCAATAAGTTTAAAAGTTCATCATTGCATATGCCAAAAAAGAAGCAGCCCCATTAAATAAAAACCTTTCACAAATCAAAAACAGGAGCAGCAGTAGTAGAATAGTAGTATAGGAGGGAGTAGAGGAGTAGAGGAGGAGGGAGTAGTAGTAGGCAGTAGTACCTGGTCACAAATTTAGCTCAGAATTAGTTTAAAGGCAAGGTGCATCATAGGCAGTGGCATATGCTCAGAATTTTGTCATAAATTTCTTTGGCATCATAGGCAGCAAAAAGAATTGAATTCAAATGCTACGGTTCACCAAAAGCATCATAGATCAGTAGTATAGCAGTTCAAAATTCACCAAGTGTAGTACTGCTTTGTTCAGTTCAATTCAGAGTAGCAGCAGCAGTAGTAAGACAACAGTGGTAGAGAGAAATAGGTAATACAAGTACCATTTTGCATCAAGTAGTAGAGTACCAGTAAGGGGATAAGTAGTAGCTAGCCATCTCAAAAAACTTTCACAAATCAAAAAATTTGCATCAAGCTATAGAGTGTAGGCAGTAGACAGTAGAGTGTAGGTAGTAGAGTGCAGGCAGTGGATTAATGGGCATAATGGCAATTGGCAATGCCAAACTGCCAATGACAAGCAAGAGAGGCAATGCCAAACTGCCAATGACAAGCATGGAATATTAGTGTACTAAATTTCAGAGCAGTATTGAAATTTCAGTCTTGTATTTTTGTATGACACTATCAGAATTTTGATAACAAATTGCAAGCATTTTGTGCACAACAGATTGAGTGAAGATTCTTTTCTATTGCTACCTTTTCTAGTTCATAGTACTTTTGATAATTGATTCCTTTTTGCTGTGTTCTTGTAACTTAATTAAGTTCTCAAACCTGAAATTTAATAAAGCTCTAAATATTAGACGGTTAGAACAAGTGATGACATTATTACCTCACCTTTTTTAACTACTGTGATTCACCCCTCCAGTTTTTTTAACAGAGTTTTGATCCATTACAAGGATTTGAATACTAGGATTGTTAGCACTAGGATTTCATGCCTAGGATTGTGATGGCTGTTAGTGAAAAACTAGAAAATTCCATAATATACATGTAACAAATTGGGCATATTGTTCTTCAGGGCGCATATTGTTCTTCCTATTTTAGATTGATGATTGTTTCTATCAAATTGGTTAATTTATTTTCTGAGGATTAGGTTCTACCAATAGCAGAACTGGTTGATTTGTCTATGCCAGAATATGTTTTTTTAAGGGGGGTGAAGTCCAGCAAGGAAGAGTTGTGAACTTGTGAATAGGGGTGTCTTTTTTGCTGGAACTAAGTCTTTCTAAATCATTGCAGATAAATTCACAAGCCAAATGGATTAGGTTCCAATCGATTAACAAACTTAAAATTTTTTCTGAATCAACTAAACAACAGTTGGAATTGGAAATTAAGGAGTAAGACAGGAGAGAAATGTACCAAATTGTAGGTTGCAGCTGTACCAGAGCAGACGAATAGGAGTGCAACCTTGAAGGCCCGACCGCAGGAACGGAGCTCCGGCCACCAGCCTGCGCCCTACAAGTCGTGGGTGGTGGCGCAAGACAGCCGGGGCCCGGGGGCGGTGCAGCACGCCGCCGCTGCTCTGCCTACACCTTTCCGGCGGTGACGCCGGCCGGGCTACGTGAGCACGGCCGTGGGCGAGAAGGGAGCACTCGAGATGGTGGCGGCGGTAGGATCCAGTCACTGCGAGGTGCTAGGGTTCCGGTGAGCAGCCGAGTCGAGAGACTCGAGAGCACGAGGGCGAGGCGCGGGCAAGGGAGAGGAGGACGGGGGCGCGGACCGGGCACGGGGAGGAGAACGGGGGCGGGGGTCGGTGCGCGGAGGAGCTCAATCGGCGGTGGAGCCCGGCGGCGGCGGCATGAGATTTTGGCAGCCCTTCGGGGTAAAACTGAACCGCGCGAAAGACCGCCGAGATGTTGAGGGTGGGGACGGCTTATATAGGTTGCGATTAACCGCAGCGGGCAACGTAACAGCCCGCCGCGGGAAATGTTTAACGCGGCGGTCTGTTAAGTTGCCCGCCGCGGTTAATCTATTAACCGCGGCGGGCGTTGTTATATGCCCGCCGCGGTAAAGATTAGGTATTTTAAGTCTCATGAAGATGAAACTAGTCTATACTAACATAATTCATTAGCTAATTCATTAGCTATATTCATTAGTCTATACTTTTGAGGTCCCTTGGCTTTTTATTACTTGACTTTTGTAGCACACTTAAGAATCTTATCCTCTTTTATAGAGTATGCATATAGAGTATCTGGGATTGTTACATATAGAGTCTCTAGGATACATTATTATATATATGTCTCTGGGATACGTATAGAGTCCACTACATTATTACATATATATATATATGTCTCTGGGATACATAAATCATTTTGGTGCAGGTGCTTTCACCGTCCTCTTCTCACCATCGGGGTGGGCCCACGGCATCATCCTGGACTTGTTGAATCGGTCCTCGACGGCCTTGATCTTCTTTGGGTGATCGGTAAAAAGCTCGAGCTCTGCGTAGTTGTTGTATTGTTCGGGACTCTGCACCCCATCAGCTCCCACAATCCGCTGCTTTCCGGACACAACCACATGCCTTTTTGGGTCCTCTGCATATATATAGTAGGCCACTTGTGCGACATTGGTTGCTAGTACCCACGGGTCATCTTTGTAGCTGATACTTTTGAGGTCCACGGTGGTTAGCCCATAACTGTCCACTACAACCGCATTCGGTTTGACCCACTGGCAATGGAAGACGGTTATGCGTAGGTTCTGGCCGTAGTCAAGTTCCCATATTTCTTCAACTTGCCCATAGTATTGCCTCCTCTGGCCCGTGTACTCTTCTTCGCCCTCGTATCGAACACCGCAGTTCTGTGCCGAGCTCTTCTTGTCCTTGTCTTTCGTGTGGAACCTGTAGCCCTGGACGTCATACCCTTGCCACGTGGTGATTTGGCTGGATGGGCCTAACACAAGCCT
This sequence comes from Miscanthus floridulus, assembly GCF_019320115.1. Lineage (NCBI taxonomy): Eukaryota > Viridiplantae > Streptophyta > Magnoliopsida > Poales > Poaceae > Miscanthus > Miscanthus floridulus. Next base: position 117,881,917 of record NC_089598.1, read on the forward strand.
CTTAACGGTCTCCGTATCTTCATCAGGGCATCCTTCAAGGGGTATGTGTTGCTCTTTGAGCCAGTCTACGAAATTGCTCTTGTGATGGTTCTGGACCCATGCCTCCGTGCGTTGTCCATCATTAGCGGCGCGGATCTCTTCCAGGTTCTTTTCAATATATTTCTCCATGCTCACTAACTGATGAAGGATGCTGTAATGAGCTTCTTGCACCATTCGGTTTGGCACATCGGTGCGCACTTTTCGGCCTGTGCACCCCATTCCTAAGGTTTTGCCTTCGTGGTGATGGACAGGCAACCCAATCACCCTCCCATCTCTTATGTACCTCATACACCAGTTCACGGCCTCCTCCGTTGTGTATGCCTCGATCATAGAGCCCTCCGGGTAAGCGCGGTTATGGACGTATCTGTTGAGGGTGGACATGAACCGCTCGTACGTCCACATCTGGTGTAGGTACACGGGGCCTAGTTGATGGATCTGATCGACCATATGCATCATTAGGTGTGGCATAATATCAAAGTAAGATGGTGGAAAGCACATCTCGAGCTGGCAAAGGGTCTCCGCGATGAACTCCTTCAGGGCAGGCAGCTCAGCCTTATCAATGACCTTCTGAGTGATGCGATTAAAGAAGTATGACATCCGTGTGATGACCATCTTCACGTACTCTGGACGGATAGCCCTAATCGCAATTGGTAGGAACACCGTCAGCATGACGTGGCAGTCGTGTGAGTTGTAGCCGGTCATTATGAGGTCTTTCATGGAGACCAGGCTCTTGATGTTGGAAGAGAAACCAGTCGGCACCTTGATACCCCTAAGCAACTTAAGAAAAGTCGTCCTCTCGTCTTGCGTTAGGTTGCAGGCCACACCCGGGATATCGACTTTACCATTCTGAGGCGGTCCCGGGTGAAGGTCCGGCCTGATGCCTAGATTGACAAGATCCGTCCGTGACTTAATACCATCCTTTGTCTTGCCCTTGATGTCCAGCAGGACACCGATCGTGCTTTCGAAGACATTTTTCTCCAGGTGCATGCAGTCGATGGCATGGGGTGTATTCAGTGTTTTCCAATACGACAGGTACTTGAAGAAAATTGACATCTTCTTGAAAGGAACGGCGGCGGGGACTTCCTCCGTCTGGTCCCGCTTTCGCTTCCTTGTCTGCTTGGGCCCCTCTTTAGGCGGCTTCTTCTTCTTTCCAAACTCCACCTGATCCATGTCCTTGACCATCTCATACACCTTTGTTCCCCAACTAGTCTGCGTCATTTGATCACGCTGCGGCTCGTCTTGATTGTCAAAGTATTTGTTCATAATACTTCTTCTATACCTATGATTTTTGGTGAGGAACCGTCTGTGCCTCGTGTACACCATCTTATTGGATCCCTTAAGGTAAGTGTAGCAGGTCTCGTCGATACAAATTACGCAGCCGGTCTTCCCTTTGATCTGCCCCGATAGTGAGAAGAGACCGGGGTAATCGGTGATGGTGACAAAGATGATTGCTTTTAGTGTGAACTTCTCCTTGCGGGATGCATCCACCATCTGGACCCCAACATCAAATAGTATCTTCATTTCCTCCATGAACGGCTCTAGGAACACATCTATATCGTTGCCGGGCTGCTTCGGTCCGGAGATAAGCATGGTCAGCATAAGGTACCTACGCTTCTGACATAGATGGGGAGGTAGGTTGTACATGGTGAGCACGACGGGCCAAGTGCTGTGCGAGCTGCTAAGCTCACCGAACGGGTTCATCCCGTCGGTACTTAGCGCGAACCTAACATGCCTGGGCTCCTTGCCAAACTCCGGGTAGGCCTCGTCGAAATCCTTCCACTGCTTGCCATCGGATGGGTGCCGTAGCTTGCCATCGTCGTTCAGGCGGTCAGCAGATGCATGCCAGGACATGAGCTTGGCATCATCCGGGTTCCCGAATATTGCACGCAGGCGATCGGTCACGGGCAGGTACCACACCGACAGTGCTGGACTTTTCCTGTGTGTGTAACCCTCTTCTTCATCGTCCTGCTGAGCCGAGATCTGTTTGGCCACACTGCTCTTCTTTGCCCCCTTCTTGTTCTTCTTCCGACCACCCCGCAAGCCTCCCTCGTCTTCTGCATCCACGCGACAACCAGCATTTTTCTTGTACCGACTAAAGCCGCAGTGCGGACAACTCGTCAAATTCTCATACTCATTGCCCCGATACAGGATGCAGTGGTTAGGGCATGCATCAAACTTTCTAAGCTTCATCGCCACTGGCCGGATCAGCTTCTTGGCCCAATAAGTATTGGCGGGCACCTTGTTAGCCGTTGGGTACGTGGTGGCAAGGTAGCTTAACAACTCATTGAAGCTAGTGTCAGACCAACCATGACGAGCCTTCAACATCAACATATGGAGGTTAAAACGGAGCGCCGTGCAGTCCTTTGGACAATCGCCGCCGTCCTTATAGAGAGGATCAACTGCCGCCTGTTTCAACTCTCTGAAATTCTCCAACCACTTTGGGCAACCCAACACAACATCGTCTTCATCGAAGTGTTTGACTAGATCTTCAACAAGCTGCACATCCTTGGGTTGGCTCACAGTATCCTGACCATCAACACCGTCGCCGGCTTCGTCGGCCATGTCTTGCATTACATCATCCACCGTGATGTAATCACGACAACTGTTGTCACTGTCGGCTGGCGCAGCTGCTGCGGAAGAATCTTTATTCACCGGTGGTGCTGTGGTCGTCGGCGTCGAAGAGGTAACTCCAGATGCAGCGCCACTCGCACCAACTCTTTCGCCGTGAAATGTCCAGACTGTGTAGCCCTCGATGAAACCATACATGATCAAATGAGTTTGCACCTCGCTGTCTCGGTGGGCTTTCAGGTTCTTGCAACGAGAACATGGACATATGGTTGTCATCCGCTTCAGTCTCTCACGGTGAGCTTTACCAGCCGCAATAAACTTCCTTAATTCAAAGAGGTACCGCGGATCATTCACTCTATCGATCCGGTACATCCATTCCGATCTATCCATCGTATCTGCGAACATTATCCATCACAATCAACATTAAATAAAGAAGAATTAGGAGAAATTAATGATTTTTACGTCCAAAATCATGAAAAAGAGAGGAAATGACGATGTGAAAGATGAAGCATGCATCTATGATGAATCTAAAGTTAAAGAAATACATGACATCATTTTTTCCATTAAAATTGATCTAGATCTAGATCTAGATCTAAAGAGAACTCTAGGTGATGGAAATAAAGAGAGAGGATGGAAGGAGAGAGGGAGAGCCTTTATGAACCTCTTATGATGTCCTCCTCCCTCAAATCCAAGCCCTTCAACTCAAATCAAAAGTTTCCTCAAATTTTAGGGCAAAGCCTCCCCCCATGAGTTTTGAGAGAGGAAGACCCGTGGAGAAGAAGGAGGATCCGAGGTCTGTATATGTACAGGCTTTACCGCGGCGGGGAACATAACACGCCCGCCTCGGTAAATCAAGTCTTTACCGCGGCGGGCAGTTTAAAGCGCCCGCTATGGTAAACCGTATTAACCGCGGCGGGCTATTCATACCGCCCGCCGCGGTAAATAACGATTTTCTGCGGCGGGCAGGTAAGGTGGCCCGCCGCGGTAAACCAATTTCCCGCAGCGGGCGCCCCGGTGGCCGGCCTCGCTGGCCGGCCACCGGTTAACCGTGGCGGGCAAAAAAGGTGCCTGCCACGGAGCGTGTTTTGGCCACGCTGCGCAAATTCATTCATGTAGTAGTGTGAGTCATGAGTCATGACTAGGTGGCGTGAAAGATCATGCAGCATGTTCGGCTGGACTTATACGATTATAAATTATAAGCTGAAACAATATTTTTTTGTTACACTAAACCAGTCAAATAAGCCAGCAGTAAACAATCCACAATCGTTTACGAAACAGGCTGCATCTGTGGTAGAGCAAACATCGGTGCATGGGCCCGCCCGCGCTCTAGAGTCCGTTCTCTGGTGTCATTGCCGGTGGGGTGACGTTGGTGTGTCTGTCCACCTAAAGTTGGTGTGGTGGAGTATCTGTATCTCCAACTTTTCCTAAAGCTGGAAAACGATCTTTTTAGCTAATCAGATTCAGATTTCAGAGCAACCGAGCAAGCAAAGAAAAGAGACAACATCTAGTCGGACAGCAGGACACCGGTCACTTCCAAATGGAGACGCCTTGCTTCCGACGCTGCCGCGGGACGGCGGGAGTGTAGTACAATGCCCTGCCCAGCAGCGACGCTCTGTACTGCAAACGCGTGGAGTCGTCCACGGTGTTTTTGTACTGGCTGGCATGGCTGGCCATTCTCTAGACCAGCCGGCAGGCAGCCGGCGGCTAAGCGCATTGCCGTTTGGTGGTCCGTGATAGAAAAAAAGGGGCGGCGACTTGAAGCGTTCTCGAGTGACCATGATGGATGTGCTGAGAAACCGGCTGAGGGGGCTCATGGGTCACACTCACACGAGATGAGTTAAAAAAAAAATTGTCACGAGATGAGTTGGTACACGCATCTCTAGGCCTGCCTTTTCGCTGGTCAGCTAGACGTCATATTCGCTTAGCTTATAAACCTTACTTTTTCCGTCAACGAATAATATTTTTTTCTCATAATAAATTAGTCAACAATACTTTTAGCCATGGCTTATTAGCCAAGCGAACAAGGCAAGGAGCCAGATTTATCTCTCAAAGTACTCCTAGGAGTAGTAGATTTTTGCAAAAAAAATGTTGGGCCATTTTGAATCGCACCTTACAAGATTTGAAGTAAGGCCAAAGTTGAATCTTCAAAGGCCCCGTTCGTTTCGCTGAAAAAAGAAGAAACTGAAACACTGTTTCAGCTGATTTGTTGTGAGAGAAAAACACTGTTCTGGCTGAAAAGATAAGTCAAAAAGTACGGATTATAAGACAAGCAAACCCTATAAGACGGTCACCATAAGAGAAACTTTTGCAGCTCTGGCATCCTGCATCTCTGTTCATTCATCTGGCATTCTGCTTTTGTTCTGCATTCCTTCGGAGTGGCATGGAACCCTATTTTGGCCACCTGATCCGATGTGCCAGATGTTTTTTTCTTCAGTACAGTCGTACAGCGCAGGCACTGTGCAGTACTCCACTTTGGAACCCTTGCTGCATAAAACAACAATGGCGGAACCAGGAATTATACATAGGACAAGCATGGGCCAGTTACAAAGATTCAACTAATAAAAACCAAGCGCAACTTAACTGGTTAAGTTCCTTATGGTGACTGTCTGAGTTAATTCATTGACTTACAGGGTGCTCGTATTGCTTATATATATATGACGAGGCTAAAATGCACCTGGGTGCATTCTGTGAAGTGGGTGCACCCAACACGCGAGCGCGAGACTTACCAGACTATAGCTGTCTCGAGAGCCCCCTAAAAGGAAACCACCATTTTACTCTCCGGACTCCAAATTCAAATTGAGCCTCCAAATTTTTGCCACTTCCCTTGATTCGCCCTAGATAAGAGAGCCACCGCCGCCGCCAAATCTCGCCCACTTACTTCCCTTGCCGCCATCGTAGCTACCCCAAGTTGCACTGCGCCCATGGCCCCGCCATCGCTACCCCGACTTGAATCGCCACTTCCAGCAGAGCAGATGGATCAGCAGCTGGCGATTGTTGTCGCGAGCGGTGGAGATCCGATCGCATCGTCTCCGGCGCCGACTACATCTATGGCCGCAACTCCTCCGGTTCCACCGACGAGCACGCCCGTCGCGAGAGCGGACATCCCCCGCGGATCGGGTGATGCCTTGCATCACATGACTAATCTGACGTCACCCGCATCGATTCCTCCTAGAGCATTAATCACTCCTGATCCTGGTCAGAGATTCCACTCGGTGAGCATCTCTTCTGATTGCAACTGCGATTTCCACCCCCAATTCCTCCTAGATCGCATGATTTTTTATTTGGCGCGCTGTTATCTATGATTAGAATAAACTGGTGTGCCTAAAGTATGTTGGAACTTCGGATGTGTTGATTGCAACTTCATATGAGAATTTCAACATTAGTTGTAGTATGATTGCAACTAATGGTTAGGGACTAATTGCAACTCTATCTGTGACGTACATGCATGCAACTAGTGGATGCACTACGATTGCAATTCTATCTGTCATTACAATAAACTACTATATCTGATGTATGTTGCAACTTCAGATGTGTTGATTCCAACTTCACATGAGAATTGCAACATTAGTTGTACTTTGATTGCAACTACTGGCTAAAATCAATTGCAACTCTATCTGTGACGTACATGCATGTAACTATTGGTAATTGCAACTTCAGATGAGAATTGAAACATTATTTATAGTTTGATTGCAACTAGTGGATGTACTGTGATTGCAACTCTATCTGAGAGGGCAACTAGGGGTTGTACTGTGATTGCAACTAATGATGTGAATTGCAACATTATTTATCTGTGATTGCAACATTTGGATTTTTCACATGAAGGATTGCAACATGAGTTCTGGCTTGATTGCAACTAGATGTGATACTGTAATTGTAACTCTATCTGTTGTTGGTTATGCACCAGAATTCATTTATATTTAGCACCGCGTATTTTCTTTTTTTGTAGGATCCAAACATACTAGATGTATTTATCCCAAGGGTGAGGCAGACATTCGAGACAAAAAAAAGAAGCCTACGAATTTTACTATGATTATGCAAGATTGGCTGGGTTCAGTGTGAGGGTGAAGAGAACTAGCAAGGAGACTGTAGACTGGGTTAGTGGGTTTGCAACCGAGAGGGGTTTCTGAAAACAGATAAAGAGAATAACAAACCACAGATTGAAAAGACATCAAAGAGAGGCAGCTGCCCTGCATATGCTAAGGTAAAGCAAGATAAGAAAGCCAACCAATAGTACTTCGACCATGTTGAGGAAGCACACAACCACAAGTTGCACCCGTCGCCCAGGATGGTCAGGTACATGCATATTCACAAACAAAGGGACGCAGCGCTAGATGACCTTTTTGCTATCATGGCAAGGAATGGGGTAGCGCACCAGGCTGCGATGAATGTCATGTCCGAGCTATATGGTGGCCATCAAAACTGGTCGTTCACAGAGAAAGATGTCAAAAACATGTATGTCCCTGTGTGCTAAGTCCAGAAAAAAAATCCAAAAGAAAAAAAAGTATGCTCATAGCTGCAAAAAAATAATTTACTAATTTCTTTTTATGTTCTAGGAATGCTGAGCAAGCAAGGGAGGAAAAGGATGCTAATCTAGAGAAACTTTTTTAGTTTTTTAGAGAATGCAAGACAAGCAACGAGTACTTTTACTTTGACGTGGATTTTGATCCGAAAACAATGGTTCTTAGGAGCATATTCTGGAGCCATGCTAGTCAAAGAGCTGAATACTAGGACTTTAGTGATGTGATCACCTTTGACACGACCCACAAAACAAACAAAAAAAAACATGTCGCTAGGCATGTTTGTGGGGGCCAATAACAACCTAAAGAATGTGAGTTTTGGGCAAGCTCTGCTTCGGGACAAAACAACTGAATCATTCAAATGGTTGTTTGAAACTTTCAAGATTCAAATGGTTGTTTGAAACTTTCAAGAACTGCATGGGGGGGGGGGGCACCAGCCCTATGTGATCCTAACAGGTATAACTTTTACTCCAATTGCGCATATAATGTATTCCTGGTTTGCAAACTTGATAACTGAACAAATGCAATAAATTGGATTCTCCTGTTGCAAACTAGATGTTGTATGGGTTGCAACCCTATTGTATTGCCGGTTCATTTTGGAAACTATTGTTTGATAGATATGTTTGTATATATCTTTTTTTGTGCCTGCTATAGATGAGGATGCAGCAATGAGAGAAGCAATACGGACAGTGTTCGACAAATCACAACATAGAAACTGCAGATAACATATCACAAGGGCATGGGAATACGAGCTCAACAACTATACATGCAACATAAAGATAAAAACCTGAAGGAGAGGCTGGAATCTCTGATAAATTATCCACTAGGGCCTACACAGTTTGAGGAGGAGTGGAACAAGCTGGTACATGAGTGTGAGATAGCTGATAACCCAGCAATAAATGCACTCTAGGAAAAGAGGAAGAGCTAGATTGCAACATACTTCAAAGGGATGTACTGCGATAGAATGACATCCACACAAAGATCTGAAAGCCAGAACAGGGTACTGAAGGATGGTTATGTTAACAACACTACAACCCTGCACATGTTTGCGAAGAGGGTGCTTAACTCGCTTCAGCACACAGACCACATGGATGCTGGTGAGACACACTACTCACAGGTATGTTATTTTTAGAAAAAATAACAAATCATTCCTACTGCTGGTTGCAACTTGATCACAAAAAGAATTTTGTGCATGCTGAGGTCATCCAAGCTTGCAAATCAAGGTTTGATGAGCAGCTCAGCAGAGTGTACATGAGAGCTGTGTACCAGGAATACAAAAGGGAATATACTAACAGCACAACATTTCTCATAGAACCTAATCCTGATCTAGAAGTTAGGAATGGTTATTTGGTGAGGCATGAGAAGGGCGCGGGGAGCTTCTGCTGGGCGTAACATGCATTTAAAGTGGTGGCTAACAAGGAAGCAGGAGTGTATGAATGCGAATGCAAGCAGTGGGGGCACACAGATAAGCTGGTTGCAACCTTGATACCTATCTAGTTGCACATCAAATGTACCTGGGTGTTTCTGTGTATTAAACAAAATATACAGGAAAAATGCATGGCTGTTCTGCATGCACATCATAAGGGCATTCACCCACCTGCAGGTGCAGAGCATACCGGAAAAGTACATTTTCAAATGATACACGCGTGATGCAAGATCTCAGGTTCCATGGGACATACATGATGTTGTGCAGGTTGGGCCACGAGGAGACACAGAGCAGTCACGGATGTCAAAACTGCTACCCAAGTTAATGAGGCTAGGCAGAGTAGGGAGCAAAACAGATTGCGCTTACACTAAAACTGTGAGACATCTTGATAGGATCACTCCTGGAATTGAGCTTCTCCAAGCCACAGAAGTTGATTCTTCTATGCATCCAACCAATTCAATAGGGGCGGAAAGTGGGGAGTTGCAAGCTGTTGATACAATCCAGAATGTTGATGCTGCTGCATCGACGCTGGATTGTAGTGTAGCTGTTGTGGAGACAAATGAAAATTAGGCTGAGATCAACCTTGATCCAACCTCTGCAAACTTCCTTGCTGGTATATCACTAGCTGAGCCACCAGTGTCACGCACAAAAGGTAGAAAATCTGGCAAGGAAAGTCAATGTGCTGAAAAGATAAAGGGAACTAATAATCCTTATAGCACATACACGAGGAGTTATGGGAAAAAAGTGTGCCACACATGCAATGTTACTGGACACTACAGCACAACATGCCCGCTAAACCCAAATAGGAGCAGAGCAGCAGAGAACATAAAAAAGAGGGCTGCCAAAACACAAGGTGGGACTCCGAGAAAGAGAGGTCGGCCAAAAACATAGAGGGAAAAGAATGAAGAACAAGAAGGGGACCATAGTGAGGACAGTGATGGCAACGACTATGAATCTAAATGAATCTCCACGCGTACTTAAAATTGTGTAGCTACATGTTCCCCCATAAATAATGTTATTATTTATTTTGTTTTCTTTTCGGTAACAAAAAAAAAAGTTGCAACTGAATCTGAATGAATCCACGTGTACTACAACCTACAAATTGCAACTCTGGTTGTCATACCAATTGCAAAACTCCAAGCCATGACTATTATAATATGTGCAAAAATGATGAGTTTAGATGTCCTCGGATTGCAACTCAGACCGTCAGCCGATTACAACTTACGTCATAAAACAATTGCATTCCGGTTGGGTAGGCAATTTGCAACTACCCTGGACTGCTGCTTGCAACTCCGTTTATATACCAGTTACAACTCAACCCTTGAACCGTTTGTATACCACTTGCGAATCGAGTGATATGACAGTTGCATTTCGGTTAGGTACGCCAGTTGCAAAACTACTAGTTGCAGACCCGTCAGCCGATTGCAACTTCCGTCGTGCGCAAACCGCAACCATGGTGGTGACCAATTGCGCCTACAGTGATAGTCGAATTAAAACTGCGATGGACATCTGGTTGCACATGCGTTTACATACTAGTTGCAACTCAGACAATCAGCCGATTGCAACTTTAATCATACACAAATTGCAACTCTGCTGGTACCAGACGCGACTCGTTTGATAGCCGAGATGGAATACGATTCGCTATGCCAGTTGAAAATGCCCTGGTACCAGACGTGATTACATAGTTCCCTGCCCCCAAAAGTGCACAGCACCAAAGTGTGTATACACAACGACCTACATTAGATCGCTAATATACACAACTAACATTCTGCACAGATTTCTAACAGTTTTTTAGCAACAACTATGATTCTGCACAACTTGACTTCCACCAGCCACATATGCACCATGTTAAAAACAAATGAACAGAAAATGTTCTACTGACTACTACCACGGTCCCATTCAATCTGTCGTCCCCCATCTCTAAATATATCAAGCGAGGCAGGAAGATCAACTTGATTAAGGGGATGGAACGTTAGGTAGTGCATCAGCTCGCACCTATAAATTGTCCCCTTGAACTACAAGACCAAACAAAAAAAGAATAGAGGAATTTGAAAAAGTTAATACACATGTCAGGTAACAAAACAAGCTGAAAAAGATGCAAAAATAAAAACAGATAAAAAAGTGGTAGAAATGAAGCTCACCGGGTTGATTTCCTTAGTTAGCTTCTCCCCATCATAGTACTCCATGTACTTCCAGATAAAGAACATACAATTGTCGAGGAGTGCCTGCTTAGTTACATTAATAAAAGGTATCTTCCATCTGTGAACTCGAGGAAGTTTCCGGTTCAAGACCTTCTGGAATGCAACATCGATGATGGGGATCTTGGCAAAAACAGCCTCGTGGTGATCAAGTTTGTCGGTGCAGTTCAAGAAGTAGTCGTTTGAATCAAGCACATCTATGTGCTGGTGCAACATGTTGAAGCAGTAGACAAAATAGTGAATTCCATCCCTGATTGGAACAAATATCTACAAAAAATAACCAGAGTACTTATCCAATAAAATGCACACACAACAACAAACAAAAAGTTTAAAAAATGCCAGTTGCATATCTTGGCATACAATAATTGCTACTGGCAGTGATGCTGGATTGCTAACCAGTTTTGCCTTGGATAGATCATAGTGCTGTAGCTGAGATTCAAGAGTTCTCCACACTTTAATAAACTCAGCCATCTCAGATGAATCATCATTCAAAATTTTTGGACACTATAAAACAGCAAACTAAAAAAAGAATGAAAAAAATAATTTAAGCGATAAGAGGGCATCGTTTTGCTAGAAAAAATATAAAATATTATACGGATGGACGAAAACCAATGTATCAAAATAACTCACAAAGAAAGTAGTGGTGAGGAACACCCTGTAGCCAACAGAATCCACTTTGTGAACAATATCATCGTGTCTTAAGCAGTGGACCAAAAAGTCGACCACCATAATCTCTCCTTGTGCTTCATCGGCAAAGTTGGAAAGTAGGTCCTCACCAGTAAGGGTATAGAAAAGAGCAAACTCGATCAAGACAGTACTGCAAAAAAAAGAAAGAAAAAATCATACAGTGCAAATCAATTAAGAGACAACACATTTGGAAAAAATCATACAAAACACTAGGGCATACGGTACCATACATGCAATAATTGCAACATACAGGGTATTATATTTGCAACATACAAGCTATTACATTTGCAACTGATGATGATGTAATTGCAAACACACAGATAATTGCAACATAGATTGCAAAACATATAGAGTATTACAACTGCAACTAATGCAGGCAGTCCAGTACTACAAGAATAAAACTAGAAATCAAATTAGGAACAACAAATTAGAAAAAACATACAAAAATTGCAATCATACAGTGCCATCATAGAAATTACAACATATAGGGCATTAAGTTTGCAACTACTCAGGGGCTCCAGTACAATAACAAAATGCAACAAAAAAGGGCATTACATTTGAAATATATATGTTACTAAATTTGCAAACTAATGATGGTAGAATATAAAAAATAAATTACTAAAGAGGAACATAGTGCACGAGCATACCGTTTCAATTCATCATCAGCGGCGATCTTCCTTCTCAATGCAATCGCCTTGGCAAGAGGTACGTCAGGCCGACTTTTTCGGATAACAAAACGGGATAGATATTTCCTTGGCTTCAACAAAAGCCTATCACCAAGGCACTAGAAAATTAACCTTTGAACCTCGCTGAAGTCTACCAACCCTTTAGATACTTCTTCCTGCAAGAGTCTTACTGGTGGTGTCAAGTTGCTAATCTCGTCTTCAGACTTTGCAGGGAACTAAATCTGTGAAGCAGATGAGCTAGACCATGCCTCCTCAGGAATAGTAGAGTGCAATATAGCAAGCTCAACATCGGCCTCATTGCGGAGCCTGTCCAGATCTTCCTCATACTTCTTGCGCTTGGCAGCATATTGTTTTCCAGCTTGAGTAGCCAACATCTTACTGATCCTCTTCGCTGCAGCTTCCTGAGCCTACACAGTGTCTTTATTCAAAGCATCTTGATTGCGCTTTAACTATTTATCCATTTCAACTTGAAGCTTCATCAACTCTTTGTCTCCCTTCTTGCTCTGACCAACCTGCTTCTTTTGGTCATCAATCTCTGCCTTCTTCCCAACAGCAGCCTGCTTCTTCTCCATCTTTTCAGCTTCAACATCCTTAGACATCCATGAAGACCTTCGTGTGTATGTAATTGAAGGCTCAACAGCTGAATGTGGAACCTCATGCACCGTCGGGACAACTAGATTTTCTAGTACACCACCTTCCTATGAACCAACATGGGAAGGAGCATCGCTTGTGAGGCCAGCTACATAATCTACATTGCCTCCTTTTCCGCATGTGTCTGTATCTGGCACAACTGGTTGCTCATCAGCTGAGGCAAGCGAAGCATCAACTTCCTGTTTCAATTGAGAAAAAAGTCTATAAGAATATGAATTGCAACCCAAATAACAACTGAATTGAGAAAAAAATCTGAAGAAAGAGTATGCATGCGCACAATATGTTCAATTGCAACAGGAAGTGTAGAGGGGCAAACAACCTGTTCTGCTAGAGTTTCCTGAAAACATATTAAGAGAAAAAAACATGTATGAAAAACAATATGGATTGCAACACGACTGTAATCTAGATTGCAACTAAAGACTCATATGGATTGCAGCTTTTGAAAAACCACCTACATCAATCAAGTTCGAGCTAACCGGTCCTTCCGGCTCATGTATAGGTGTGTCTGAAACCAAATGCGGAATTTGCTCTTCTTGGTCAATCTGGTTTCCATCAGACGCATCGTGCTCCGCTACCTCCTGATGAGCGTCTCCCTAAAAAGTGTAGAAAAGAAAGTTGTGATAAGTAATGGACGGTGATAGTTGCAACAATGTGAATGCACTGGTTGCTAATCTTGATGGGTCACAGTTGCATCTCAATATGCAAATGAAAAATAAAAAGTTTGTGCATGCAAAAAAAGGATTCAACAAAAAAAAAGAAATGGACTTGCCCACTAGTAATTACGATTTAGTTGCTAATATGAATGGAAACCAGTTGCATCTCAATGTGCAATTGGGGGGGAGGTGCAACATAAATGAGTGTGATTGCATAGTGATAAAATAGCTTGGTTGCAACTCAAAACATAGACAGGCACTAGGGCCTTACCTCGGATTGGCTTTGTTGATCGTCACTAGAGATTGTAGAGGCATTCCTACTGACAACTGCATGTCGTGGAGCACATTCACGAGACGATGATGGAGATTCCAACAAATCCATTATGTCATCCACAACATGCGACTCACCACATATTGCACACGGTGCTACAAAGAAAAGAACAATAAAAATAAAAGGAGACAAAAAATGTGTAAGAAAAGAAGATTTGTGATTCATAAACTACCAAAGAAATTTATTAAAAAAACTGGTTACATGGCAAATCAGCCTTACTTTGCGGAGTGCTCTTCTTCTTGCTGTGCAGTACTGCCATCATGCACTGGAGTACTAGGCAAATCATCATGCGGGACAAAATCATCATGCACTGGAGTACTAGGCAAATCATCATGCACTTCTTGACGGTCTTGCATTGAAACATCTACTTTAGGGTTTGTCCTTGAGGGGCGCTGTTCACCTTCAGCGTGTCCTAAAGCAGATGCTTCGCCACACTCCGACCGAAATCTCTTCGGTCCTGATAAACAACCCTTCTTGCCCTTCTTCATCATCTTCAAGTTCGCTGCAAACTTCTGAGTACGGGCATCATCCAAGAGTTTCTTGATGCCGACATAACACTCATGATGGGCTTTACCCATAAGCTCATCAGCGCTCCTTGTTAGATCATGAGCCTTCCTCATCATTGATTGAGCCTCGGCAGCACTAGCATTGAAACTCTTCAAAATTTTCTTAGCCTGGCTCTTCTTGCTTCTTCCAACTAAATTGAATAGCTCCTAGCCAAAACTTGAGAAGAAACTCGGATAGTTGAACAAAACATTTTCGCCCATCGTGCTACTAGAAGGAGCAAAAGGTCCAACAGCGGCTGCAGTAGCAGATGGGGCAAAGAAGGGTGCATGCTCAGGGATGGGTGCAGCGACAGGTGCCATGATGGGTAAGGGTACGATAGTAGGTGGAGGAGTGTAGCACGTGCTTGATAGACTCCTCAACTGAAGACAATAAAAAACATAGAGGCACAATGGAGCATGAGTGAAAAAAAATAGATTGCAACGGTAAAAAGGCAAAGCAAGTTGCAACATGCAAAGCCAAGCAGTTGCAAAACAAATATTTACATGTGAAAAATAGAAATCACCTAGAGGTTGCCAAACTCGACGACTCCACCAGCTACATCTCCCCTGCGATCCAACGCTACTAATTTCCCAATCAACATATTATCAAACAAAGAACAACGAGGTAACATTGCCTGATCTATGTTCAGATTGTGTTGGAGACGATCAAGATATAGCATCTGCAATTATAATTAAAAACAAAACAAAAAAAGTAAGCATCCCAATTACAACTCTAAAAAAAGTAGATGCACCAGAAAAATGCTAAGTTTGGGATAGAGATAGTTGCAAAGCTATAAAAGAAAAACTAGTTGCAATGATTCCATATAACCAGCAAACCTCAAAACAAAACAAAAAATTGAAACAATAAAAAAGAAAAGGCCAGTTGCAACTATAACTCCGCACCAGTTGCAATGATAAATGTAACCCAATTTCATGAATGGGGATAGAAGGAGGAAAAAAGAGAATGATTAGATAACTCACGACAAGGAATATTCCACAACCATTGATGGGTGCGATTTCCCCTTCACAAAAGATTCATGCCTATACAGCCGAGCAGCATGCCGAAGGTCGTTAACAACGGCTTTGCACCAGTTAATTCCACTAATGCAGCGAACATCCGCAGTCTAGATGGTATCATCAAGCCTAATGTAGTTGTCGGTGTTTGCAAAAAGTAACGTGTAGAATGCATGCATCAACCAACACCTGATTGCCACATCTCCCTGGAGAGTACGAAATTGGATCTTCTCCTTAATCACCTTGGGAAGTATTTTATTGCCCATTACACCATGTACCTGAAGACTTAAACTGTTGCGCATCTCTCGTGCTTCTACCATATCCATGTTTGGGGGGTCATTTCCTACTCTATTCAGCATGAACATATACCAGACGGCATGTTCATTGATTTCAATAACTTTGCCCATGCCGAGCTCTAGAGACATAGACTCTGGATTGAATTTATCCATGAGCCATATAAGCAGCATCCTAGGCAATGAAGTAGGCTTAAACTCCAACAACCTGCCAAACCCATTGCACGTAATCTGTCCTTAATTTCATCAGGTGTTACTTTAACAAGATCAACAAATTTTCTAGGAGAGCAACGAAGCGACACTGCCCTATCCCTCTTAACAGGATCGATATTTGTTATCTACAGGTTGTGCAAAAAACAAAAAAAAAACAAATATGATTGCAATACTAAACAAATATAAAATATTCAAACAGAAAATAATCAAAAAAATGTACATCAATTTTTTACCTCAGCAGTATCTACTGCCTGAGATATGGTGGAACTATCCTCCCCACAACGCCTCTTTCTATTGGCACAGCGATCAGGCGATGGGATTGTTGCGATTGGACTTGGCTCAAAATGATCATCAAGATCATCGACACTAACAAAAGGTTGTGCAGGATTGGAAAGATCGTCATCACTTGGATGGGGTTGTGAAGGAACAAGAAGCATCAGATTTCTCCCCCTGTGTAGCGTCTTCAAACGAGGGGACGACCGCTGAGGCTCCATCCTAAGCGCTATTATGTATAAAAAAAGGTTAGTGTCTACTTTAAAAAAAAGATGATACAGAGTGCAATGAAATGTCAATTACATGCATAGGTTGCAAACAACAAAACTAGACACAGGACAAAAAACTAGAGATTCATTAAAGCAACATACGCATAAACAAAAAGCTCCAGCACATCAACTAGAAACTACAAATTGCAACATACAGGGGAATTACATTTGCAAGTAACCAGGTAGTCCAGTAACATCATACAAATTGCAACATACAGAGCATTAAGTTTGCAACTAAAAAAGGAGCTCCAGAACCATAAAAAAATGGTAACATATAGGATATTACAATGGCAAACATACATGAAATTACATTTGCAAACTAACGACAACAGAATTACAACGTACAAAAGAATTACAACACAAATTGCAACATAAATGGTATTGCATTTGCAACTAAGCAAGCAGCCAGTAGCAAGAGAAATAAAACTAGAAAATCAATTTAGGAACAACACATGATCAAAAAGATCGTCATCACTTGGATGGGGCTGTGAAGGAATAGGAAGTTGCTTTCTTCCCCTGTGTAGCGTCTTCAAACAAGGGGACGACCGATGAGGCTCCATCCTAAGCGCTATTATGTATAAAAAAAGGTTAGTGTATGCTTTAAAAAAAGATGATAGGGAGTGCAATGAAATAACAATTGCATGCACAGGTTGCAAACAATAAAACTAGATACAGGACAAAAAAAACTAGAGATTCATTAAAGCAACGTACGCATAAACAAAAAAAGCTCTAGCACATCAAACAGTAACTAGAAACTATAAATTGCAACATAGAGGGGTATTACATTTGCAACTAACTAGGTAGTCCAGTACCATCATACAAAATTGCAACATACATAGAATTAAGTTTGCAACTAAAAAAGGAGCTCCAGAACCATGAAAAAAATGGTGACATACGGGATATTACAATGGCAACATACATGGAATTATATTTGCAAACTAACAACAACAGAATTGCAACATAAATGGTATTACATTTGCAACTAAACAAGCAGCTAGTAGCAAGAGAAATAAAACTAAAAAAATCAATTTAGGAACAACACATTGGGGAAAAATCATATAAAAAACACTACACCACACAGTGCCATCATACAAATTGCAAACATATAGTACCCATCGTACAATTACCAACGAACAGACCATTAAGATTGACAATAAAAAGGAGGGATCCAGCACCGTTAGACTAAAACTAGAGGCTAATTTATGAACATCCGCATAAAAAGGAACAACAAATTCACAACCTATTCAAAACCCTAGGTACCGATTGGGCGGAATGATGCGCACAGGATAAGGGAGAATAAGGGGAATACCTTGAGGAAGATGATCGAAACATCGACAACAGCGAAACTCGCGATGACGCCCCACGACGACGACGGTGCTTGCTCAGGACGCTAGTTCCGTGCCAACAATGGCGTAGTTACACGAACCGTGGGGTCGAAGGAAGGGGAACCACGACCACGAGAGCCTCCTCCGGGTGGACCTTCGAACAACAACGATGGCAAGTTTCTCCGACAATGAGGAGCAAGTCGTAGCGGCAATCCAAAAACCACGTGCGGCGAAGCGGCGGAGAAAAACGGAAGCAGAGAGAAAAAAACGGAGCAGCAGACAGAAGACGAAGAGACGAAGAGAAGAACTGGCGAAAAAAGAGGAACTATTGCGGGAGTTGGTGGGGCGCCGTCAAGACGTGCTGATTAATTCACACGCCGGCTGGCCTGGGTGCAAATGGGTCGGCGGCTCGGCCGGACTCAGGCGTGCCGGTTGGCCTGGGTGCATTCTGTACACAGAATGCACCCAGGTGCAAAATAGCAAAACAGTATATATATATATATATATATATATATATATATATATATATATATATATATATATATATATATATATATTCTAGGATTTAATACGTTATTGTTTTAGTGGTAGTCGGCATACCCGTTGATAGCAAAGCAACGATTTCGTAAAATCTCGAGATTTTATCGGCCCAATCTTTTAGATGTGTTTATAGAGATGATTTTATTATTTACTGTCTTTCGGATGTGCTCGTATAGGTGATTTTATTAGGGGCTTAATCGTTTCTACCCCAATTTTGAAGTGAAATAGTGATTTTGCCCTTATTTTTTAACTTTACGATTTTACCCCTACGATTTCAAAACGAAGACAGACTTTACTCCTGCTCTGTGAAGTCTCTCTATCGGTGATAACTTTTGAACCAGAGGACAACTTTGCCCATACGTTTTTACCCCTGTTTTATTTAGAATATTTGTGTTTTAACCCCTTTTCTAATTACACATACACGGCAACACACTACAAGCTCTGTTTTCCGAAGTGCGACAGATACAAGCAGATGACAGATAGCAGCAGGTACAAGATTATAATGATCCCACATCTTGAAAAAAAACTTGAGTTAGATTTTTTGTGACTGAATAAGCAGCATCTCACAAGATAATTCAATTCAATACTTAAACCTACTGTTGAACAGATTTCCAATAGGCTTCAAAGTTCAGAAGTAAGTAAACTGAAATTCTTCTCCCGTACGAAATTTTCCCATCGACAACCAATTCAGGCAGGCCCTAATCCGCCTACAGCTCAACATCCCCCTTCTCTTCAAAATCTGCTTCTCTGGACATGACAAGCGCACGACACACAGCCACCAACCCTGCACAGCTCCGCCGGAGAAACCAAATCAGGCAAGAAGCTCGATTCAGCCATGGGAAAGCTTCTGCTGGAGAAGAACGGGGCGCGCGCCCTCTGCTGCTACGGGGGGAGTTAGGCCCGCGCGCCCTCTTCGGCTGCTAGGGGAAGCAGGGCCGCGCGCCCTCTGCTGCGGGGGTGGGGAAGCAGGGGCGGGGGTGGGGGGTGCCACCCACCGGAGAGGGTGGCCGTCGCCGCCTGCCGGGGGAGCCGCGGCAGGGGCTAGCCGCCCGCCCGCCCGCTCGGGACGGGGCGCGCGTGCCCGCGAGGCCCGCCTTTTGCTTCTGCTCGGTCGTGAGGGGGAAGATGCAGGGAGGGAGTGGAGGCGCGGGACCAGCCGCCGGGAGGAGCGCCGCCGGGAGGACGCCGGCTAGCGCGGCCACCAAAACCCTAGCCGCGTGCTCCAGCCGTCGAGCGGAAGGGACTGGAGGAAACAATGCGAGGGGTATGCCTGTCTTTTGGTGCGTTTTTTTTTTTTTTTTTTTTTTTTGCCATTTAATTCACTCAGGTCACGTAGTCAGTTAGTCCCAGAGCAGGGGCAAATGGCTGTTTGATTTGAAAGTAACATGTGTAAATTCACAAAGTTAAAATAGTGGGAGCAAAATCACCATAGAAGTTTGGAGCAGGGGTAGAAACACAAAATTCCTATTTTATTATATAGTTATAATTTGTATTATTTTATTATCTAGAAGATACCAATAAGTATATATGATAAGAATTTTGTTATATTCTATCTTTTAATATAAATAAAAATTATAAAGTTCAACTAGTAAAAAGTTTTTGGTGTGATATGTTAGAGGGGTGGAGGCATGACCCCTGCCCCTTAGCTCCGCCACATAATAACGATTGCTTAAACAACAATGACGGGTTCTTAAGGAAGATGAGGATATGACCCAGCAATAAGAAGCATTGTCGAATTGATATGTGACAAAGGGGCAAACGATAGGTTGCCCATGTTGGTGTTGGATGTTCGCTTCAAATTAAAGCCGCAGCCGCTGTGGCTTTTTTAGTTCAATCTACCGTATTTTATACTAATCAAACACTGCAGCCGCTCCTGTTGGATTGTTAGGTGGCAAAGGCGCCGAGAATGAAGAGAGTGCCAGGAAAAAAAAGAATATGTACAGTTGACATTTTACGATGGTCTAATGGCTAAGAATAAATAGAGTATAAAAAATAAAAGTATATACATCGTTTATTCCTATCCATGACTTTTTTTCACTTTTTTTTCTTTCTTTCCTTCTTCTCTTTTACGGACTATCTCCTGTTTTCTTTCCATGTATTTTTTCATTTTTATTTTTCCTTTCCTTTCTTCTTTTCTTTTATGGACTATCTCCCGTCCATTTTTTTCATGCCCGTTTCGTGTCTATTTTGCATGTTATTTTTTTATTTCTCCTGTATCTCTCGAATTTTCTTATAAACATCGAAAATAAATAATAAACATAATATTGTAGTTTTTTCAATGTTCCATCCTCCACTAATTCCCACCATTAAGTTGTTGATGTAGTTTTGATTTAAGAAATAAAAGTATTCTTATTAGAACCTGGATTAGTCGATCGAGAACTTTTGAGAGGTCCGCAGTGGAGACCCCACCTGCTTTTCATACTATAAAATTTTGAGCAGTTTGTTATCCAATCTAATCTAAATAATTGTACACATATATCGGTGTAATTCTTGACGAGTAATATAATGTAGAAATCGAGAGAGGTCTCAGTCATAATCATCAATGCCAGTCATAATCATCAATGAATAATGTAGAAATCGAGAGAGGTCTCAGTCATAATTGTATCCGATATTTATAGCACTGGAGGCTTTGAAAGCAATCTGAATGCACCATGTTTTTCATATATACTAATAAAAGGTTAAGACAGATACCCGCAAAAAAGGTTAAAATATAGCTAAATTCAAAATTATAATAAAGGATATAAAAAGAGACTATACAAACTATATAATTATTAAATATAAAAAATTCCACGCCATACATAGGTTACCATAGTACATATATGGTATCAGATATGAACACCACCAGGAATCTTTTGAAAGCTATATGATGATAGGACGTTTGTACTGATATGAAATTAAGATGTAGTAAAATTAAGAATTAAAATCTATCTATTTACAACAATGTTAAAAGAAGCCATCATGTTCACTAACAAAGTTTAGAAATTTTCACATTAATTAGAATAAAAAAAGATCCTTCATTGTTAGATTTCATGATGATCTAACAAATTCTATTAAATCAAAGAGTTCATGCCTAATATAATTTTTAAATAGTAATAAATTTAGAAAAAAAATAACTAAATGAAGAATCCATGTAAAATACAGTTAGACAAAATTTTAAAAGAAAAAGACTATGAAAAAAGTAATTTTGGTCTGCAAACCAATTGGAAAGAAAAAAAACTACTTAAGCAATCCACATAAATTATAACTAGAAAATATCTAGATTTAACAATTAAAATTTTAAATTAGTAGTTTGATTTCTATGTGTTCGAAAAAACACATAAATAAAAAGTTAGTGTATTGCTATAAGTATAATTAAAAAGTCATCTCTTTTCACTCCCATGTGTTAAAAACTACCACGTTAATCATATAGGTCTAGATTGTAATGGCCTGCCAAAAGATATATAAAAATAAAAAATACAATATATATTGAAGTATGGAAAGAGATAATTGTGCAAAATTCAAATAGCATTATAATTTTATTTTATATAGTGATAAAAGATAGGGAAACTATATGCAAGTCATGGAAGGGGTAAAATATATATATACACAAGAGCTGTCCAAGGCAGCCATTCGATGCATTGGCGTGTCCATAAAAATCATTGAAGCCCATCAAATTTCCCTGTCATGCTCTAAGCCTTGCCATCTCAAATTGTCCAATGCGGTAGAGTAGCATAAATAGCATGTCAGAGGTCACCACCTCAATGGTGTTAGTGATGGGTTCCATGATTTTGTTTTTGAATACTTATGTCAATATATGTTGATGTGATGACGACACGGCCAGCCAGGGGTCAACCAGACCGTGTCATGGCGATAACCTGTGGGTTTAATCTACCCCTATGTTTGACACTCAACAGATGATCGAGCGGGACATCCCCAAACACCAGAATTAGAAATGAGACGGACACTACTATTGCGACCTTAACAACAAAGCCATCAAGCTCGATAGGCTACAGAAACCGGCTTCAATCCAATCATTGCCTTCCAAGACCACCAGGTCACGAACAAGAACTGCAGGTGCCCTCACCAAACTTCGAAAGACCCTGGAGTTCCTCTCCTCCTACTCAGATTCACCAAAACCAGACTGAAAGCATCTAGGCCCCTAGTTGGATTTCAGTGATTAATGACAACACAAGATTACTATGACTAACGTGTATTTTGCAGAGGCAATTTAAGTTAGGTCATGGTAATGGTAGTTGATTGGGCAATTATGGTTTTCATGCCCCCGTCGATGGAATTCATTTTGGTTTTTAAAGGATGGACGACAAGGTTAAGGATGGCTAGCTCTAAGTGTCATTTAGAGTTGAAGAGACACTTAGAGTAGTTTGGAACTTTGTTTTTTTCTTTTGGTCGTACTATTAGGGGGGTATGGACCAGTAGCTTGACCTAGGTGAGTCTAGTGGGTTAGGTGTGGTGCACACTTATCAAACTTAGCACAAGGTAGCTCAGAAATAGCTCTAAGATCAATTGGAGTCAACTTCATTCACATAGGATTTCGAGTTGGAAGTGAATGGAGGGTCAAATGACTGATCAGACGCTGGTCTAGTTGTGATCGGACGCTGGAGGGTGAGTCCGGTCAGTTCATTTGATCAACTACAGTCATCTGGTACTGACCGGACGCTGAGTGGAGGAGCACTAGACGCTAGGGTGCCTATGTCCAGTCCACTCTAGAGAGATTCCAGAGAGGTTTTTTCTTAACCGGACGCGTCCGGTAGGTGCTGACCGAACATTGGTCAGAGTCCGATCAGAGCTTAATGGCTCTCTCTGACACAGTGGCAGGTACAACTGGCTGGAGCGTCTGGTCACCCTAACCGAAGCATCCGATCAGCCCGCAGAGTGATGACTCAACCTCCAAACGTTATATTTTGAATGAGGGGGTATAAATACTTACTCCATTCATCCATGGGAGGTCTCTTGCCTATTTGTTCAGCTGAGAAACACCTTTATAGGGCAAGGGAGAGTAAGAGCCTAGTGGGGTGATTGAGATTTGATCATCTAAGATTAAGGACCTCATTAGTGCATAGGGAGTAGCAAGTGTGCATCCATCTTACTCATTAGGCTTGTCTTGGTCAAGTGAGAGTTTGTGCTTGTTACTCTTGGTGGTCTCCATCACCTAGACGGCTCGATGGTGATTGGGAGCTTGGTGATCATTCGATGGAGCATGTGGATGACCCAAGTCACTTTGTGAGAGATTGTCGGCGATTCACCGTGACAGAGTTTTAAAGAATCAACCCATAGAGAGAACTTGATCTTTGCGTGGATCAAGATGGAGCTACACCCTTGCGCGGGTGCTCCAACGATGACTAGTGGGGAGTGGCGACTCTTTGATATCTCAAGAAAATATCGCTGTGTTCCTTTCCCTCTCTTTACTTTGAGCATTTATATTTGAGCAATTGATTTCATGTCTTTACGTTCCTAGAATTATCATGTTAGAGTAGGATTGGAACCTAGGGTGTAAAACTTTTATACGAGGGAATAATAGAAACATATTTTAGACACAAGTGGTGAAATGAGCTAAGTGTAGGGCTTAATTATTGTAAAAAATTTAGAATCAGCCTAATTCACCCTCCCTCTTGGGCATCTTGATCCTTTCAATTGGTATCGAAGCCTCATGCTCCCTAAATTAGGCTTAATCGCCTAGAGCAAGATGTCCTATGGGGATGGACCCCCTCCTAAATTTAAGGGAGATGATTTTCCTTATTGGAAAATTCACATGGAGGCTTACCTAGAGACTTTAGATGTTGGAGTTCTTAGAGCCATCTCACCAAGCTTCACAAAACCTAAGGATCCCGCCAACCTTCAAGGCATTGAGGTTAACTATGAGAAGTGGAATGCAAAGGCTAGAAACACCCTCTTTAGAAGGCCTTTGCAAGGACGTTTTTAACCGTGTGCGGAACTACAAAGATGCCCATGCACTATGGTTGGACATTTGTGCACTCCATGAGAGAACCAAGAGTGAGCATGAGGAACGCTACCACCTTGTGATGAAAAAGCTTAATTCATTTGAGAAGCTTCCTAGAGAAAGTGCCAATGAGATGTATTCACACTTTAATGTTCTTGTAGAGGAAGTCAATGGGTTTAGACTCACATAAATGCAACCCTCCGATGTTGTGAGAAAAATCTTGAGTGTCCTCCCCATTGACAAATATGGGCATATTGTGACGGTGCTTCATCAAGGTGATCTTTTCACCGCTACACCAACTCAAATATTGGGGAAGATCAATGCATATGAGATGTACATACACATCACTCCACAAGATGGCTCTTCTTCCACCAAGAAGAAAGATTTGGCATTCAAGGCTAGCCAAGAGAAGAGGGAAAAAGCAAGAGTTGATCATGATAGCTCAAGTGATGATGAGATTGATGATGCAAGTCTTACTCTCATGGCGAGAAGAACTACCAAAATGCTCAAGAAGCTAAACAAGAATGATGTCAAGTTCGATGGCAAGAAGATAAAATTCTTCACTAGTAATAGAAGGAAGCCCATCTCCGAAATGGATTGCTATAATTATGGAGAACTTGGTCATCTAGCTCATCAATGCCCCAAACCTAAGAAAGACAAGTACAAGAAGAAGTACAAGGGCAAGAAAGATGTCTCAAGTGATGAAAATGATGATGAGAAGAAGAACAAGCCATACAAGAAGAAGGATGGCAAGAAGAAGGAATTTCACAAGAAGAAGAATAGCAAGGCATACATTGTTGGTGATTGGCTCCCGGATATTGAATCATCAAGTGGCTCATCCAGTGATGAAAGTGAGAATGAGAATGAGAAGATGGCCGCTCTTGTGATTGATTCTTCACTATCTTCACCGACACCGCCGCCGTCATCCTCTACACACCTATGCCTTATGGCCAAGGGTGAACAAAAGGTACAAAATGATAATGATAGTAGTGGTGATGACAATGCTAGCAATTATGAAAGTGGTAGTGATAGTGATGAAGAATTTGAATCACCTTCTTATGATGATCTTGTCAAGTTGCTAAACCAATACACTAAAATCATTAGAAAGACAAGAGCTAAAAATCAAAAGCTAGAACTTGAGAAGGACTCACTCTTAGCAAAGTATGATATAGCCGGAAAAGCTAGTGTTGAGCTTAGAGAATAAAATAAAATTGTGTCATCCAAACTCAAGGAGCTCAAATCCTCTAAAAAGGAGCTTAGAGAAAAATATGATAAACTTGAAGGGATATATAATAAGCTCACCACTAGTTACAATTTACTAAAAGAAGAGTACACCAATCTCAAGATTAATCATGACAATCTTGTTCTTTCTTATGAGTTATTATTTAATAAGCCACATGATGCTACTAACAATGTTGTTAAGATTGATATAGCTACATCATGTGATGACTTGATTATTGAGAGCATTGAACAAGGTTCTAGTAGCAAAAGCAAGAAAGTGGTTGAGTCCGACAACTATGATGATTATGTCAAGCTCAAGAATAAGAATAAAAAGCTCAAGAAAGATCTTGAAAAGCTATCAACCACCAACACAATTGTGATAGAGAATCTTGACAATGATTATGATATAGCTCTTGAAAATGAGATGCTTAAAGAAGAAAACAAGAAGCTCAAGTTGGAGAAAGAACATCTCAAGACCGGTTTGAGTAAGTTCATAAGAGGTCAATATCTCCAAAGTGAGCTACTCATGAACACCATGATGAAGATGGATAGAAGTGGTATTGGGTACTTGGTAAATCAAGAGAAGAAAGCTCAAGCTCAACATCAACAACAATACAAGTCAAAGCCTAAGTGAAGGGTCGAGATGGCGACTAGAGGGGGGGTGAATAGTCTTTTCTAAAACTTAATTGCGTCGGCTAACCGATACAAATGTGGAATTAAAACTATCGGTCTAGCCAAGACTATACCCCACTATATATGTTCCCTAGCACCTTGCAAAGATAACAATTATGCAATAAAGGTGCCGGGCTAGCTAGAGCTCTCCTAAACAATTCTAGGAGCAAGGTTACACAAACCTATGCCACTAATACTTTAAGCAACAAGGGAGCTCCTACACATGCTAGTAAGCAAAAGCACAAAGCTAACTAAGCTCACTAGCAATGCTCAATAACAAGGCAACCAATGCCTAATTAGAGAGCGCAAATACTTAGCTACACAAACTAAGCAATGTGACTAACAAGGTTACACAAACCAAATTAGCCACGCAAGGGAGCTACTTCTATGCTACACAAGCAAGAAGGTAATTAGCAAGCTACACAAGCTATCTAATTACAAGAGCAACAACACAAGCTTAAAGTATATGAATGTAAACGCAAGCTTGTGTAACGGGGATGCAAACCAACGGGAAGAACAAGGTTGACATGATGATTTTTCTCCCGAGGTTCACGTGTTTGCCAATACGCTAGTCCCCGTTGTGTCGACCGCTCACTTGGTGGTTCGGCAGCTAATTAGCATCACCCGCTAAGCCCGCACATCGGGCGCCGCAAGAACCTACCCCTTGAGTGAGGGTAGCTCAATGACACGCTTTACTAGAGTTGCTCTTCGCGGCTCCCGCGGGGCAAGCACAATGCCCCTCACAAGCACTTCTCCGGAGCACCGCACAAGCTTCTTGCGGGCTTCCACGGAGACCACCACCAAGCCATCTAGGAGGTGGCAACCTCCAAGAGTAACAAGCACCACCGGCTTGCAACTCGATCACCTAGTGCCACTCGATGCAACCTCACGATGCAATCGCACTAGAATCGCTCACTCACACAA
This sequence comes from Miscanthus floridulus, assembly GCF_019320115.1. Classification (NCBI taxonomy): domain Eukaryota; kingdom Viridiplantae; phylum Streptophyta; class Magnoliopsida; order Poales; family Poaceae; genus Miscanthus; species Miscanthus floridulus. The sequence continues at coordinate 117,908,900 of NC_089598.1, forward strand.
TCGAATGATCACTATCAAGTATATGTGTGATAGAGGGCTCTCAAGCATGAACACAAAGTCCCCCAAGGTGCTCCACACCAGCCATGGCCGAAGGCCACTTCTATTTATTGCCCCAAGGGCTAAACTAGCCGTTACCCCTTCACTGGGCAACGGTCGGGCCGACCGGACGCTCCGGTCGAGTTGACCGGACGCTGGACCTCAACGTCCGGTCGCTCGCAGACAACCACGTGTCCCGATTCCAACGGTCATTTGACTTGATCAGACGCAGCAGCACTCAACTGACCGGACGCTGAACCCCCAGCGTCCGGTCGTTTCTAGTAAGCTCCCGAGCATGACCGGACGCGTCCGGTCGAACGCGATCGGACGCAGCCAGCGTCCGGTCACACTACAGTTACTGCGTCACCATACATCAGCCTGACCGGACATAGCCTTCCAGCGTTCGGTCACTCTCCAGCTACTGCTACACTCCACGTCAGTGCGACCGGACGCAGCCTGCCAGCGTCCGGTGCATTCAGATCCAGCGTCCGGTCAGTTGACCGACGCCAGCATCTTCTCCATTCTCTTCACCCTTGCTCAAGTGTGCTAACCACAAGAATTTGCATCTGGCGCAATAGAAAATAGGCATTCCATTTTCCCGAAAGCACCGAATCCCGCCGAGCTTGTGAGGCGGGAGGGAGAGAGGGACCCAAACCCATCTCACCCCTACAAACACCACCTCCTTTGTAAATGTGCCAACACCACCAAGTGTACACCACCATGTGTATGTGTGTTAGCATTTTCACAATCATTTCCCAAAGGATGTTAGCCACTCAACTTGCCACGCCACTCGATCCTAGCGACAATGCAAAGTTAGATCACTCGAGTGGCACTAGATGACCGATATACAAACAAGTTTGCCCCTCTTGATAGTACGGCCATCTATCCTAAACCCGGTTATAAACTTCTCTACACACCTATGACCGGTGAAATGAAATGCCCTAGGTTATACCTTTGCCTTGCGCATTCCATTCCATCTCCTCCAATGTTGATGCAACACATGCACCAACACGATCAACAATGATATGATCCACTTCATATCATCATATGATCATATTGGTTCATTGATCTTGACTCTACTTGCTCTTCGCTGTTGCCATCGTCCATCGGCGCCAAGTCTTGCTCAAGCTTCACCGCCACGCGGTCCATCACTCCAAAGCCTTCGACTTGCCCTTCACGCTTGCAACCGGTCTATCAAGCCAAGTCTTGTCTTGATCTTCTCCACCTTGATCACATGACTCAATGTCATGTCTCATGTGCATTTAAGCTCCTTCATCATCACATGTGTGAGCTTTGCAACATCTCCAAGCCATTTTCACCTTCATGGCATATGTTGCTCACACACATGTACCTGTGGACTAATCACCTGTGTATCTCACATAAACATAATTAGTCCACCTAGGTTGTCACTCAATTACCAAAACCAAACAAGGACCTTTCACTAAGCCAAAGAGATATTTTGAGTGTGGACAAGAAGGCCACTTTGCCCATGAGTGTCAAACTCCACCACCACAATCATTGCCCAAGCATGCTAGACCCTTTGCCTTCAATGCTCACTACATGTTTAGAAATGATTTGACTGGAAAAATGAAAGTCATGTTCTTAGGTCCACCCAACAAGAATAGGCCTAAGCAAATTTGGGTTGCAAAGTCACTTGTTGAGAAAGTCAAGGGCCCTCATCAAGTTTGGGTCCCTAAACAACAAGCTTGATCTCTTATGTGTAGGTGAACTACAAGACCGGTGGAAGTCATTAGGTTATTGATAGTGGTTGCACTCAACACATGACCGGTGATCCTTGTATGTTCACCTCACTAGATAAAGAAGTAGATGGTCAAGAAAGGATTACATTTGGTGATAATTCAAAGGGCAAAGTTCAAGGATTGGGCAAAGTTGCAATATCAAATGATCATTCAATATTAAATATGCTATATGTTGCTTCATTGAGTTTCAACTTGCTATCTGTTGGTCAATTATGTGATCTTGGATTTCAATGTTTGTTTAATGAGAAGGAAGTGGTTGTGTCAAAGAAATATGATGGCCAAGTTATATTCAAGGGTTTTAGATATAACAACCTATAGCTAGTGGATTTCACCTCCAAAGATGCAAACTTAAAGACATGCTCATTCACCAAAACATCACTTGGGTGGCTATGGTATAGAAGACTTGCACATGCTGGGATGAGCTCACTCAAGAAGCTAATGAAGAATGAATTGCTAAAAGGTTTGAAGAATGTGAAATTTGAGAAAGACAAGCTTTGTAGTGCATGTCAAGCCAGCAAGCAAGTTGCAAACACTCATCCAACTAAAGTTTACATGTCAACAATAAGAGTGCTAGAGCTTCTTTATATGGATCTATTTGGACCAACAACTTATAAGAGCTTGGGAGGCAATCTCTATTGTCTTGTGATAGTTGATGATTACTCTAGATATACTTGGGTGTTCTTCCTTCATGACAAGACCAAAGTGGCTGCATGCTTCAAGAAGTTTGCCAAAAGAGCACAAAATGAATTTAAAGTGAAGCTTAAAAAGATAAGAAGTGATAATGAAAAAAAATTGACAACACAAACATTGAAGCATATTGTGATGAAGTAGGGATTAAGCATGATGTCTCTGCAACATATACTCCTCAACAAAATGGTGTAGTAGAGAGAAAGAACTGGACACTTATCACTCTTGCAAGAACAATGCTTGATGAGTACAATACACTCGAAGCTCTATGGGTGGAAGCTATCAACACTGCATGTTATGCATCCAATCTCCTATTTCTTTAAAAGTTTCTTGACAAGACCCCTTATGAGTTGCTCAATGGGAAAAACCCAGATGTATCATTCTTCTGGGTGTTTGGTTGCAAATGCCACATCGACAAGAAGTGGCAACACCTAGGAAAGTTTCAAAGACATTGTGATATTGGTTTTCTTGTTGGTTACTCATCAAAGTCCAAAGCATATCGAGTATTTAATCATGCCACTGGCTTAGTTGAAGAAACATATGATGTGGAATTTGATGAATCTAATAGCTCCCAAGGAGCACATAAGAATCTTAATGATGTAGGTGATGAACCATTGAGGGAGGCCATGAAGAACATTCTGGTTGAAGACATCAAGCCCAAAGATTGATCCACCCTCTTCATCAAATGAGCCACAAGATGATGATAAAGATAGAAAAGTAGAAAATAAAGATACTCATGTCTCCCATGATCAAATGGTGGCACAAGCTCAAGATGTTGATACTCCACAACCTCCCTCTCAAGTGGTTGATAGAAGAAATTCACCCCTACTACAAGCACATCCACAAGATCTCGTTATAGGGAGTCCTTCAAAGGGTGTAATGACTCACTCTCAAAAACTTGCTTCATTTATTGAGCATCACTCATTTGTTTCTTGCATTGAGCCTACAAATGTAGAAGAAGCTCTTCAAGATCCGGATTGGATAAATGCCATGCATGAAGAGTTGAACAACTTCACCCGAAATGAAGTTTAGACACTTAAAGAGCGACCCCAAGATGCAAGAGTCATTGAAACAAAGTGGATGTTCTACAACAAATAAGATGATCAAGGCATCGTTGTTAGGAATAAGGCCAAGGCTAGTTGCGAAAGGGTTCTCCCAAGTTGAAGGGTTGAATTTTGGAGAGACCTTTGCACCGGTTGCAAAACTTGAAGCCATTCTTATCCTTCTTGCATATGCATCCCATCATGAAATGAAATTATATCAAATGGATATTAAAAGTGCATTTTTAAATGGTTTCATAAATGAACTAGTCTATGTTGATCAATCTCCCGGGTTTGAAGACCCTAGATATCCTAATCATATCTCTAGGTTGTCTAAGGTGCTATATGGGGCTTAAGCAAGCCCCAAGAGCTTGGTATGAGCGCCTTTGGGATTTCCTCATTGAGAAGGGCTTCACCATTGGGAAGATCGATACCACACTATTCACCAAAAAACTTGATGGAGAGATCTTCATTTGTCAAGTATATGTTGATGATATCATATTTGGCTCATCAAATGAAGACTATTACAAAGAATTTGGTGAATTGATGTTAAAGGAGTTTGAGATATTTATGATTGGAGAGCTTACATTCTTTCTTGGTTTTCAAGTCAAGCAAATAAGAGAGGGGATTTTCATCTCTCAAGAAAAATATACCAATGACCTTCTCATGAGGTTCAAAATGGATGAATGTAAGCCAATCAAGACACCAATACCATCTAATGGACATCTTGACCTAGATAAGGAAGGTAAATCGGTTGATCAAACTTTCTACCATTCTATTATTGGTAGTTTATTATATTTGACCGCATCTAGGCCTAACATCATGTTTAGTGTATGTATGTGTGTTAGATTTCAAGCTAATCCTAAGGAGGCTCACATGGTTGTCGTTAAAAGAATCCTTAGGTACCTTAGGCACACACCAAGCATTAGTCTTTGGTATTCCAAAGGAGCTAGATTCTAACTAGTTAGCTATTCCAATTCGGATTATGCCGGTTGCAAAATTGATAGAAAAAGCACATCCAGAGGGTGCCATTTGCTTGGTACATCACTAGTATCTTGGATCTCTAAGAAGCAAAATAGTGTGGCTTTGTCTACCGCCGAGACGGAATACATTGGCGCTGATGCTTCTTGTGCACAAATTCTTTACATGAAGCAAACTTTGCTAGACTATGGTGTAGTTCTGGAAAATGTACCTCTTTTATGTGACAATGAAAGCGCGGTGAAGCTTGCTAATAATTTGGTTCAACACTCTCGCACCAAGTACATAGATATCCGCCATCATTTTCTTAGAGATCATATTGCTAAAAATGATATATCACTAGAAGGTGTAAGGACTGAGAATCAATTGGCGGATATCTTCACTAAACCGCTAGATAAGGCTACATTTTGACGGTTGAGGAATGAGCTCAATGTGCTTGACTTTAGTAACTTTACTAAAAATGAGCTTGTGTTGACCCTTGCATTGCATTGTAATGTAAAACATGTTTAATTTTTTAGTAATGCACTTAGGGCTTGTCTAACATAGTTAAGATAACCGCCAAAAAGCCTGTGAAGAAGCTTAACCTTGGATAAAATTTGACAAGCAACTAGACTTATCTTTTGAGCACCCATTGTGTTTGTCCACAAATAGGGAGAGCATTTAAAGCTCCTATTGGTCATAAAACCCTCTTGTGTGGTCACATGGTGCTCCTCGCCCCTTTTATTACATATTTTATTAAAAAGAATTATAGCCTAAGGAAAAATACTTTGAAATTTTTGAGGGCTTGGAAGAGGTCTCTCACATCAGTCCTAATTGGTGTTTATTTGTGTCTTGTTGCAGTTGGGACTTGATTGGGAAAAGACAACGTGAAGGAACTTTGAAGATTTGTTGAAAATGGTGATCGGACGCTGAACAGTGTTCCTCCAGCATCGGGTGTGATGATGACCCTACGTCTGATCTAACAAAGAAGAAGATGTCAGGATCGATCACTTAGTTGTGCGTCCGATCATGAGGCACCAGACACGTCCGGTTGTGACTTGAGGGGTTTTGGACCTCTCTGTTGTCGACCGGACTCCAGGTGGCAGCATCCGGTCGTTGCCAGCAGTGCATCTGGTCAATTGAATCCGAGTGGATCTAAAATTCCTTTCTTCTCTATCACGTGGGGGCCACCATAAATAGTTTTCCTTTCTTCACCTCGTTCATACCCTGCTCATCGCACCATAGTGCCCTAACCCGCCTCCATTGTGCCACCATCCTAACTGCTGTCATCGATCCTCCGTGCCCCCGTGCTACTCTACTCTGCCACGCCTGCCCCTACCTCGCGCAGCCGAGCTATGCTGTGCCACCACCGCACCGTGCCCACGCCATAGTGTCTCCGCTGCCATGCCTATGCCCCTCTGCTACCACGCCTGTGCCTATGCCTTCACTCGCTACCACACCCGTGCCTACGCTTCCACTGCCTGCATCGCATCGCCGCATCCCCACCATCGCGTAGCCCCCGCTGCCTGCGTCATGCCACTGCGCCACCGCACGTGTCTCGCCTACGCCGATGGTTTCTCGCACCATGTGTTCTCAGCCATCGCACTACTTCGTGTCATCAAACTCTATCCCTAGGCGTAACCTTGCTGATCCCAAGTGGTGCCTCGTGATCCTCTCCTTTGCTTGTCGGTCGCCGGATCGTCGGATTTCATTAGGTAGCAAGCTATCGATTTCAATTTCTCATCTACTGCTTGTTTCTTAGGGTTTCTCACCTCTAGATGAATATAGTGATTATTTATATTTCCTATCTATTCCATAGTGCAATGAGTCGGTGCTCATGTGGTTTATTTGACAGTGGCAGTTTTACTTAGGGCCAAGCCCGCGAGTACGGATTGAGGCCAAGCCACTTGAGTGTCAGTGGTTCGTGTTAGCTTTAGAGATGGCATGTTGCAAGAATGTCAGGGGTGGTCCCGGTGATGAGGATCTAAGGCCTCTGCCTCGCCTAACTGCTCAGCAAAAAGGAAAGGTGAAAATGACTACAAAGAAGAAGCACGAGAGAGATGATGTTGAGGTAGAGAGAGCAGCAGCAGTGGTAGCCGCCGTAGAGCATGTAGAGAGAGGTGGATCTAGAGATGGCATTCGCCTAGGCGATCAGTTGTCATTAGCTCAGAGGGCCACTGTTGAGAGGATTGAGGCTAGTTTTGGTAGTCCACCCAGGATTATCATGCTTGGAGGACGGTGTGTCTCTTTAGAGGACACTCTAAAGGTCCCTCATCTAGATGAGAGTTAGACTCAGGGAGTGACTGAGCAGTAGACATAGTTGGCAGAGTAGACAGAAGATGCTCAGTAGGGAGAGTAGGTTGAGGAGGCAAAGCAGGCAGCACAACCATAGCTTCGACACTCTAGTCACACATGCACTCAGGTGTCACCGAGGCCTCAGACACAGAGGTGGGGCTCTCGTCCACCTCCCAGACCACGAGGTCTGCCTCCGGTGGTTCACCTTGACCTGAGGGTAGCCATAGCTAGACAGGTGCAACAGCTACGATTCGTATAGTTTGAGGATTGGTTTCCACCGAGGTGGCATGAGCATGCCTCAGAGCACTTCTACACTGTGTTGCAGGAGGACTTCTATAGTGCATATCTCAATAGTGGTGTTGCTTTTAGATCTCAATAGGTCTACTCCATAGAGTCTCATGTTGCAGCTATAGGCGAGCAGATCCATCCTCACCTTTCTTATCTGCTAGGCTTGACAGATATTCTTGGATGGACTGGTTGCTATGTTCCATCATGGGTTCATAAGTTATACTCCTCTCTATGGATTGACTCGAGGCATAGGTTTATTCACTTTGCATTCAGAGGCTGTGACTATAGGCTCTAGAGCTTGAGGGTTAGAGAGATACTGATAATTCCAGAGTCACCTATTTGGCTTCATGAGGTATGCTATGGACAGATAGAGCCTCCGAGACGCCCTCATGGTGGACTTGTGCCACCTACAGATCTTGTTAGACCGTGCTTCATAGAGCCGTTTAGCGAGGGGTCGAGCAGGACACCATGTGACCTTACACCTATAGCTCGGCTCCTTGATGCTATTAGGAGGAGGACTCTACTTCTGAGGATGGGCTACCACGAGGGCTTGACTCAAGTTCAGCTGTGGCTAGTGCATTATCTGGTGTCTCAGACTGTCTTTGATATTTGGGATGTGATGCTTTCAGAGATGGAGGACACACTAGCAGAGGGCTTCAGAGGTCACCGCCAACTGCCTTATGCTCATTGGATCACTTTCCTACTCCGTAAGGTAGTTACACACAAGTCTCTAGAGATAATGGTAGAGTGGACAGGTGCTACCACTGAGTTTCCATAGTATGACATGAGCCAGATGCTATGTCATAGTCTTACAAGGACACCTCGCCAGCCGAGTCATCGCCCAGAGGTACCAGAGACAACAGCTCAGTAGGATGAGATCATCAAGGGCATTGCAGTGATAGAAGAGGAGGAGCTTAATGCACAGTAGGAGGATGAGGTTGAGAGCTACCCGAGTGACAGCTCAGATGATGACTATCTGTCGATTCTACAGATGGCTCCTTGACCACATGATAGAGAGGCCAGTGGCTCTAGCTCAGCTCCACCACAACCACCGCAGACTGACCCAGCACTTCTAGCTATACTTGAGCGGATGAGACAGGACCAGGCATGCTAGGCATAGGAAACCGCAGCTGCACTTGATCAGGTTTCGGCATGATAGGATGAGTTTCAGCGGTAGTAGCAGGCCATGCAGCAGCAATAGCTTATGATTCAACAACAGTTACTTGGCTTCATGTAGCATGTATTCACTGCTATTGGGGTTGCTCCTCAGTAGTCTACACTTTAGATAGGCCAGCCTACCACCACCACTCCAATGACTCTAGTTGTATGGCCCAGTGAGCTTTAGAGTCAGGGGCTACCAGCTACTCAGTTTGCTTCACCTACAAAGCAGGTGTCCTAGTGGTTTGCTTCACCAGTAACTGTGCAGGGTCCGCACTTTACTCCTATTGTTACAGGCTTCACTCCGACTCAAACTTCTTCGGTGTTAGTGATGGACACCCCAATCTATAGGAGTCTCAATGCTATTTTCAGTGAGCTTATAGGGCAGCCTACACCTCCAGTGTTTTGAGTTCTTGTTCCTACCACAGCTACTCCTATTATCAGGACTACCGAGATGATTCTGTCATCAGTTGCATCATCCGAGCCTCCTTAGACAGTCACTCCTACATTTGAGGCTTCAGAGACAGCGTTAGAGGTAGATGTGGCTCCACCTCCTATAATGACATCTCTAGAGTCATAGGCCACGCTAGTTACTAAGCAAACCTTGATTGCTTCACCTTCACTTCTAGCTATAGAGGGTCAGACCGCTCAGAGTTCAGGGTCAGAGGATGATGCAGCTCAGTTTTACATCTCTCATAGCACCTCAGCGCCCGACTCGACTCCTCCTGTCCCACCGTCCAACCCTTAGATTTTGGTGCTTGACGCCAAAAGGGGAGAGGGAGCGAGTATGTTAGATCTAGGGGAGTGTGTGAGATGGTCTCGATTCGATTCTTTTGGTTTTTTGTGTGATTCTTTTGGTCTTTTGTGTGTGATACTTAGTGCATTCATGTTTACTTTCATGCATTGTATTATATACATGTGATGATGGTGAGACTTATGTGACATGTATGCTCTCTCTCTCTCTCTCTGTATATATATATATATATATATATATATATATATATATATATATATATATATATGTGTGTGTGTGTGTGTGTGTGTGTGTGTGTGTGTGTGTGTCATGTCACTTCGTTATGCTCATTTTCTTTGCTTCCGTGTTTTACTCTGATTCAAATGAGCTTTACTTCATGTACTCATGCTTAATTCATATCTTTTGAGTACACCATGTTGGCTTGGGTCATATAAGCATGTCTAACTCCTTTGTTCTTATTGTCAAAAGCTTATATGAACCAAGCATGTTAAAAACCTCACTCATCTCTTTTACATACTCGAGGTTGTGTTGTCATCAATCACTAAAAAGGGGCAGATTGAAAGCATCTAGGCCCCTAGCTCGGTTTCGATGATTAATGACAACACGAGATTACTATGACTAACGTGTATTTTGCAGAGGTAATTTAAGTTAGGTCATGGTAATGGCAATTGATTGGGCAATTATGGTTTTCATGCCCCCATCAATGGAGTTCATTTTGATTTTTGAAGGATGGATGACAAGGTTAAGGACGGCTAGTTCTAAGTGTCATTTAGAGTTGAAGAGACACTTAGAGTAGTTTAGGACTTTATTTTTCCTTTGGCCGTACTATTAAGGGGGGTATGGACCAGTAGCTTGACCTAGGTGAGTCTAGTGGGTTAGATATGGTGCACACTTATCAAACCTAGCACTAGATAGCTCAGGAATAGCCCTAAGATCAATTGGAGTTAACTTCATTCACATAGGATTTTGAGTTGGAAGTGAACGGAGGGTCAAATGATAGACCGAATGTTGGTTTGGTTGTGACCGAACGCTAGAGGGTGAGTCTAGTCAGTTCATTTGATCAACTACAGTCGTTTGGTACTAATCGGACGCTAAGTGGAGGAGCACTGGATGCTAGGGTGCCTGCCTTCGGTCCACTCCAGAGAGGTTCTAAGAGGTTTTTTCTTGACCAGACACGTCCGATGGGTGCTCATCGGACGCTGGTCAGAGTCCGGTCAGAGCTTAACGGCTCTCTCTAACATAGTGGCGGGTACAACTGATCGGAGCACCCGGTCATCCTGACTAGAGCATCCGGTCAGCCCGCAGAGGGATGACTCAACCTCCAAACATTATGTTTTGAATGAGGGGTTATAAATACTTACTCCACTCATCCATGGGAGGTCTCTTGCCCATTTGTTCAGCTGAGAAACACCTTTGGAGTGCAAGGGAGAGCAAGAGCTTAGTGGGGTGATTGAGATTTAATAATCCAAGATTGAGGACCTCATTAGTGCATAGGGAGTAGCAAGTGTGCATCCACCTTACTCATTAGGCTTGTCTTGGTCAAGTGAGAGTTTGTGCTTGTTACTCTTGGTGATCGCCATCACCTAGATGGCTCGGTGGTGATTGGGAACTTAGTGATCATCCGGTGGAGCGTGTGGAGTTTCACCACGACAGAGTTTCAAAGAATCAACCCATAGAGAGCACTTGATCTTTACGTGGATCAAGGGGAAGCTACACCCTTGCGTGGGTGCTCTAATGAGGACTAGTGGGGAGTGGCGACTCTCGGATACCTTGAGAAAACATTGTTGTGTTCCTTTTTCTCTCTTTACTTTGAGAATTTATATTTGAGCAATTCATTTCATGTCTTTATATTCCTAGAATTGCAATGCTAGAGTAGGATTGGAACCTATGGTGCAAAACTTTTGTACGGGAGAACAATAGAAACACATTTTAGACATAAGAGGTGAAATGGGCTAAGTGTAGGGCTTAATTATTGCAAAAAAATAGAATTAGCCCAATTCACCCTCCTCTTGGGCATCTTGATCCTTTCACAGACAACCCAATTTGAGATTTTAGACGATTCATGGACGCTATGATCGGACCCAAATGTTTGGATCCTTTGTCTCATTGGGCAAGATATGAGCCACAATTGATGAAAAAACTGAGGACAATTCCAAAGTCCATGGTTACCAACTAGCTGACAAAGAAACCACACACTCTGCAACCTTCATGAGCTCAGCCTCCACACAAGTCATCATCAAGCCAAACAAGAAAGTGTGAGAAACCAACACTTGTCACCATCGTAGCACATGGGTGGCTTACCAATTTTAGGTCCTTTACCAACTCCCTCTCCATGTGATCTCATGCAATTGTCCAGCACAAGGTCAAGGCAAACTTGCATGCCCTTACCACATATTAGAGTCAGAAAAAGGTGAAAATGTGTGGTCTTCCGAGTTGCTAGCCGAACACAATGAGAAACTCACATGCAAAGGAGCAACTATCACTTCAAAAGTCATACACGATTGCAATGTTCCATAAAGCACACAAGCAGTGTTTTGCAACACCATTGAATTAACAAAGCATGATATTATTACTTGTAGCATTTCAGCAAGCTAGATTTCATATAAAAGAAGTACCTTATATGTACAGGGAGAAACATTGGTTGTTTCTTAGCTTTTGGTGCCATTACATTGGCATCTTCTGTTAGATTGATCTCCACCCGGCTCGGTCCAACGACCGAGTCGGACCCTGACTCGTGCCTTGATCGAGGGCGCCCAACCATTCTCCTAGCTGGTGGGCCCCCATCATGCAGTGCTATGAATAGGAGGTGGGGGCTGGGGCTCACGACAGGAGGTTCACCATGGCCGCTAGTTCCCACCAACATCCTAACCCTAGTCCGATCGATGCATGCTATGAGCGATGGGAAGCTCCACCGCTTTCGCCGCGTGCCACTGGACCACGCCTCCACTACGCCATCGACACTGCCGCCGGACTCTACCGCTACCCTACACCAACACCCACATCATCAAAACCTTGGCCATGGCTTCCTCCTCCGATCAAGCCCATCAATGGTGTGCCTCTCTACATCCCTCTCTCTCCCTCTAGTTCTGTCTCTAGGACGAACTACTTGTTTATCCCAAATAGAAGAGAAAAACCCCACTGATCTATGCCTAGATGATCCTAGAATTTTATCGATGGTATCGGAGCTATTTCTCCTAGTGTGTAGATCGAGTCTGGGGTAGAAAAGTGAAAAGAAATTAGAAGAAAAATAAAGATTTTTGAGTTTTCCCAAACCCTAACCCTAGATCATAAGAATGGAGAGGAGGAAGGGACCTACCTGGGTTCTTTCCCCGACATCGCGACCGCTGTCGTGCGGGAAGAAAGTGCCGACCGAGCCACCGGCTCTCCGGCACTCTGTCGTGCCATGTGCACAGGCACACGGGCTCAGGGCACCGACGCAAGGCCACTCAACGGTGGAGTGCTCTACCAATCGGGGGCCCGTGCTCCACCAAGGGGGCCCGCGGTAGCGTCGTATCCTCCATCGGCTACCATGCGCGGGCGTTGCTCTGTCGTCTTTGGGCGCCACCGACGAGAGAGGGTCGCGGGAGAGAAAGAGGAATGAGGCTAGGGTAGGGGGAGGCCGGCTGGGAGGGGGCGTTTTTTGTTCTCCCGATCGGTGCGCATGGCCGTCGGATCATCATCGATAGCTGGCAGAGCTCTGGCCGCCTTTAGGCCCAGGCTAGAAGGAGAATTCTCAACCCAGGCACAGGTTGTGGCCTAGGCGCGGGGGAGCGGGCACGTGCCGCGCGAACAGGTCGTTGGGCCGAGATTCGCCGTTGGGCCACCGTGTTTCGCTGGGCTGTGCACTGCTATTACGGAATGGGCCATGGACTATGTTCCCTAAGCCGGGCCAAAATAAACAGTAAACGCTGATTTTAAGTTTTATCCTTTTTAGAACCACATTTTGATGAATTTGTTTTGATGTTTTATCTCTACTCAAATTTAAACCAATGGAATAATTTGTTTAGAGAGTAGATAAGTACACAATGATGCTTCTGAATAAGCATTATTTCAAGAATTTTTTCATGTTTCCGCTGCAAAGAAGGTGATGATTATCTTCTAATTAAATTCGAACCAACAGGAGGATTTAATTTAAAGAACAGTTATATTTATTCAGTAAATTATAATTATGTTTATCCTCTAATTAAATTAGAACCAACGGGAAAATTTAAATTATAGGAGTAGTCCAATTTATTTAAAGTTAAATTATGATATTATTATTTTCTGACCAACGTTGATGATAACAATATTGTAAGTTGATTAATGAGTTTTTCCATACATTAATTCTATTTCTGTCCAATGGTGATATAGAATTAATGTAGAAAAATATTGTATTTATGATATTGCTATTTTTCTGATGAAAGTTGATGATAGCAAAGTTGATGATAGCAATATTATAATTTTATTTATGAGTTTGAGTTTGAAGTTTAAATCTCTGATAAATTTTACACTAACATGGTCAATTTTTTAGAGAGTAGATAAGGACCAAGAAATACTCATGAACTAATAGAATGTATTTTATTCTCATGTTTCCAACGCAATGATATTGATTATCTTTTAATTAAATTAGAACCAATGGGAGAATTTAATTTTGAAGAGTAGTTATATGTCTTTCAAGTTAATTTATGAGTTTTATGCATTAATTCTATATTTTGCCCAACGGTGATGTAGAATTAATACAGAAGCATCTTGTATGTTTTAATTTTAACCAACGCGATCACTCGGCGGCATGCCAACGGGCTGCAATGCTAGGCTATGTGAATGAAAAGGCTTGAGTTAAGCCAGTTTTGGACTGTTTTTTGTTAGTTTATTAATTTTCTGATTAAATTGGAATCAATGGGATGATTTAATTAGAAAATAAAGTATAAGTGAATGTTTTAGTCGTCATGGCTAAGTTTTCGTTACATTAAATTGTTTATATTTTTCTATCATTATGATAATAGTTGCAATAAGTAACATACATGTCTAATTTGATCAACGTTGGATTAATCATGCGTGTTTGTATATAGATTTATCCCGCATAGCGAGAGAAGTTGGGGTAGCTCTTATGCTATCCTAGTATTGACCATGGCACAATAAAAAAGCACCGTCATGGTCAATACTAACCAAAGGATAAGAAAAATGTGCAAGCATGACTTGTAAAAGTATTGTTAATAAAAGATCTCGTTGAGTTCTTGAAGTGGAATAAGGAAAGTGTACTCCTATATGAATCAAGAAATAACATTATTTGCATGACATAATTATATGAATGAAGTAAGTCATAAGTGTCTTCTCGTTCATATGTTTTCCAAATAGTTCTCAAAATTATGGCAGTAAAGGTTATGCCATATTTCGAGAGAGAGGATTGTGAGAGCAATTAAGAGTGAGATAAAGATCAATTAAGAAAGATATTCTTCATTAAGAGTGAGATAAAGATCAATTAAGAAGGATACTCTTCATTAAGAGTGAGATAAAGATCAATTAAGAAAGATACTCTTCATTGAGAGAGAGATAAAGATTAATTAAGATGAATGTGACCGTCGAAGAAGTACAACAGTCACAACAATGATACCCCTAACAATGGTACCCCCTAAGCAGAAAATAGCTAAATTCCTACACTTTTAAAGTTCCGATAGGAAGATAGCGTAGTCAGCTAGAATTCATACTGGACCAGCCTCAAAGTTATTAAGGCAGTGCTTAAAGCGCCATATAAGGTTTTAATAGATTAAACCCAAATAAGAAATTTAAAGATACACTATCTTTATAGAAGATGGGATAATCTAGGGGAGCATGGTATATAGAGGTATGTAGAGACAAAAGATTTGAAGAGAAGAGAGACTGTGTGTCCACTCCAGTGATTCAAGAGCAACAAATTTCTCAATACCTATTGATATTGTATGACTTACACAACACATGTTGTTAGCTCTTTGGAAAAGATGAATAATGTAAACAAGGATCTTGTGATACAGGAGCCTGTAGAATTAATTGTCTCTTGGCAATGAAGAGCAACAACAACCCATATGAAAGTGCTAGTAGCTGAGGCCCCAGAAGATCTCAAAAAATTAGTAAACCTATTTTTTCTGATGACTATGAAGTCTATGTTAGTGAAGAAATTCAAATGAAAGGTGACCCCACCTCATTTGAAGAAGTCAAGAGAAGCGTTTAGTCGTCTAAATGGCAAGAAGTTATGGAAGCTGAAATGAATTCGATGAATACCAACGATGTTTGGAACTTAGAAGAAATTCCTAATGGAGCCAAAACAATAGGTTGTGAATGGGTCTATAAGACAAAATGTGAATCTAAAGGGAATGTGGAAAAATATAAAGCACGACTTATAGCAAAAGGCTTTACGCAAAGAGAATGAATAGATTACAATGAGAGTTTTTCTCCAGTCTCATGTAAGGATTCTTTTAGAATCATAATGGCGTTAGTGGCACATTACGATTTAGAGTTACATTAGATAGATGTAAAGACGGCATTCCTTAATGGGGATTTGTATGAAAAAATGTTTACATGGCACAACCCAAAGGTTTTGTTGTGGAAGAAAGAGAATGTATGAGATGTCGCCTGTAGAAATCCATTTATAGGTTAAAAGAAGTCTCTAGACAGTAGTATTTGAAGTTGATGAAACAATAAGGAAGTTTGGGTTTAAAGAGAATGAGCAGGACAATAGCGCTTATGCAAAAGTTCAAGAATGGAAAATTCATTTTCCACATCCTATGTATAGATGACATCCTACTCACTAGTAGTGATGTTAATCTGCCATTGGAGAAGAAGACATTCTTGTTCTCAAGTTTCAATATGAATGGTCTTGGTGAAGGGTCATTGGTTCTAGGAATTGAAATTCACCGAGATAGAAGAAAATAGGTATTAGGCCTATAGCATAGGCATATCTAGAAAAGATTCTAAAGTAATAAAGTATGCATGCGAGTAAACCTACGCTTGCTCCTATAGTCAAGGGTAATTGATTTGGGAACTTTTAGTGTTCTAGGAACCAATATGAGATCGATCAAATGAACATGATTCCATATGCTTCACCTGTTAGAAGCTTAATGAGTGTACAAGTAAGAACTTACCCTAATGTAGCTCACGTATCCGGGATGTTTTGGCAGAAGTCCAGTCCAGATATAGATCACTGGAATGAAGTTAAGAATATCTTGCAATTTTGTGAAGTATTGTAGGCCTCATGTTGAGTAAGATAGAACAAGTACTCTCAAATAGTTGTGGGTACAAATGTTAAACTTTAGCGAGATGTGTAGTGAAATTCATAGTATTAGCTAACACTCATAGTTGGAGTTTTATTGTGGAAAAGCTCCAAAGAAACTGTTGTGGTATCATCAATGATGCATATCCATAGCATATCTTGTCATGAGGCTTTAGGAACAGGCAAAAGGTGATTAAGAGAATTTGTACCCGGATTTAACAATGGTAGACAACAACAATAACCATTTAAAGTAGTTAACTCCTATGATAATAGGTCAAGTGTGCTGCCAAACACATTGATATTAAGTTATATGTTGTAAAGGAGAAAATCCAGAATCATTTTGAAAACATTGAGCATATAAGTACCGAGCAAGTACTTATGGATCCGCTTATCAAAGGCTAACCACCCAGTGCGTTTAGAGAATACACAATCGACATGGGTTTACGGGAAAGCCTATGATTTCTAGATACTAGGGGCCTAGTTGAGAATCTATTTCAAAACAGAGAGGTGTATTGTCGTTGTTAATCTAACGGTACTAATTATTATGACGAGGCATGCTCTATGCACTAATCTGTGATGGAATGGGAAAAAATAAAGTGAAATAAGTTTAAGTCATAAAGTGAGATCAAGGGGGAGAATGTTAGATTGATCTCCAACCGGCTCGGTCCAACGACTGAGTCGGACCTTGACTCGTGCCCTGATCGGGGGCGCCCAGCCGTTCTCCTAGTTGGTGGGCCCCCGTCGCACAGCACTATGAATAGGAGATGGGTGCTGGGGCTCGAGACAAGAGGTTCACCGTGGCCGCCAGTTCTCGGCGACATCCTAACCCTAGTCCGATCGAGAGAGCACGCTGTGAGCGACGGGAAGCTCCACCGCTTTCACCGCCGCCACTGGACCGCGCCTCCACTGCGCCTTCGACACTGCCGCCGGACTCCACTGCTACCCTACATCAACACCCGCATCATCAACACCTACGTCATGGCTTCCTCCTCCGATCAAACCCACCGATGGTCTGCCTCTCTACATCCCTCTCTCTCCCTCTAGTTCTCTCTCTAGGACGAACTACTTGTTTATCCCGAATAAAAGAGAAAGACCCCACTAATCTACGCCTAGATGATCCTAGAAATCTATCATCTTCATCTTCGTTGAACTACAAGACATCAACATGGGAATGGCTTCTGCTCTGAGTTCCTTCAACAAGAAAAGCACTTTGCTGATGCTTACTGCACTGGTGAAGATAATAGGCAGGATTCCAGCTTCGTGGGGGAGACATGCATGGAGTATTGGAAGAGAAGATCCAAGGAGAGCTGTTCATGCTCTCAAGGCTGGGACAGCTCTCACACTGGTTCCCTCTTGTACATACTCCAACCTTTCTTCAAAGGAATTGGGAAGAATGCAACGTGGGTTGTCATGACTGTAGTTGTCATTCTTGAATTCACTGCAGGTAATTCACATTGATGGACCAAAGTATATATAAACTGCTGGTAGCATTTATTCCTTCTATTTCCATATATATGTAGTATTCTTGCACCTAATAATAAGTTATTACTATACTTATTACTGATCAACAGGAGCAACCATATGCAAAGGGCTGAATATAGGGCTGGGAACAGTGTTGGCAGGCTCTCTAGCACTTCTCATTGAGTTTGTAGCAACTGGAACCGGGAAGGTTTTGCGTGCTTTCATCGTGGGAGCTTCGGTGTTTATAATAGGTGTGCTGTAAATCAAATCAATTGTCACATGTCATAAGCAACTCGATGGATGATAAGCAATACTCACTGCTGCTTTTTATTTCCTGTGGATAGGATTTGCTGCCACATATGTTAGATTCTTCCCAACATATTTCATTCTTGATGAGAATTTCTCTCCCCAGATTCATTCCTGATCACGTCATGCATGTAGTAGTAGATAATATATAATTTTGTCCCTGCAGCTTCTTGAGAAGAAATCCACGTCCATTCCTCAAGCCTAGCAGCGTGCTGCGCCTCCATTGTCTACTATAAATCCTCGTGATGAATACCACTCCAAATATGCATGGCACTCCTATCTGATCTGGCTCTTCAAGATGCAAAACCTCACACAAGCATGCACGTTTGACCTGCTGGTAAAAATAATCTGGCCACCTGATGATCTCCACCATTGATATGCATCCTGCGCCACGCATCAACCAAGCCTGCTTCTAACCTGTCAAAACTCTTAAGCAATATGTGTTTCTACGGCTGATTGACATGACTACTATTAGTTAAAGTAATTTGGCTGATCAAATAAACTAACTTGCCAAATTACATTGTCAACAAGTCTGAATGTGAAATGGTTGTTTTTTAGTCAGTCAGTGTGAATATGAATCGAAGTCTGAACTGCTGCTTTTAGCCAGATACTGTGAACATGAATCAAATTGTGAACTCTCTCTGTATGATAGTGTGTACTATGCACATTATAAAGGGAAGGAGGCGCAGGATTGTGTGAACTCATGCAAAGCTTCCTTTCTGAACAGTACAAAAGGGATGTGGCGTAGAAACTACTGACACCACTTCTATTTCCTATCTCCTATAAAAAATGTCGCATGAACTTGGCCACATGCAACACCATGGTATACATAAATCTATTTATAATTGATCTTAGTTACATACAAAAACATTAAATAGCTTGCAGACAATGAAGTAGACCCTGGGTTGTATGTGTTGTGTTTTTACCTGTCCGTATGATAAATTCGAGGGACTTACAGACGACCCCATCTGTGGACTGTTCATGCCCTTAAGAGTTTGTAAGACAAATTATCTGGTTTAGAACTGTGTAGGAGAAAAGTTGGACTTCAGCAATAGTTTAGGGAGGCTTTTGCTTCCCCTCCCACCGCCCAATTCATTTAGGCCTATAAGCCCAGAAAACTTATTCATAGTTGGGCGGTGGAAGCCGGGCCTTAAACTGTAGTGGAGGCCCAATTGACCAATTGTGGAGGAGTCCGGCGGTGGATTCGGCCTTAACGGCGCCAGGTTTAGGCCACCGCTACCGTGCACTGCACTCCGCAGTATGGCTCGCCGACTGTGCCGTCTCTCTCGCCTCTTTCCCCTCGTCTCCTCCGCCTCCGCCTCCGCCGCCCCGAGGCCTCACCACCTCCCCTTCGCCGTGAACCCCAACCCCGCGCCCCTCGCCCCCTCGTTCTCGGCGTCGCTGCCGCCCGCTTTTCCCGCTCCCCATCGCCTCTTCTCTTCTGCGAGTATTCCTCTCGACGACTCGATCCTTTCGTCTCGCCCATGCCCCGCCTCCTTTTCGCACGGCGCTCGAGGACTGACGGCTGTTTGGGTTGGCTGTTGCAGGTGGTTCCAGCATGGTGGTCGTCGGCTCCGCGGACTCCTTCAACAGCATCCTTTCCAAGGTGCAAGGTACGGCACCGATTTCCTCTTCTCCCATTTCCAAACCCTGCTAGATGCTAGCTCGTCCTTGCCTCCTTTGGTATGTCTGGTGCTGGGTGATGAATTGGGTCATGGTGGTGCGGACGGTTTGTTCGTTCTCTTGTTGTGCCTGACTGGCTGTGATCCCTGTGGATTTTGCAGATGAGAAGCTACCAGCCGTGTTCTACTACACGGCGGTGTGGTGTGGACCATGTGAGTACTGCCTCATTCTGATGCCAGCGTTGCCAAGTATAGGCTTCATTGATTGTGTGTCATAATTTTATTCTGTGATTGTGCCGCATAGGTAGGGCGATGGCACCTTTGGTTTCAAAGCTGAGCAGCCAGTATCCCAAGATACCCGTGTACAAAGTTGACATTGACATGGTAAGTCTGCAAATTTAGATTTTACTGCTACTGTGATATGCTAGAAATTGCCTGTTAAGTATGCACTGTTTGGATTAATATTGGGATCAGGAATATGAGTATCCAAAGTCACAGTTTGCTGCTACTTCATCACCGCCACTTGTTTTCACTATACCAGTTTTAAGATCTCTGCTGTAGAGTTGTAATTGCACACTGGTGTGCTATTGTTTAGGTTACTTAACCTCTAACTATTGGTTCTCACTAACCAATTCCAGCTCAAGAAGAAATGAAGAATACCCACAAGCTTTGTCCATATTAACTCTGTTTCATATTGCCTTTCTAGCATCGCAAATTTAAATTCAGGTGAAATCTGTGCGAAAGTAGATTTTGGTATGTTTGATCAACGTTGTTGCTACATCACTAAAGTTCTTTAGAACCAGGCTGCCTGTTTGTTATGCTATGAAGCATGGATACGGATATGCATATCAGTATTGGGAGGATACAGATACACAGATGTGGCATTTTCCCCAAAATCCTGATAGGCAGTTATGTTTTAGCATTTCTTAAATAAATAAATAACTATGCATAATAAAAATTCTAAAACCAGGAGCAGCCTAGAAGGAAATAAGGAACATTGAAATTGCCACCAGTTTCAGTTTTGCTCTGTTCCAACCTAAGTACAGAACACTTATAAATGTATAAGCCAAACATCTCTATTTTGGGAGTGGAGAATTCGGCCGCTGTTGTTGATGGACATTACATCGAGAGGGAGGGATAGCCGGCCACGGTAGCCATTGCTGCTATTCGGAGCTTGTGGGGAGAGCATGGGGAGATAGGTAAAAGAAGGAAGGGAGATGGTGGAGAGACTCACCGGAGGTTCACCTTGGGCTCCTTGGCTGCCCTGTGGAGCATAGAGTAGATGGCCATTGCACTGAGTGAAGTACACATGGAGCTTGTGGAGCTTGGCTGAGTCTTCGTGGCTCACCGCCGAGAAGTTATACAGCCTGCAACCTGCAGGTGGCGGGTTGCAGCACTCGCGCAGACTGGAGGACGGTGATACATGTGCGTCTCTGGTACATCCATTAGGGCAACAGCAAGGAAGAGATATCGGGAGTCAGAGGTATACTGGGATTGGGCGGTATCGGAAATCAGGGAGCCACGTATCAGAAGTTGTTTTTTATTTTTTATATCCAATACGGTGTGCATATGTATCCACCGCATAACCATAGCGTATCTGTATCAGTTCCGATACGAGATGTGGCCTCCCCCTCAAATATACATAGCTGTTATGTAGATGACAGTTGCTTATTAAGTTTTGAACTAGAACTGTGTCCATAGTGATTGTTTTCACATCAAAATGAATATTTCTTTAATACAATGGATACTGAAGTTCCATTGCTTTCCAGGAGACCAGGACAGAACTCATGCATTATAATGAAATAAACCACATGTTTGAAATTGTCAATTTATTCTTACTTCAGGCCTGTCCTGTTTATATTGTTGATGATGTTTTTTTTGTTTCCTGTCTTTGCTTTGCATTGCAGGAAGGACTGGGAAACAAACTCCGTGGTCTAAATATATGTTCAGTGGTAAAAAAAAATTATCAAACTTTAATTCATGGCATATTAATATTATAATAATTTTGATCTTGCTTGTTGTGCAACCTCCAACAATATGGTGTCATTGATGTATTTGACTCTTCCACAGCCTACATTCCACTTCTATCACAAGGGGCAGAAAATTGGTGAAATTGTGGGTGCTGATGCAAAGAAACTTGAAGTTGTCATGGAAAGCCTCCACAAGTAAATCCTTTGACTAACCTCTCATTTTGTTGGCTGTTGTTTGGGTTCAGTTAAAGATCAAATCAAAATAAACCTAGATAAATTGAGTTTTGTAGCTACAAACAAAGGAAACAAAAAAACTTAGCTGTTCTCGGCATTAGTATGTGATCAACATTCATACACTTGCGTCTAGTGCTTAGCTGTTACCCTTTGTCCCTTTGGCAATGGTCCTTAAACTGAAAAAATACATTGGTTCTGCAGGCAGCAGTAGAAGTTTTAGAGAAGAGCCTCACATCAATGGAATGGTTTCCTTCATCTACCTCGCATGAGAAGGGTTGCACACTTTATGATTTATATTTTCTTATGTCATAGTGTTAATGCCGGTGTTTCAT
The DNA here is from genome assembly GCF_019320115.1 of Miscanthus floridulus. NCBI lineage: Eukaryota > Viridiplantae > Streptophyta > Magnoliopsida > Poales > Poaceae > Miscanthus > Miscanthus floridulus. Next base: position 117,931,022 of record NC_089598.1, read on the forward strand.
ATGAAGACATCATCAGATGCTTGTGATTCGTGCTGGGTTGTTTCAGAGTTTTGGATCTTGAGCATAGGCAACTTCGTCCAAAACTCGGGATGTTTCTCATGAAGTGAAATGTTTTTTTTACAAGGTTGCAGTGAAATGGTTTGAAAATGGGCCTCCATTTGTGCACGGATCTTGCTGGCGTTACGGTGTATATTCCATATATACTCCGCCCTTTGCTCTTTTGCGCCACGTTAGTAGTAGACCATTGCCAAATTAACACCGTCTGATGGGATCGACCCTTTGCTCTCTTGCGCCATGTTTGGTTCTCTCGCCTTCTAAACTCGCCTGTCTCACCCAGCTAAGCTAGCCTTGCCAGGACTGGAGAGTGGATTTGGCTTGCCTGGCTTGGAGCATAGTTATTAGGACCGGACTGGGCATCGAACCAGTGAGGCTATCAGTTCGATGGTTCACTGGTCCAACCGGTTGAACCGTCGGTTCGATTGTTTTGGACCAGATGAATTGAACCACCCACAAATGCTTCGGACCGGTGTAATATAGTGGTATATAATAAATGTTTCTTTTGAAAAAAAAATATAATAAATAATTAGCAACATATATTTGATCACATATACAAATAAGATGATAAAACACGTACTCCAAGATATCGGTGCTTTTTTACCATATAGGTAAAAAATATGTAGAAATAATATATGGAGGACTTACAAATTGGTAAAAAATGACTAGAATAGTAATTCAAATATTCACTATTGGAAAACAATCTCGAATGCTAAAATAGAGTACACCATTGCGAAGAGCTCGTTGAGATAATCAAAATAGGTATATTATTTGTCTAATTTGGAGCTCATTTGAAAAAGTTATAAAATTTCGAAATTTAAAAGACACGTCATCCGACGCCAGCACTACCAAAAAGTCAAAGAGCCAGGAGCAGCCGGCTGCACCACCACACCACGCATGCAACATTAAAATTTCAAAGTGAGCAGCAGCCATGCGGGCCCACCAGTGGCAGGTGCAGGTGCTCCACCAGCTTGGATAGGACCACGCGTCCACGCTGCACAGCAGAACTGCATGCGCCGGATCAAACCGGGGCGGTTCATATGGAACCGGCCGGTTCACCAGTTCTACAAAAAATCGGCCAGTTCAACCAGATTTTGCCGGTTCGATTGCACAAACGGTCTTTTAAGTGAATTAGACCGGCTTGGGCTTTGATTCGGTCTTTTAGCGGTGGAACTGCCGGTCCGGTCCAGTCACAATAACTATGGCTTGGAGATAAAAAAAAAACTTACAACACAATAACCGAAAGCAGTGAGCAAACAAACCAAACAACCCTGTGTTTGCCTAGCCAGGCAAGGCAAGGTCCCTTAATTTGTTGTCCCAAACGGGCCCTTACTTTGCTCCGTAGTATTTATCTTCTACCACCCACCGCCACCACACCTCGTCTCTGATCCAATCCAATTCCCCACATGGCTCCTTCTGATGAAGCTCGACCTTACACCGACGAGGGCCGGACAATGGAAAAGGCTGCCACGCAAAGCTTCTTCCTTGGAATAGCAATGGCGGGATGATATCAACATGCGCCTCACGAGCAGGAGCTATCCCCCTTACCCCAACCCTCTCACCTCACGAGAAGGAGAGCACTTGCACTACCATGGGAAACGCCATCTCAATGGTGGCCAGTGTACTTGGCTTGAGCCTAGCTGGCGCCTGGGTCCTCGGAGTAGCGTCAGGCCATATCTACACCTTCACCGCGAGAATCAAGGGGAGGTTTGACAAAACATATGTGATACTCAACAATTCTATAATCAAATGCATGATGAACAAAAAATCAAAGCTCTCCATTTAGGGGGCTACGATAGCGGTAGGGGGGCTTGAGTCCCCCTCTCACGTTCCCCGCGCCCACCGCTGTATCCGCCCTTGGTTAGCAGTCACTTGACATGACAGTGCTATAGGCTGATAGGTACGGTGGTATATAGGCATCCACACTGTCAGGTTGGGCTAGTCGTTTTCATCTTCAGGCTTATCAGTCTCACTGAGCAGTGCTCACACTTCTACGTGTTGCCTGTTCAGATGGAGGATTCCAAGCCACGAGCGGCATCTCCAAAGTCCAAATAACTACTGGTATAAGACGTGAGCACAGAGACACGTTCATGGCGCAGCACTGGATCTACGTAGACCGTCATATGTAGAGCCCGTTTGGCTCCTAGCCACGCCGCTGGTGCGCCGCCATCAAAGTTGTGGCGTAAAATCTCGACGGCTAAGCTGTGGCAGAAAAATGACTTGCAAATGTTGTGGCAGTCGCAGCTCATTTATACCGTCTGTTCGCTGGTTGGTTTCTGGGTTGGTTTGGACTGACTGGTGCTAATTTGTTGTAAGAAAAAAATATTGTTAGCTGACTGGTTTGGGCTGGCTGAAACTAACGAGCGAACAGGGTGACAAACACCAAACAATACTGGTTCTTTCAGTGCCCGCCATCAGTTGTGGTGTGGCAGGGTGTAGTATGGAACCAAACACGCCTGTACTCCCTTCGTCCATGAGGTTTTCAGGACGCATGAGTGATTATAAGCAAAATTAGATAGTAGCTCTCAGAAACACTAATGAACAGTACTAACACAATGCTAAACAGTACTATATTATATTCTTTAGACAAATTGATTGTTAGGGGTAGGCGTGTCACAAACTCACAGTCACGTAGTGCTGGTAACATAGTCCATTGCCAAATTAACACCATCCGATGCGATCGACCCTTTGCGCTCTCTCTCTCTCTCTTCAGTGTGGGCGGTTGGTTAATCGAAACTGATCGGTTCGATTCTTCAGTTCTTCAGCTAATTCGGTTATTAAGAAGAAGAAACCGATCGGTTACTTTGAAAATACGGAACCAAGGAATTTTAGTTTTGGTTAATTCGGTTCGGTTTTGATTCTAACCGATGGAACCAAAATTTTCATGAACCAAGAAACAACACATTCAATTGCAAATTTCGGCAGCATTTTGCCTAATTTTCATGTAGTCAAAAGGGACAATTTAAACAACAATGCAGCATAAAACAACAGTACAACACATATATGTTATTGTTCTCTCAAATATTCAAGCAAGCCTGCAGTAAAAAAAACAAGAGATCCAACAGCTTAATTCGGTTATTTCAGGTCAATTCGGTTAACCGAGTGCTACAACCGAATTAACCATAATAATTTCGGTTCCTGAGAACCTGAGACCGAATATTTCAATTTCGCTTACTTTGGTTTCGGTTCCGGTTAGTTCGATTCGGTTCTCGATTTTTCGTGCTCAGCCTTACTCTCTCTGTACCGACACGACAAATTTTATAAGCGATCTCGGATGGAGAAACAATCAAAATAAAGTTGTAGATCTCGAAAAGTTACGAAACTTTATAGTTGATAACCTTTTGATTTGAAATCATCATGTCAAGAAAAACTACGTTTGAATTTTTAAAAATTTATTTTTTTAAACAACCTCGAAAGAATAAACAGTAAAAATAAAAGTCATAGATCTTGAAAAATTATAAAACTTTATAGTCCATCACTTTCTCATTTGGAATCATCTCGTCGAAAACTACGTACTCGTACCTGCAACTCCTGCCACCACACATGCCTGCCGCTGCGCCACGACCACGAGCAGCGCAGGCTCCTTTGCCCCCTCCCCGTCGCCGTCCCCGAGTGCCCCGCCCCCACCACACTGACGCCGGACCGGACCAACAGCACCGGTCATCCACTCATTGCCATGGAGGCATGGAGCCACGCCACGGCGCCCACCCCGCACTTGATTCTTGATTGACTGGAGTACATACTGGATCACAAGAGAGAGAGAGAGAAGAGAAGTGACGACGACGAGCTTAGCGGGGGGGCCCGGGCCGGCAGGGGCAGGGGCAGGGGCGCGCGGGCAGACGGGCTGTCCCCCCAGCATTGGCAGCCCGCAGCGTGTCTCCCGCCGAAGTGGCAGCGGCAGCGGGCAGCAGGCAGCCGGCAGCGCGCGATGGAGAGGAGAGGAGAGGAGGCAAAGGCAAGCCAGCGCTCGCATCATTCATTGGTAGTAAAAGCCGGCCGTTGCCAGTGCCAGCCGTGGTGGTGAGCTGGTGGCTTCGTTCGCCTGAGCGGCCTGAGCATGGTGGGTGGCGTCATGGGCACTTGGATGATCCAGTCCAGTCCACTCCAGTCCCTGCGCGGAGCACGAGGTGCCCCTGTTCCACTGACGCGCGGGCCGGGGGCTGGGCCGAGGGGCGAGGGCTCCACCAACAGTCTGTCGGTGAAGTGGGCGCCGGAGCCCACCGTACGGCCTGCAGGGTGGGCGGCGGTGGAGTGCAGTGGAAGTGGAGCTGTGGGGTGGAGCCGTGGAGGCGCAGGCGCTGCGCGGCGGGACGGCCCGCGTCGCCACCGCAGGTCACGTCCTGGGCCCCCGCCGGTTGCCGCATGGGCACTCGCATCACGGCTGCGGCATTGCCCATTGGCTCGCGACGGCGTCACGCGGCCCGCCGCGCTGTTCCGCGCGCTTCCTCGAGCTCTGGCCTCTGGCGTCTGCTATCGGGCCCGGTCATGCATGACTCATGGACACTTTTCATCCACAACTGCTGTCAAGAACTCGCAGTGTAGCGTGTCAGGTGCCGATTCGTGCAGGGAAAATGAACACCTCGCAGTGCCGACAGCTAGCTGTTGAAGACCTTGTTCTCCTGTTCAGTTCAGCGACGGTCAAAGCTCAAAAGGGAACCCAAGGTGCCGAAAGCTTCAGTTCACCGAGCGACGTGATGGGCTGATGGATGGATGTGGTGGACGGTAACCGATCGCCGGGCAGAGTGCACGGTAGGCTGTGTGGCCTGTCTCTCCAAGGTAATCATGATTCGTTCGTTCGTCTGCTGTACTGTCCACTGCCGTGGTACCCCGTCCAGAGTTATCCCTCCACTCCCGTCCCCGGCCCAACCACGGCAACATGGGCTCTTTCGGCCTGTCTCGTGGGCCTGGACTTCGTCGCCGATTTCTATTTGGGCTTCAACTTGAAGCGAGAGGCAGCAACGGTGACGGTGTCAGGACGCGCACTCTCTTTCTTCCACGGAGTACTCTTTTTTTTCTGTCTCTGATCTGGTGAGACCCGAAGCCCTTGATCTCCGTTTCAGTGCTCGTGTGAACACACGTTGGCGACTCAAGTTTGGTCACTATAAGCCCGTGCAACAATGGCTAATGGAGCCAGCACAGTGAGGCCACTGTTATGGGTGTACTTTTGAGCTGATGCTGGTGTCGTGTCAATGATATGAGCGCGCTGTTCATCAGCAGATTTGTGCATGAGACCAGACGCACAAAAACCATGTGCCTCTATTCTACCAACTGTGCCAGACAACAGGCACGTGCCGGCTAATTTTATTGGTTTTATACCAACAGTAAACGAAAACACACACAGGGATGCAGTGAACATTCTAACTTTTTAACGCCCACAAATTCTGCGTTCTGAACTCACGATCTAGGCAGGTAGGATGCATGCTACGTAAACGCCGGCGATACTGAGGTATTCCGGCAGGCAATTATATATGAAAGCCACCGAATGCCCGAATTTTTTACATTTTAGCTCTTTTTTTTAAAGTTTCTCATAAATAAATCTCCGGAGGAAAAATTTCAGAAAATGGATTCTTAGCTCAGCGCCAGTGATGTTGACGCTAAGCTAACACGTCTCGGCGCCAGCGTCCCTGGTGCCGAGCTCCTGGGCTCGGTAGGTGACATGGCAAAGAGCTCGGCGCCAGCCACTCTGGCGCCGAGCTCGGCGCCGTAGATCTTGGCGCCGAGCCTTCATTACCTATGGGCCCCGCGTCTCTCTTCCTCTCCCTCTCTCGCCCTAGCAGAGCAGAGCCGAGCTTCGCCACCGCCGCCGCCGCCGCCCGTGCCCGCGCCTCCACCGGCCGCCCTCGCCCATGCCCTTGCCCGCGCCTGTGCCGTGCCGCCCCCGGGGCCCGCGCCGAGCTCCTGGGCTCGGTAGGTGACATGGCAGAGAGCTCGGCGCCATAGATCTGGGCGCCAGAGTGGCTGGCGCCGAGCCTTCATTACCTATGGGCCCCGCGCCTCTCTACCTATAAGCAGAAGGCGCGCCAGGTAGGGGTCCCCTTTTAGGGGTTGTGCGCGCTGATCTTTCGACGAGCCAGATGGGAATTTTCGTTGATTTCTACCAAGTAATCGGGTGAGTCGTTCTGAGCAACGCTTTTGATTAGATCAATCTGCTCTCCACATATCTAACTCAGATTAATTTTTATGCACGTCATATCTCCGTGATCCGGTTCGGCGGTGAGCCGCTTTTCCTGTCACATGCCGCCACATGAGGGGTTGAAACTTGGCACCACACGCATGCATCCATGGTGGACCAGTGGTTACTGGCCTAACAATCAGCAACGTGCCTTCGGATCTCGTTGCAACTTCACGGTGGACAACATCAGCATACCCGTCCGTCTTCACACTTTGGCCTCACGATATTCGACATATGCTGCCGGTTCTCAGGCCTCGACAACTCAACGCGTGCGGGCAATGGACTCCTAGTTCTACACGGGCCAGACATGCAAGCCAATAGCAACACACGGAGGTCTACGCACAAGCAAATAGAGGAGTATGTGTGCATCTACAAGCACATATATGCATTGGGAGCGGATCCACTTGCTTGCATGTCGTGCTAAGGCATCCATCGGCGGCATCCATACAATACTAATACGTACAATGAAATACGACCAAGTCCAAATACATGGAGCCATCCGAATCAAGTTGTTAACTGAGCCGCACGAGCTACCAAAAGAAGCGTCCGAGCTGTTTAAATTAGCCACGTCGAGCCATCAAGTGAGCCGGCCAAACCGTAGGCGAGCCACGCCGAGCCAACCAGCGAACCGCACGAGCCACTGAGTGAGCCACGTCGAGCCATCAACCGAGCCGCTGAGCAGCTCCGCCGAGCTCCGACCACGTCGACCACATCCCGAGCGGCTCCGCCGAGCTCCGACCACCAGACCACGTCCCGAGTGGCTCCACCGAGCTCTGACCACCTCGACCACCAGACCACGTCGCAATGATGATCGCCACGAAGAACGACGTTATGACAACCACGACCACCGTCACAACAGGCCGAAAAGTACAAGGATCGGACAACTTTATCACCATCGACCAGATTTCTAGCCAAAGATAAGTACACTTCTAATATTTATATTTAATATAATTTTCATCACGACGTTTCTCCACAACGTCCTCGTCATGGTTATTCTTCAAATAACGTTTGTCCGTGTATACAAACTTAAATATAACATACAACTATACTTAATGCAAATCCTCGACCAGTCATGCTGACGCTCGATGTCTCCAGAAAAGGCCCTGTCTCCGGCTCCTCCCTATACGTGCAAAAGCGTCTGCCCTCTGCGTTATGGGTGGTCAGCAGCGGCTCCTTAGTGACGCTTTGTTCTTCCTACACGTGCACGGGCTCCGCGCCCCGCGTTATGGTTAACGGGCTAGCTAGGGCTGGAGACTCAGCTACATACTAACTGATCGGGCAGTTTATATTAAGTATAAACACAAACTTCACATTAACACTGTTGTTTACAAAGCACCAACTGCTTCATCACATCATGCTCATTTGCAAATGACTGCTGAGCGTTATTTCTTCACTGTTGATTTTTTCTCCATAATTTATTATTTTGTACATCATGTACTACCATTCTACATATTTGTCTACAGGAATTTCGAGCTATGCTTGGGGACTTCGTTGCTCGCTCCTCGACCTGTGCTCGGGGACTGCCTTGATCACTCTCCAACCACGGCTCGAGGACTTCATCGCTCGCTCCTCGACCTGTCCTCGGGGACTGCCTCGATCACTCTCCGACCACGGCTCGGGGACTTTGCGTCTCGACTACATGTGACTGGCAACCCGCATACAGTTGGGATATTTTTTCTCACTTAGACCTTGCTACAAGGCTCATACCTCGCCTTCCAGCAAGCTCGGGGACTACATCGGTACGATGCACCTGCCGGTGCATCTCGTATCGCCTGTACGACGATTAGGTTCTCAACTTAACTGGGAATTCTTTTTTAGACCCTGGCACCACGTGCCTACGTCACCTACTAACAGGCTCGGGGACTAAGTGGGCACACTTCACCTTGCGGTGAGTGTGTTTATTTTTCGACCCCTACGCCTCTGATGATCAAGGACGCTACGCTTCAACACGCACTTACATTTCTTTTCAGAAATACAAGTGGGCACACTTCCCAGGATAGAAATCTTTTTCTTTCTTCTTAAGAGCACCATACATTCTTTGAACAACCTACTTCTCTGGCGACAACGGTGGTCGGAGATGTCAAGAACTCAAGCCTCACTGTTCGGAGAAGGTTAAAATGGCGTGTCGCATCAGAATACATGGCGCTCGGGGACTAGCTGTGGGGGATATACCCCCGGGTACCACAAGATGGTACATGGGCCGCACCATCCAAGGTGGCCCGGCCCGTAAGATCAAGGCATGCACATCAAGATTACAAGTTGTACTAGATATTGTAATAGTACCAAATTGGATACTTTACTTGTAACCTTGTCTCTTCGAAGTATATAAGGAGAGACAAGGGTCCCCTAGAGGACATATTAATCTATATACATCTCAATACAATACACCAAAGACATAGGACGTAGGGTATTACGTCGACCAGATGGCCCGAACCTGTCTAAATCGCTGTCTCTGCGCCTTGTGTCACCATCTGGTTCCTGATTACACGCACCATCTACTGATAATCTACCACCACGGGCACCCCCCTCGGTGGACTGTCGACCATATTTGGTCGACACGGAGCAGAGCCGAGCTTCGCCGCCATCGCCGTCACCGCCCACGCCTCCACCGGCCGCCCTCGCCCGTGCCGCGTTGTGCCTGCTCCCGCGCCCGCGCCCTTGCCCGCGCCAGCACCCCGAGCCCGCCCCGTGCCACGCCCCACGGCCACGCCGCCCCCCCCCCCGCTCCGCGCCGCGCCATGGCTAGCGCCCCTCTGCCCATGCCCCAGTCCCCTCGCTGATTCCTATGGCCACGCCGCACCCTCTCCTCGCCTTGGCCTCGCCCCGTCTTGCCACCCTCCACCGCCAGCCTCGGCCGCGGCCGCCGTGCCTCCCACGCCCGTCGAGCCGGACTCGCCGCGCAGAGCCTAGGTGAAAGCTCTAGTTTGGTTTTGGTGAATTGATGAAACCCTAAGTGCTAACCTAGTTTATCAAGTGATCATGACATAGGTAGCGCATTCCTTGTGGTGAAGCAAGTGAAGATCATGACATGATGATGGTGATGCCATGGTGATGATCAAGTGCTTGGACTTAAAAAGAAGAAAGAGAAAAACAAAAGGCTCAAGGCAAAGGTATAAATGGTAGGAGCTATTTTGTTTTGGTGATTAAGACACTTAGAGAGTGTGATCACATTTAGGTTTGATAGCCGTACTATTAAGAGGTGTGAAACTCGTATCGAAATACGGTTATCAAAGTGTCACTAGATGCTCTAACTCATTGCATATGCATTTAGGATCTAATGGAGTGCTAACACCCTTGAAAATATTTGTGAAAATATGCTAACACATGTGCAAAAGGTGATACACTTGGTGGTTGGCACATTTGTGCAAGGGTTAGGAATTTCACCGGTGGAGTGTCCGCTCGTATAGTGCAGACAGTCTAACGGTGCCACCGGCGCCCTAGACAGAAAAGATGGAGGTCACGGTAAGTGACCGGACACTGATCTCTGAAGGACCAGCGCGTCCGGTCAGTAGCAGTAGAAAAAGCGCAGCATCGATCATCGATCGGACGCTGGCGCTGAAACGACCGAACGCTGGCTGGCTGTGTCCGGTCACACTGACATGGTCGCTCATAGAGGAGTCGTCGAGTGATCGGACGCTGGGTGTGTCCAGTCGAGCATGACCGGACGCGTCTGATCATGAAAAGTCATCTCCGGATGCTTACTAGAAACGACTGGACGCTGGGGTTCAGCGTCCGGTCACTTTGAGCTGTTGCGTCCGGTCATCACATGATCGTTGAGATTGAGCACTCAGCATTTGATGAGAGGGGACACGTGGCACGCATCGCGTGACCGAACGCTGAGGTCCAGCATCCGGTCAATATGACCGGAGCATCCGGTCACCCCGTGTTGTGCCTAGTGAAGGGGTACAATGGCTCTATTTCATGGGGGCTTCTATTTAAGCCCTATGGCCGGCTCAAGCTCACTCTCTTGGCCATTTGTATTGACATAGCAACCTTGTGAGCTTAGCCAAAACCCTCCCTCTCATCTCCATTATTGATTCATCATCTTTGTGAGATTGAGAGAGAATCCAAGAGCATTGCTTGAGTGTTTGCATCTAGTGGCACTTGGTGTTCGTGTTTCGCTACGGGATTCGCTTGTTACTCTTGGTGGTTGCCGCCACCTAGACGGCTTGGAGTAGCGAGGATCATTGAGCGGAGGGTGGTGATTGTCTCCGGCTCCGATCGTGGTGATTGTGAGGGGTTCTTGACCTTTCCTCGGTGGAGAGCCAAAAGGTACTCTAGTGATTGCTCGTGGCTTATGTGATCCTCATCTTGTGTTAGTTGTGCGGCACCCTATTGAGGGTTTGGCGTGTGAAGCCAATTAGCGCGTGAACCTCCAAGTGAGTGAATCGCCACAACGAGGAGTAGCTTGTCGGCTAGCAAGTGAACCTCGGTAAAAAATCATTGTGTTCATCATTTAATTCCGAGGTGATTGATCTTTATTGGTATTCATTATTGTGTTTGATTGGCTCCTTCCTCGACACGACGGTATAAACAAATTGCTCACTCTCTTTACTTTACCGCAAACTAGTTATCAAGCTCTTTAGTGTAGCTAGTTGTAAGAGCTTGTTAGTTTGGTTAGTGTGGCTCTTTAGTTAGCCTTTGAGAGCACATTAACTTAGTGTAGTGTCATAGCTTTTGTGTGGATAAAAACTATATAAACTAGAATTGTGGTAGGTGGCTTGATATTTTAGTAGGCTAGCGCAACACTTGCTTCGCCTCATAATTATCTAACCGGTTTATTAAGTGTTGTTGTAGAAATTTTTAATAGGCTATTCACCCCTCCCCCTCTAGCCATTAGGACCTTTCACCAGGGGATCCCGCGCCCGCCGTGCACCGCCGCTGACCCCGCCACCTGCAGCGGCCGACCATGCCACCATCGGCCTGACCCACGCCCAACATCCGCTGCGACTCCGTTGACGTCCGTGGATCAGTCGTTGGAAAGGTAAAAATTATGAATATGCAATATACCTACTTAGTTGGCATTTGTTATTTACTAGTTAATGTGATGACTCGGGTAGTTGATTTAGTTAGTGATCTAGTGAGATATATATGTAGATAGATAGAAACATAGATACATAGGTACATAGATATAGTTAGATAGCTACTTAGATATGTAGTTACATATTTAGTTATGATCTAGCTATTTAGTGAGTATACTGTATATATATACGCAGTTATTATCTTATTTACTTAGTTTGTAGTTATAAAGTACTTATTAGGTACTATCTATCGTCTAATTTGGACTAAAAGACATGTGTTTCGTTACATGTTTGAACTAGATGGACAACCTAGTGATCATATATCATGAAGGCTCCGTTGAAAGCAATCGCTATGGATATATTGAGTTTGTTGACATACAAAGCGTGCCTATGCTATTCAATGATAGGCCTTCATTTAGTGAGATGGTTGCAAGGGCTCGGGAGGAGCTGCATTGCCTTGGAGATGATGGCATTGCAGTTGATGATGAACTGCACCTAGGTTCTCCTCCCAACATCTTTAGGCGAATGATCTCAATTGGTTGTGCGGATCAGTGGGAGAACTATGTGAGATCGGCTATGAAGAGCTAGCTGTAATGTTTGGATGTGGTTATGAGTCAGGTGTTAGTTGATCCCATCGCTCATGGGTTTACCTTAGCAATGGATCATCAGACACACATCGACCCTCCCATTCTGGAACCTTATCTGCGTGTGGAGATTGCACCTACGGTTCCCAATGCTCAATCTGCCCCCAATGCGGTAGTTGGAGATGGTTGTCAGACTCATGTTCCCATGGCAGATCCTCCTTATGAGATCCCTTTGACATAGAATCATCCGAGTAAGTGTCTTAACCGCATGGTTTTTGGGATCTTACCCCGTTCCTTACATCTATTTCTTTCATTCTTTCTTCATTTTCTCTACTGATGTTGTAGGAGACATTCTTGAGAATGTGGATGTATCCCCTGTTGTTGCGCAAGTGCACTTTGGAGATGGATTGTGTGGCTCCAATAGTGTTGAAATTATGCATGATTCAGAGCCATATGAGATGGCTAGGGCTCTTGATTCTGATGATGATCGCCTTTTGGAGAGCTGACGGAGAGTGATGTTGAGATGATGAGGCGTATGTTTCCCGGCCATCGTGATCCTAGAGTTCACGAGTTCAGCGATCTTGCTCATTCCAATCAAGCGTTTGTAGAAGGACGTGATGATGAGCTCCTAGAAGCTCCTAAGGCTAGTCCTAACATGGGAATTGAGAATGGGAGGGTGTTCAATGACCTCTCTGCTTTGAAGAGGTGGTTGCTGGCTTTTGTAGTGATATGAAATAGACCTGACAAGGTATTGCATTCATATGCGGAGCACCGTTACATAGTTGTGTGTGACAAGGAATGCTGCCGATGGAGGGTTTGTGCAAGGAAGCAATAGTTAACCGGAAAATGGAAGATCACAAAAGTTGTCAGGCTATATAATTGTGCTGACCATGAGCTGACACTGAGGCATCAGCAGTTGACATCTGCCCTCATTGCCAAGCGGTTGATGGGAATTTTATAGGGAGAACCCAATATGAAGGTGAGGACAATTATTAGGACCATTGAGGCGTTGTATAGAGGTTATGTGATAACTTATGGTAAAGCATGGAGGGCTGAGCAGCGAGCATGGAAGATGATATATGGGGACTAGGAGGATGGGTATGAGCAGCTACCAGTTCTTTTCAATGCAATCAAAGCGGTGTATCCAGGCATGCATTATGAGTACATCCCAAAACCAAATGCATGGAAGGATGGAAGGCAGATATTCTTCCATGCTTTCTGGTGCTTTCCTCAGTGTGTCGAGACCTTTAGGCACTGTCGTCCCATCTTCTCCATTGATGGAACGTTCTTGATTGATAAATACTATAGCACACTTCTTATAGCCATATCCTATGACGCAAATAATAAGTTGGTTCCTTTGGCATTTGCTTTGGTTGAAAAGGAGAACAATGACAGTTGGGGATGGTTCTTGAGGCTAGTCCGAATACACGTGGTTGGGCCTGCCAGGGAGGTTGGCATCATATCAGATAGGCACTAGGGCATACTTAATGTCATGCAAGAGCAGATAGAGGGGTTGCACCTTTGCACCATCGTTGGTGTACTCGGCACCTTGACGAGAATCTACTCCAGAAGGATGGTATGAAGGGTAACTTTAATCTGATCCAGGAGGCTGCTCGACAGCTTGAGGATAAGTACTTTTAGGAAAAGTTGGAGCAGCTCAGAACCGCATCAAATGCAGAAGGTAGACAATGACTCACATGTTTAATGAGGGATTTGGAGAAATGGACTAGAGCTCGCGAAGCCGGTGGATGGAGGTACGAGTTTCAGTGCAGCAACATGGCGGAGTCATTCAATAAGTTGCTATTGGGGATATGTGGTATACCCATGAATGCAATCGTTCAATTCACCTTCTATAAGCTTGTTGCATGGTTCAACGATAGACATGCCCATGCATTGCAGTTGCGGAGTGATGGAGAGATATGGGCTCTAAAACCAAAGGCACACCTAGAGAAGACAAGAGAAAGGGCTGGCACACATGAGGTTACATGCTTTGACCATGCCACAGGGACTTATCAGGTCAAGCATAGGGGCGGTACAACGTCTAACGGCAAGGTCCGAGAGTCAAGGATACATGTGGTTGTCCTCCAAGATTTCAAGTGCACTTGTGGTAAACCAAGACAGTACCACTTTCTATGTTCTCATTTGGTGGCAGTAGCTAGACATCACAACTATAATATCGAGAGGAGGATACCTCACGAGTTCAGTGTCGACATGCTTGTGCACACATGGAGCCCCCGCTTCGTGCCTTTTTGGGACCCTAGAGAGTGGCCTCCATATGATGGGCCGAAGTATATTATGGATCCAGCTTACTATTGGAACAAGCGTGGATCAAGGCAGAGGATGAGGCACAGTATGGTTATGGATCAGATACCCGGAAGAACGAGGCGTGGGAGAGGAACTCCATTTGTTACTGACCCCGAGCAGTACGAGTGCGACAAGTGCGGTAGACTTGGCCACAATTCATGAAGTTGCCATTGGCAGATTAGTGAGGTGCGACTATTGGTTGATTTTATTATTTTATATTTGTCGTATTCATTTAATTAATTATGAATGTCTCAATTTATGCTTGTATTTGTGTCAATTACTTATACATTTCTAAGTTCATGTTTCATTGTATATTGAAATTCTAATTCATTCACTTTTTCTAGGATGGAGCAATTCCACCTGCTCGACCCGACGTATGAGGCGACCCACCAAGGACGTCTCATAGCGCTGGGGCAGGTAATAATCTATAAGTTTTGTTCAAAATTTTGTGAGCGTACAAGTGTTCATGAAGTAATAGGAGATTATGTGTTTATTTGATGTAGGACCTTCCGCTACTTCATCCTAGAACCCACAGTGGGTTCTTGGACATGCGGTACGATGATAGGTACACTCCTTTCCTACAAAGAGCTGGCCTAGATGTCATCTTTTTTTAGGTCCGTCGTGGGTTGCCCAAGTTCAACTCAACGCCATAACTGTGTTGGTTGACAGGTATTAAATTGAATCGTTGCCTCCATTCATGGCCATTTCTTCATGCGATTGACTTTTTGACAAGTAATCTTGCTTTGTCATAAATATAGGTGGCGGCTGGAGACTCATAGCTTCCACCTACCTTTCGGGAAGATGACAGTCACGCTCCAGGACTGTCAGAAGATGCTAGGCCTAAGGATTCACGGCAACCCAGTCACCTGGCAGTGCAGGTCAGAGGGCTGGAGAGCACTAGTGGAGGCCTTCCTTGGGCGTGAGCTTGGCGAGCAAGGGGCTCGCACTTCTGGAGTTCCTATCTCCTGGCTATGGGAAGAGTTCGCACAGTGCCCTGAGAAGGCAGATGAGGAGACAGTTGGGTACTATGCAGGGCATGGATCCTACACCTGTTTGCCTACGTTCTCTTCCCCAATGCCACGGGTGATAGTGCGCCCTGGCTGTGGATCCACTGCCTCAGTGACTGGGACTAGGCAGGTCACTACAGCTAGGGCTCTATAGTCTTGTGTTTTCTATACTGGCAGTTGTGCGAGGGCTGTCATCGGTCTTCATCCAACCCATCACTTGGTGGATGCGTGTACCTGTTATAGCTGTGGATGTAGGCTCGTCTTCCAGTTGGCCGTCCAGAGGTTCTAGCTCGTCGTGAGTGGTTCCAAGGTCAGCCTCCAAATCGGCAGCCGACGTGGGTGTACCTTTGGGACTAGGTTAGGGTTCTATACGTGAGGTTAGACCGAGCGTACATTGAGTTCACGAACGAGCTAGACATGCTGACGGCGTCTAGTGTAAGTAAATTTTATTTTCCATGCTGGTTTGAAAAGGATTAGTATACCATCTAACATATTGTTTGGACATGTTGCAGGTGGAGTGGGAGCCATACAGTGGAGAGGACACACTTCCTTTTTAGTTGAGCAACGTTTGTGGGTTCGACGATGACTTCTATAGGATGAGGTGCCCTCTAATATGCTTCTATGCTGTTGAGTTTCACCTACCAAATAGGGTTGCATGCCAATTTGGAGTGAGACAGCTTTGGCCTACGACTCTGTTCTCTACTAGCGTTGACTTACACAAGTAAGTGTTTTGATATTTCAAATGTCTCGTGATGGTCCATTTCTATTAATATGGTGACATGTATATGAATTCAAGTAACGATGACATACATGCAGGTTGGATCGTTAGAAGAACAAGAAGATTTTTGACTGGGAGAGACACCACCGGTCCTTCATTGAGCAATGGGAGGAGATGCATGACAACGTGGATGACAACAACGAGACACACATGAACCGTGAGTTCAGGTGGTACCAAACTTGGTACCAGCGTGCGACACATTGTAGGCTAAGGGTACAGTGGACAGAAGATGACTACGCCGACATCGAGTCCTCCGACGATGAAGACACGACGTACGACCAATCGACTCATGCAGGAAGGTAGGTGGAGGCAGGATCGATCTTGGACAGAGTGGTAAGCCAATTGCCTTATTTTTCTACGCTAAGTTGCACAATATTACATTAGGCGTTCTTGGACCGACATTAGGAGTTATCTATTTTAGTTAGTGTCACCTTCAAGCCGTATCACACTTATAATAGGTTAGATTCTTGTACAAAAGAAAACAAAACCTATTGCTATCTATTCAGAAGTATTATTACTGAGAACTTTGTTGCAGGGCAATACACTCAAATGCTCAGTTGAAGAGATTGAGCGCATTCGGCCAAGAGTCAGGGACGACTACATGCTTGGCTTCCTAGATGTAAGATTCAAAAATATTCTTTCAAACATATCATTAATACATTAGATTGTTTGAGTTAACATAGTTTTGTACAACAGAGGCTGTCACATCGTCTACGTTGTGCGGCTGATCGTTGTGGTTGTAGGACAGACACGACGCAAGACATGTATGTTCCTTCCACAGGCAGAGGAGGCTTGGGTTCATTTAGCCAAATAGCTACAGGGGACGGGGATGAGGACGAGGAAGATGACGACGACAACGACGTGGACAAGAGGCACGAGGAGCTTGGCCCCTCTCAGCTCCATGACACTCCCTTGACTCACCCTACACCGCCTCTAGGCACTAGGCGACACCGTCCGTGTGACCCTTACACTCCAGGTATGAGCGCTCTCGGTCACAAGGGTAAGGGTAAGAGTAGGAGGCAGTGAGAGATGTGGTAGTTGTTAGTATGCACAATTATGGATTTTGTATTTACTTTTCTATAACTATTTGGGACTATATGGACATTGTGGACTATTTGGACTGTGCATGACATATTATGTTGGTTGTGATGTTCGTTGTGGTTGCATTTTGCTCCTTGGATGATTAAATGTTTGGAATATATAATGATGTCTCTGTTTGTAACTGTGGATGCTCCTAAAACAAGGGAAACTCTTGCGAATTTTTTTCATGAATCATTAATCATACTACACTGCTAAAAAGGCATAAATGTAGTACACAGATTAACTATAAATTTATTAGAACGTGTATAATCCAAACGTATCATACATATGCTTTGTAAATGAATCTAGGGTTACGAAGCAACCGTGAACGATTCTATGTTTTTCAGACAATAAAAATAGACTTTTAAGATACAAGGACAACGGTGATTTATCACATCACTGACATAGTACTGGCATGCAAGGAAGCACAACTCCACTCTATCTCCATCATCCATCTTATGACTGTTTGATCCAAGGGCTGAGGTGAAGAGGCATATGGATCACTGACATGGCACATTGAGAGGCCTCCATTCCTCCTCTCAACCTATAAATAACCACTCACTCCCTCTCATTCACACACATAATAAGGAAGAAGAACACTCCTTAGCATTTTTTTCATTGCAGTACCAATGTCTGGAGGGTCGTCCAGAGGGAGAGAAAAGGGGAAGGGAACTACCATTAGGTGGGAGAGTCCTCTTGGTCCCAATTTCTTTGAGGAAGCTCTTTATGAGAGATTTCCAGTTGAGAGCAAAAGTGATTTCACCAAAGAGGCACCACTAAGAGGATATGATGAAAGAAAAGAAGAGTGGCCAAAATGCATGCATTGTGAGAACTGCCTAGTGTATATGTTCACCGAGGGAATAGATGGAGGTCGTCGTTTCTTCAAATGCCAGCGAGCATGAGTAATTGCTATTACTATTTGTTTCTTCAATATGTTTCTCTTGTATATAACTTACACGACATACTTATTGTAGCCTTTCTTGGCCGAAGAAAACTATGGGTTCAGTAGGTGGATCGATCCTTGACCTATTTATCCACATGCGGAGTACATCTACTACCTACAGGACCGTATCTTTGATCTAGAAAGAGAAGTTAGCAGCGGTTACAAAGACGACGGATAGGACGACAACAACAATGGTGCCGATTCACAGGAGACACTCTGCAATGATACATATTGCACCTGCCCTAACCACAAGAACAAGGGGCCTCCCCCGTCACCCCTGCCACCACCAACAACAACAACGGGAGGCTACTATGGAGAAGGTGCAACACAATTTGCTATGTGGCCACACTACTACGATGACTTTATCTTTTTCACATGCCACATCTATGTGTTTTTCACACTTTGTACCTAGGTTCGATACATATTCTCACATGCCATTTCATGTGTTTCGTGTGTTGAATTATATAATGTCGTACATCGTTAGGTTTTATTTGCAGCACGTGTTCACATTTCAATACGTCCGTAACATTAAGTGGAATATTGAGACCATAAATAATGAAAACAACCACATAATGAAAAGTTCAATACTATGCCACATTAAACAACATAATAATACTAGAAGTACATGCCGATAGTATACATAGGGGCAAATGCACTTTCAAATCCTCAGTCTGAAACATACTAAGTAAGCAACTCATCATTCGAGTACCAGTTCTCTACTACAACCCTGTTGCTGTGGCTAGACTCACCTGCGTTGCTCTAACCTGCCAGTCGCTAGTAGTAAGCGGCGTCCGCTTCATCTATGGCCGCTGCGGCCTGAGTGAAGAATGCGTCATCATCCTCCTCCGCCTGTAAGCCCGCCTCTGCTAGACCGATGAGCTCGCTCAGTCTGCCATTGTCTTCCTTAGCCTCCTTCGCCTGCAAGCCCACCTCTGCTTGAGCGATGAGCTCGCTCAATCTGCCAGTGTCGTCCTCAGCCTCCTATGCCTGCAAGCCCACCTTTGCTAGAGCAATGAGCTCACTCAGTCTACCAGAGTCGTCCTCATCCTCGTCCCCCTCATCAGACAACACAATCGGCGATTGAACGGTGCGATCAACTCATAATCTATGCTCATCTAACTTCTTCTCCTCTTACCTTGCATGAGCAAGCTCTGTGGCATGTTCCTCGCTGCAACCAATCCCTTCATGTATGAAATGCAATCAGTTAGCAACGCGATTATATTACATTTAAAATCAGGCAATGAAAAAATGCTTTCAAGCACTCACTGGCACATAATGCAACAACATGCTCGTTCAAGACCTGCATCTGTACTCTTGTCTCCACCCTTGCCTCATTCCTTGCCCTCTCCTCCTCTAACATCATCCGTCTCTCCAATCCCCATTTGTTAAGCCCAACATCGATCGAGTTACAAATACCGTATTGTCTAGCAAACTCACACATCTTTTCTTTGTGATGTTTAACGAATAGGTTGATGTAGTCAGGTCCATATCTCCTCTTCCGTGCAATTACTGTCTCTTCTTCAGTTCATCCAAGAACTTAGCTTGACCATCATAACATTCTCACCTGCATTTCCTAGTGCCCTGTTCAAATAAAAAATTATATCATATATGTCTTTGCAAAAGAAATAAAATACGATTTCATGTTTACCATAAAAATAACCAACCTCATCAGACACAACCATATGGCCGCAATAATGGCCTATTCCAAGCTCCAAAGAGACTAGGCCATAGTTGGATTTAACACCATATTCGCACATAACAGGAGGTGATTTATAAATTACCCTTTCTTTCTTCTTTTCCTTAACATTTCGTGGTTCTTCCGGCCATTGGTTCTTTGGACCATATAACCACTCCTTGAAACAACACTTCGCCATTGAAAACACATAAATAAGTAGACATTAGTACATGAACACATATAGCTCAACATTTCAACACATACACTTTGCACTTACTTCATGCTTGTTTGGACACACAAAGTCCAACGTATTCTCAGGGTTTATCATAGCTCAATCTCCATAATCGCACAGAGGAGGTTCCTCGAATCGTCTAACTGTGGCTAGGTGCTTCTCCTTAGCTGTCATTGGCGGAGGGTTAGGGGGGTGGAGCCCACCGCTTGAAGTGCTCATGTAGATGTCTCCCTCTAAACCAATCGTCGAAAAGGAGGTACCTAGGATCAAACTTGTCTGCACCGTCGATCCACTGAAAGAAAAGGCACCTCTCATGGTCCTATACAACGAGATTCCAACAAAATATTAGTACCATACTTACACAAATAAAGAAAAAGGATTGTGGAAATAATTTCTTACATTAAAACTACTGCATGTGTAGAAGCAACGCGTCGCTGTGTCTGGATGTTTCGATTGAAAAACATGGCCTGAGAAACCACAGTCACAGTTAGGGGCAGGGAGGTCAGGAGGGACGGGGGCATCTTTGATAGACGCGTCGGGATATAAATCTCGAGGACGACCCCGTTTTCGCCAAAACTCCTCCCGAAACATTTCTTGCATCTAACAAAACAGATGTAATTTAACAAATATAAATCAAAACATCACAAATAAATGTCAATGAGAACCATAACTACAATACAACAAATTTCTTTCTAAGAACTGAAAGCAGTTAACATTAAACCCTAAACCTAGAAGTTTCTCATTTGATGCACAACAATGAACCCATAACATAACTATATGCGCCTAGGTTTGTTAGCTTTTCCACGTCTTGGCATCATCCTACGGTTGTATAATACAAATATTGAGGGATGGAATGAAACCCTAAGTGATGACGATTATTACGTTTAAAAATCCGACTAATATATACCGAATCGATGCGAAAAAAACATGGAGGGGAGCGAGGATACCTTGTTCTCGAAGATCTACGGATCAAACCAATGTTTCCAAGGTCCAATATGCCGATTCGTGAGGTAGAGTGAAGTGGAGAGAGAAAAAACCCAAGAGGAAGGAGAAAGAAGAGGAAGAACGCTCGGACAGAAAGTTTGGGTCGGGGTTAAATGGCAGGGAGCTCGGCGCCAGCCACTCTGGCTCCGAGCTCGGCGCCAAGATCGGCTCCGAGCTCGGCGCTAAGATCGGCTCTGAGCTCCCTGCCATGTCACCTACCGTGCCTAGGAGCTCGGCGTCAGGGACAATGGCGTCGAGACGTGTTAGCTCGACGGCAGCATCAATGGCGCCGAGCTAAGGATTTATTTTCTAAAATCTTTTCTCCAGAGATCTATTTGTGAGAAACTTAAAAAAAAAAGACTAAAATATAAAAAATTCGGCCGAAATGCAGGGTGATTGGCACCGGTC
This sequence comes from Miscanthus floridulus, assembly GCF_019320115.1. Classification (NCBI taxonomy): domain Eukaryota; kingdom Viridiplantae; phylum Streptophyta; class Magnoliopsida; order Poales; family Poaceae; genus Miscanthus; species Miscanthus floridulus. The sequence continues at coordinate 117,952,264 of NC_089598.1, forward strand.
TATGGGACGCTGACGGTCTAGGAATTGACTCGGCGAGTACGGCGCGTGCGATGTCGCATGTTCAGGCCCTTCATTTTTGGCCATTTGGGCGCGGCCTCCTTGAATTTTCGCCAGCCTATGGCGCGTGATCGTGATCACCCCCCTCGCGATCTGGATTTTGACAAGGGTACGTGAACGTACGAGCCAATGCCCAATGGCACGCACTGTGCATATGACCCCAACTCGTTTCTGCATCCGAGCCACTCGAAATCAATGCTAAAGAAATTGGACACCAACAAATTGCTTTCATGCACAGATCAATGTACTCCTTTCTTTGTTCGTTCAGGTGTGCTGCTATATATAAGTAGGGGTATGCATCAGTAAGCACAGTAGGTACATGCCAACCAGCTGAGCTAAATGTCAGCCTGGGCATTCGGTTTTAACCGAGATTTCGGTTCGGTTTAATCGGTTTATAGAAAGTTCGGTTTTCAGAAAGTGACACCCGATCAGTTCTTCAAAGCAGCAAAAACCGACAACTTCGGTTTTGGTTTTTTAGTTCGGTTTTTGGTTTTAACCGAAAAAACCGATGAAAACAAAGGCAAGCGCTCGAACCTCCATCAGTCCATCTCCATGGTCGCATGACCGTCCTGCTCACGCACCGCGCCGCTCCCGCTCGCCCCTGCTCGCGCCGGCACCACCGTCGCGCCATGGAGCAGCCGCACGGTGCAGCCACAAAGCATGCCGCGCCCGCGCCGTGGAGCAGCCGCGCGGCGTAGCCACCAAGCATGCCGCGCCCGCGCCCGCGCCGTGGAGCAGCCGCGCGGCGCAGCCACCGAGCATGCCGCGCTCGCGCCCGCACTACCGCAACTCGCAGCAGTCGCGTCACCGCGCCTCGCCTCGCCCGCTGCCGCTTCCCCCATCCTGCCAGGCCGCCTTCCAGTCGCGCCGCCGCCGTCGCTAGGTTTTAGGGTTCGGATACGGATAGGCAGCTCCGCGCCTCCACGGCCTCCAGAAGCGCGAGGCCCGCGGGCTCGGCCGTCGACGCCGCATCTGGCGCAGGGGGAGGAGGAGGGCCCGGGGCTAGGGTTTGAGTGGAGAAGGGGAGGAGGCGGGGACCCGGGCGCGAGGGCTGGGGAGGCGAAGGGTGGAGCGATGGGAGCGGGAGCGGAGAGGCCTCAGGTCTGCCCAGAGCAGTGCGTTGTGGGCCTTGGTGGGCTCTGCGTTGAAGCGTAGAATTACGGAGAAGCAGGCCTGCATAGCGGAGATCGCTGCTAACTTCGGTTCGGCGGTTGTTCGGTTCCATTCGACTCAAAAACCGACACCGTAGCCGAAGACCGAAGTTCCCAGGATTCAAAACCAAAGCCGAACCGAAAAACCGAAAAAACCGACACTTTGGCTTGGTTCGGTACGGTTCGGTGTTCGGTTCTCGGCTAAAATGTGCCCAGGCTGAGCTGAACGTACGCGCACCTGAATATATATATCTGAATCAGTCATGCACATGCGTGGGAAAGTGAGACAGTGAATCAGTGAAGAATCGCCTCACATAGTCACATGACCTGATGACCGGATGACCCCGGCCGGCCGAGCTATCCACACAATTGGGAGCGGCGAGCAGGAACCTGCAGGGAAGTTTCTGTTTTGAACAGCAGAGCAGCGGCGCTGCAAGCGTCGTAGTACAGTAGGGTGGGTGTCTGAAGGCCATGCACATGCGCGGCCGAAAACGCTCGTCAGTAGGGGGGCGCTGGCCGCAGGGCGTGCCAAAAGCGGGCGTCGTGACAAGACACCATAACGCAAGCCGGCCATCCGCCCCGCGTCGCGTTCACCTCCCATCACATGTTTGAGATGGAGTATTAAATATAGATTATTTATAAAACTAAATGCACAGGGACTATTTTGCATGACGAATTTTTTAAATCTAATTAGTTCATGATTTGACAATATGGTGCTATGGTAAACATGTGCTAATAACGGATTAATTATGTTTAATAAATTTATCTCGTGGATCACCGACGGATTCTGTAATTTATTTTTTTATTAGTATCCGAACACCCCATGCAATACCCTCTCCTAAACTTTAGTGCCTAAATCAAAACAACCGCTTATTATTCGCCATCGCCCGTCGCCCTCGCCGTCCCCATGTCCCATGCATGTCCGTGTACTCGCTCTCGCGCTCGCCGCGGCTAATCAGCTAATCTCGATCGATCTGGCCACCGGTGGGGAGCCACGGCCATGTCGAGAAGCAGCATGCATGCATGTGTTACGACGGCCTGATATAGAGCACTTGCACAGAAGAATCCATGCATATCCGAACCGGCCACCTGCTTGTGTCCTTGTTGGTTCATGGATCGATCGAGCTCGCCGACCCACCGACCCATTGTAATCAGGCCGGCCGTGAGCGTACGTTCATTGCTTGTGTGCTTTTTCCTTCAGGTGTATCGATTCGATCGCCTGCTGGTTGATTGGCATGGAATCATGGAGAGTTCGTTCACCAGCCGGATGGCTAGCTATCATTCAGGCCCTGCCGTTGCATGCTAGGTGATCCGGGAGGGTGGCGGTACGGTGCCTTCGATCGCGAGCACGTACACGTTGCACGGCCAAATCATTGGAGGGGTACGTTTGCCCGTTTGGGATCCAGCACCCTTGGCTGGCCGTCTCAGATGACGGGGGAGGAGTGGGATGAAAACGGATCGGATACGGACGGATATTACCGATATTACATTTGTTTTTATATTTTTGTTCGGATTTGGATTTGAATACGGATAGTGTCAACTATGTCGGATAGGATACGATTGGATATCGACATCATAAATATGCGATTTGAGTATTCGGATACGGATACGGCATCGGATGTTGGATATCCGGACTTGGATACGGATAGATCTCAACTCCTCTAAACGGATTCGGTTTCGAAATCGGTTGGAAAATATCGGTGCCATTTGGAGGGCCGTTGCAAAAATGCTCCGATCCGGCCGGGGACGGACAATCATGAGCAGTAGGAGCCAAGTACAGCCTCCGTTTTGTACAGTAGTACTCTACCTATTGGAGTGCTACCAGGACTCAAGATCGATGAGCGGAGTGATTTCATTGTTGCATGCATGCATGTATCTTGTCCACCTGGGGCCTCTATCTCTTCAGGCTTTCGCGACTTGGGAACCGAGGAGCTTAAATTGTTGCATGCTTTGCCTCCATCATCGGACAGTAAAGTTGCAGCTGGTTTTGGCAGTTTGGCGCACAACTACTTTTGTTTGTGGGCTGTGAACTGTACTGTACTTAACTTAGATCAGGATATTGTTTGCATTGGGACGAAAACCCTCCCAGCATAAGTACTCGTCAGAGTAAACAATAGGATTTCTCTCTCTCTCTCTCTATATATATATATATAGAGAGACTATATATACATACATATATATATATATATATATAATATATAATAGGTTCTGAACATCCTCAAGCAAATTAGCATTGATCATTCCCACAGAAAACCCTCCTAAGGACACACATATATATATATACATATATATAATAGGTTCTGAACATCCTCAAGCAAATTAGCATTGATCATTCCCACAGAAAACCCTCCTAAGGACTTGCAAGCTTCCGCCACCTCGCCGGGACTGCAAGCGGCCCAGACATGCCGCGACGTCGACGACAAAGGGTGGACACTCCGCTCGTGGCAGCAACCCACGGGCCTCCCAGCATGCGCCTCACAGCAGCTCGTACGGGGCCGTGCTGGATGCTGTGGCGGGCGCCGGCAAAACCCGCCGTCGACGATGGCGACGCCGGAGTATGCCGGCGGGGAGCTTGGACGCGCCTGCCGTCTGCGCCGACTACGCTGCTCCAACTGCTGCTGCACCCTGCTTCCTCGAGCCTGACACGCTAGGGTTGAAGCTGTGCGTGAGCGCCGAGGCTCCTGCGTGGGTCGACCCTATACTGGAGGAGCTCGCCGCCTCACTCGTCGTCAGTCGCCCACCAGGTGCAACAGCGGCTGGGTTCCCATCGGCTTCGGCAGTAGCCGCTAAAGATGCCACATACCGGGTGGACACCTGCTTTCCGGTGATGGAGCTCACTACCTCGCTCGTTGTGAGCCCCACTACAGGAGCACCAACACCTGAGTGCTCACCTCCTCCGGTGGTGGCCGGGCCACCACAGGTCACGCCGCCGCTGAGTGAGCAGCACGGCATCATGAATGCCGGAGTGCTCTCTGACCCAGCACTGGTTGGGGCAGCCACCCCGGGAGACGCGACGGTCGAGGCAGCCACGGACACCGTCAACCGCTCTTCAGCTCAGATGGCCTCTCCTGACAGACGCCTCAAGTGCTTCACTAAGTGAATGATAAAGGTGAGGCAGCTGCCACTCCTAGAGCTGCCCGGAGTTGATACGACCAACGGCGGACGTACACCGCCCGCTTGGCTCCCCAAGAGGAGCAAGCGGATAGCGGTCCAAAGCATATCTCATATCCCAGCGTCGAAACGAGGTGAGCACCTTGTCATGAAGCGCCTAGGATTAACCAGCAGGATTTCGTCTCCGTCGATGTCGGCCCTGAAGACGTATGAAGAAATCTACGATGGTGACCCGGGGAATATGCAAGCACTACGCGAGTTGATCCCATCGGACGGTGTTGACATTTCTTAGCATCACTCTTTACTAAGTTGTCATCCCTAGCATGATACTAGAAATGCGTTGTTGGTAATTATTGAGAACACTTGTAAATTTATATATATACTAAGTAATCCGTAAGCGCACAGATAATGTATCATTGTAGCATTTCACCCGGGAGTATACCGAGTTTCGTTATTTGTATTTTATCCATAGGGAGGAGCTATGGAGTTGTGTTGGCATAGAGATATTGACAAATATATATACTTATGATAAAATCACTCTAATGCTATGGAAGGGATAAATAAATGATAAGTGTAAGATAATAATGGTATTCCAAAGATAGAAATAGAGACTTATAAAATATAGTACGGCTAAGCAGGAGATTCGTTAAGAGCAAAAGATTCCTAAGTCATTCCTTATTTACTAAGTCTTTTGTACACCCAAGTATATACACTCTCATCTATAGTATAACTTACTTTATCAATTATAACTATATCAAGCATACAACTAGAGCAAACTAGGAACATAATAAATAACAACATAATATTGAAGTAGCACAAAGTCATAAATTTAGAGATACAATGGTTGTATCAGTCTTCACATGGCAGATCCAGAATCCTGAGCAATAGTCCACACTCTACTTGAACCTTGCTAGCTAGCCTATACTAAAAACTTGAAGAATTGGAGCTCTATTCTCTTCTCTCTAGAAACCCTAATTTCTAGGCTAAACTTGACTTATGACAGCGTGCTTTGGAGGGGGGTAGACGGGCAGGGGCTGGTTATATAGGACTGTGGCAGAACCGCCTAATCTAATGCCTTTCAGGAATGCTTTCCTTCTATTAGACATTAAGCACTCAGGGGAGAACACTAAATTACTTAGTTTCGTCGGGCACACCCCAGGGGAGAACCCGAAAATCCACATTTTTACCATCAGGATCACAAATGAGAGAATAAAGCTTACATCATTCTTAACCATTTCTTACATCACTTTTAATACACCATCAGAGTATAATATTTATTATTATGACAACGGAATGTAATTATATTTGTCGGGGACCTAATACCAGGGTACCCCAGAAGGTGGAACCGATAACCACCGAACGCGAAAAACTTCTGGACGCATAAGGGCTCCATGTCATCCCTTGTACGAGTGACAGGAGTTCGGTTCCGCCTCGCCCGACACCTTTTGGGACGGGCTCGGTCTCGCCTGAGGGCCGAGGGATAAAACTCCGTCTCGCCCGATGCCTTGAGGGCAGGCTCGGTCTCGCCTGAGGGCTGAGGGATGAATTTCGTCTCGCCCGACCCCGGAGGGGCGGGGTCAGCCTCACCCGACGCCTTTGTGGGATAACCCTGCCTCGTCCCAAAAGCTCAAGGCTAATCTCCGTCTCGCCCGACGCCTATAGGGCGGGCTCGGTCTCGCCCGAAGGCAAAGGGATGGATTCCGCCTCGCCCGATCCCAGAGGGATAGGGTTAGTCTCGCCCAAGAGATAGGGATTGATCTCCGCCTCACCCGACGGCCCAGAACGAGCCTTGCCCTGATCGATATCTATCCCTCGTAATGATGGGTACAGGACGAGACAAGACGTTCGGGTCAACCATGGCTCCAACGACCATACCCTGCGCCCTGGCAGGAAAAGGACTGCCAGGGAGCAACAGGACTGATGCTTTAGACTCTTCCGAGCGCCGCTGAGCCCAAAAGGTTTTACAGGTGCGTGCATCTCACTCTGTAGAGTTGTAGGCGCCGCCTTCAGCTCTGGGACACGGAACCCAACGAAGATATACGACAACCGCTACGCTCCAAGAACGGATTTGCTATCTCCACGAACGACGGATACTCCATCACCGCGCTGTGGACCCGAGGGAGCAGGGCCCTCTTCCAGACCCCTCAGGTCCTCCCAGTCAGAGGGCCTTGGCCGCGGCGCTACACCGGACCCCGACCCTGAATTCTCCCAACAAGAATCATGGGAACCAGAAGGCGTATGGAGCAAGGCTGGGGGGAGGCTCCTAAGTCAAAACCACTGTACTGCAGCCCATACCCTGGGGGCAGCATGCTGTGACTAATCTGACATCCTACAGAGATATCGACAACATCGTAAGCACTTATCTTCCTGCGCACTCATCAGAATGGGGGACCTGACCAGGTAGACATGAGCCACAAGACTAAGTAGAGTACGCATCCTGGAGCCTTCACCCTTGTAAAGCCAGCCCCTTCATCTATAAAAGGGGATGCGCTTCCTCCATCAAAGGGACAGAAAAAATAGGACTGAACAATAGAACGCACTCACACACATTCAAGCAGCTACGAAGCTCTTAACCACCTTTCAATCCTTCGATCAGAGACTTGGGACCAGTCCCTCTCTCGGCAGTTTGTATCCCTTACTACAGATCGTTCACGGTGCTAATAACACAAGCAGTAACAAACTGGACGTAGGGACGTTCCACCCGAACCAGTATAAATCCTGTGTCCTTTAGCGCACCATCCGAGCCTAACGCGCATTACTATAAATTTACTTGCCAGTGCTTGTACAAAACACCGACAGTTGGCGCGCCAGGTAGGGGACTCTACGCGTTCCAAATCAGGTCTCGGATGGCCACCCACGCAATCACCCAGGCCCCGGGCGCACACGTGCGTTTCGGCGACCTGGATTTCATCATCACACTAGGAGGAGAGCTGGCGCTGACTCACTCAGCCGCCCCATCTCCCCCTTCGACCAACTTCAGCCGTCTCAGGCTTAAGGGCCCACCGGACAACTCCCGGAGAGTCCCGTCACCCAAGGAGACCTCTCACAACACCACCATGTGTCTGGAAGGGTCCGGATGGAGCGCCTCGACAGCGTTTCCGTTCGGTCTCCGCAACGTTGCGGCAACCGCTGGCCGCCTTCTGGCGCTACGTGTGGTTCAACCACCCACGGACATTGAGTTCGTGGGGCCGATTGAGCGGGATACGGAGACCCTCTACGAGCTCCTCAACGAGGAGCCTGTATCGCTCTCCAGCTCAGATTCCAGTAGGGGGAGCCACCACCCTTCCCAGGAATGCTACATGACGCAGACCCCCGAGGGTCACGTCGAAAGCGCCTCCAGGGAAGAGGCCACCCCTACAAACAATCCTGACGGCAGATCCGGGGAAGAGGGGACAGCCCTATCTCACCTGAGGATGGAGCAGCTAAGGGCTCGTCAGCAAGAGCTCGATGAGGCCAGGCAAGGGCTCGCACGGGAATACGCGGACATCAATCGCGAGATTGAACGCCGCAAAGATGGGGGGCGCGCGCGCGCCACAGCCCGCACCGTACATCAAAGGATCCTCACCAACGATGGGGCCTTTCCTCACTTTGCTCGAGCCAGCCAGAACATCGCCGCAGCAACCGCCTTGCTGCATGGCCTCCCGGAGGCCGCGACGTCCGAGGATCGACGCGCTTATCGGGAGATTCGCACGTTGCTCGAGCGTGCAGCCGCGCAGCAGGCGGAAAGTTCGTTGTCTCGACGACGCGAACCCGACACCAGCCAGCGTGCACCCTTAGTGCGTCCCACCAAGGACGCATCCGTACACCAAACACCGCCAGCCGGCGGGCAGCCCTCCGTCGTCCCTGTACATCAACGCCTCAGCCATGGCCGCGACGTACGCAACATCATCGACGCCCGGAGGTGTGCCCACGGCGACGAGGGAGAAGCAGCGCGCCGCGGCTATCATCCCCGACGTGGCGAGCGCTACGATAGCAACGAGGACCGAAGCCCGAGCCCAATCCTGCCAGGCCCTCAGGCCTTTGGCCGGCACATCCTCAACGCTGCGTTCCCTCTAAGGTATCGACCGCCTACGAACATTCCCAAATATTCTGGCGAAACAAATCCCGGGCTTTGGCTCGAAGACTATCGGCTTGCATGTCAGGCCGGTGGTGCGAGTGATGATAACTTCATTATTCGCAATCTCCCGCTGTTCTTGGCCGACTCGGCACGAGCATGGCTGGAGCACCTACCGTCCGATGCTATTCAGAGTTGGGCGGATCTGACTGAGATCTTCATGGGTAATTTTCAGGGCACGTACAAACGCCCTGGAAATCCATGGGACCTCAAGAACTGCCGTCAGAAGGCCGATGAAACCCTCCGCGGGTACATCCGGTGCTTTTCCCGATAGTGCAATGAGCTCCCGAACGTCGCCGACGCCGACTTGATAGGAGCCTTTCTGTCCGGAACGACCTGCGAATCCCTGGTCCACAAGCTGGGACGCAGGGGCCCGCGAACTACTAAAGAACTCCTAGACATCGCCACCAGTCACGCCTCTGGAGAAGAGGCGGTCGGAGCCATCTTTGATCGCTCCGACGGAAAGACAAGGCAGGACGAGGACGCCAGCGAAGGCGCCTCCAACCATCCCGCCAAAGGGAAAAATAAGAAGCAGCGGCGCGACAACTCACTCGCGGCCGCTGCCGACCGCAAAGGTGGCCGGAAGCCCGTGGAGGGCACTCCGAACCAATTCAAGAAAATGCTCGAGGGGCCATGCCCAAACCACGCCTTCCCGGCCAAGCACCTATACAAGGAATGCGGCCTTATGCGCAAATACTTGGCCGGGGGTCTGAACAAGGAGGAGCAGGGAAAGGAGCCTGTTCCCACCACTAACGACACGGAGGAGAAGGACGACACCTTCCCAACACCGACCGGTGCCCTCATAATCTTCGGAGGATCAACGGCCTACGACTCTAGGCGCCGCCAGAAGGTCGCACGTCGAGAGGTCTATACCGCTGGACCGGCTATGCCAGCATATCTCCGGTGGTCGGAATCCGCCATAACCTTCGACCGAACCGACCATCCGGATGCCATCCCACACCCGGGAAGGTATCCGCTTGTCGTCGACCCGATCGTCGGTCCAAAGCGGCTCACCAAGGTACTGATGGATGGGGGCAGCGGCCTCAACATCATGTACGCCAAGACGCTCGACGAGATGGGCGTCGACCGAACGCGCCTCCGCCCCATCCGAGCACCCTTCCATGGTGTCGTGCCAGGAAGGCAAGCCGTGCCACTAGGGCAGATTGACCTGCCCGTCACTTTTGGGGATCAATCCAATTACCGGACTGAGACCCTCACCTTCGACGTAGTGGGGTTCCCGGGGACCTTCCACGCCATTCTAGGGCGACCATGTTACGCGAAGTTCATGGCCGTACCCAATTACATGTACCTGAAACTAAAGATGCCGGGCCCCCGTGGGGTCATCACCATCGGCACCTCCTTCCAGCGCGCTTACGAGTGCGAGGTCGAATGCTGCGGACACACATCCACGGTCATCGCATCCGAAGAGCTCGCCACCCTCAGGGAGGAGGTCATTGAAGGGACACCTGACGCAAAGAAGTCATCTAGATCGTTCGAATCGGCAGAGGGCTCCAGGGACGTCCTCTTGGATCCCAGTAGCTCCGAGGGCAAAAAAGTCCGAATCGGGACCGCGCTCTCCTCCGCATAGGAAAGCGCGCTCAACGACTTCCTCCGCGCCAATAGGGACATCTTTGCGTGGAAACCCTCGGATATGCCAGGCATCCCGAGGGAGGTCGCCGAGCATACTCTCCAAATCCTCCCGGGCTCCAAGCCGGTGAAGCAACGCCTGCGCCGCTTCGACGAGGAGAAACGCAGGGCCATCGGCGAGGAGATAGCCAAACTACTGGCCGCAGGATTCATAAAGGAAGTATACCACCCAGAATGGTTAGCAAATCCTGTTCTTGTCCGAAAAAAGAGCGGGAAATGGAGAATGTGTGTTGATTATACTGGCCTCAACAAAGCGTGTCCAAAGGATCCATTTCCTTTGCCACGAATAGACCAAATAGTCGATTCCACCTCGGGGTGCGAAACCCTCTGTTTCCTAGACGCATACTCAGGCTACCATCAAATCGCGATGAAAGAGTCTGACCAGCTCGCGACATCTTTTATCACGCCCTTCGGATCATTTTGCTACGTTTCAATGCCGTTTGGTCTGAAAAACGCTGGGGCAACGTACCAGCGCTGTATGCTTAGTTGCTTCGGAGACCTCATCGGGCGAACCGTTGAGGCCTATGTTGACGACATCATAGTCAAATCCAAGCGGGCTGACCACCTTGTCGCCGACCTTGAACGCACCTTTGCGAAACTCCGGGCGAACGGCATCAAGCTCAATCCCGAAAAATGTGTTTTCAGGGTCCCGAGGGGTATGCTGCTCGGCTTCATCATCTTCGAGCGTGGCATCGAAGCCAACCCAGAGAAGATATCAGCCATCGCGAGGATGGGCCCGATCCAAAACATAAAGGGGGTTCAGCGGATCACCGGGTGCCTTGCCGCCCTCAGCCGATTCATTTCACGCCTCGGCGAACGAGGACTCCCCCTTTATCGACTCCTGAAGAAAATTGACCGCTTCGAGTGGACAGCCGAGGCTCAGGAAGCACTTGACATGGTTAAACGATTTTTAACTAAGCCACCGGTCCTAGTTCCTCCATGCGATGGAGAATCTCTCCTACTATATATATCGGCCACCACCCAGGTGGTTAGCTCTGCCTTAATAGTAGAGCGAGAGGAAGAGGGGCACGCCTTCAAGGTGCAGCACCCTGTATATTTCATCAGCGAAGTATTATCCGACTCCAAAACCCGCTACTCCCAGATCTAGAAACTCCTCTACACCGTCCTCATCACCAAAAGGAAGCTACGCCACTACTTCGAGTCACACCCCATGACAGTAGTGACGTCGTTCCCCCTCAGCGAGGTCGTTCGTAGCCATGACGCTACGGGAAGAACCGCAAAGTGGGCACTCGAGCTGATGGATCAGGGCATTTCTTATGCCCCCCGAACGGCGATCAAATCTCAGGCACTGGCTGACTTCATCGCGGAGTGGACCGAGGTCCAGATGCCACCAGCAGCCGTCGACCAAGAGTACTGGATAATGTACTTTGATGGATCGCTGATGAAGAGGGGCGCCGGAGCAGGACTAGTCCTTGTATCCCCCCTCGGGGTGCACATGAGGTACATGATTCGACTTCATTTTCCCTCATCAAACAATACTGCAGAATACGAAGCGCTCATCAACAGCCTACGAATCGCCATCGAACTGGGCATTCGACGCCTCGACGTCAGGGGCGATTCTCAGCTGGTCGTCAACCAGGTCATGAAAGAGTCAGGCTGCCATGATGTCAAGATGGAGGCATACTGTCAAGAGGTCCGACGTCTGGAGGACAAATTCGATGGCCTCGAACTCAATCATATCCCCAGGCGCCTCAACGAAGCGGCCGACACACTCGCAAAAGTAGCATCCAGCCGAGAGCCAGTTCCAACAGGCGTCTTTGCCAGTGATCAACACAAACCCTCGGTACGCTATGCGGGGTCGGAACAAGCCGACGATGGCCCTTCTAGTCCGATCCCCAAGGCCCATCCGCCAACTGTTCCTCCTGACCCCAAGGTCATGGAGCTTGAAGAAGATCCAGCAATGGAATCCGATCCTCCCAATGACTGGAGAACGCTTTACCTCGACTATCTCCTCCATGACGTACTACCGACCGACAAGACAGAAGCCCGACAGCTCGCGCGACGCGCCAAATCCTTCATTCTTGTAGAGGGCGAACTCTACAAACGAAGTCACATCGGAATTCTGCAACTTTGTATCCCTGACGAACATGGAAAACTCCTATTGAGCGACATCCATGGTGGGGCATGCGGACACCATGCCGCACCAAGAACCTTGGTTGGGAAGGCATTCCGATAGGGTTTCTATTGGCCCACCGTAGTAGCCGATGCCGAGCAAATTGTACGCACCTGCGAAGGGTGCCAATACTACGCTCGGCAAACGCACCTCCCAGCCCAGGCTCTCCAGATGATCCCCATCACGTGGCCCTTCGCGGTCTGGGGGCTTGACCTGGTTGGGCCACTTAAAAAAGCACCCGGAGGCTTTACCCACCTGCTTGTCACCATAGACAAGTTCACAAAATGGATTGAAGCTCGGCCAATATCCACAATCAAATCCGAGCAAGCTGTGTTGTTCTTTCTCGACATCATCCATCGCTTTGGAGTACCGAACTCCATCATCACAGACAACGGCACGCAGTTCACCGGTAGGAAATTCATTCGTTTCTGTGATGAACAACACATCCGAATCGATTGGGCAGCCGTCGCGCACCCCTGGACGAATGGACAGGTCGAGCGCGCAAATGGCATGCTTCTTCAAGGCCTCAAACCTAGAATTTTCAACCGGTTGAACAAGTTCGGTGCGCGTTGGCTCGCTGAGCTCCTGGCTGTGCTCTGGAGCCTAAGGACGACTCCTAGCCGGGCCACCGGCTACACACCCTTCTTCATGATCTACGGCTCCGAGGCCGTTCTCCCGACGGACCTCGACTATGGAGCACCAAGAATCAGAGCATATGATGAAAAGGGAGCCGAGGCATCTCACCAAGACGCCATGGACCAGCTGGATGAGGCCCGCGACATCGCCCTCCTCCATTCAGCTAAGTACCAGCAAATGTTACGGCGGTACCACAGCCGACAGGTGCAGGGTCGAGCCTTCAACGTCGGAGACCTCGTCCTCCGTCTTGTGCAGAGCAACAAGGATCGCCACAAACTCTCCCCGCCCTAGGAAGGGCCCTACATCGTCGTGGAAACACTTCGCCCAGGCGCCTACCGGTTGAAAACCATCAAAGGCGAGGTCTTCACCAACGCCTGGAACATCGAGCAGCTACGTCGTTTCTATCCTTAAAATAAGCTTGCACTTTTCCTTATCAGTTTTTGTCTTAACAGAAACCCGATCCTTAGTGATTTCCGACCCCTGCAAATCACGAGGGGTCAGACCTCACTCGGGGGCTGGCATGTGATCGTAACATATGTCATGTGTAATACAAGTATTGCGCTTGCAAAAAAATCCCTGTGTTATACTTACAAACATTCTCTAAGTTTTCCATTCGCCTCGTAAACGAGTCCCGAGGGCTAAGATCTTGGGAACCAATTCTGAATACAACTGGTAGGACTATGAGACACCCATGCCCCAGCGGCTGCAACCTCTTTGCTCACTAGTTCAATCAGAATTAGCTCGCCCATGTTCCTAGCTTCCTATGACTTAGACCATGAGAAGAGTTGGAAAGCGTTAAAATGACTTGCCATAAGCAAAGGATGTAATTTTGTTCATTTCTTGCACAAATTCACCACTTATAAAGCGATGTCATCACAAAAAGGAACAATATACTCTGAGGACTGTTTACTCGGGGGCTTCCCCACAACGATTATTTCATTACAGTCTCGGCTCAGCTCTACCACTAGTACTACTGCGGTCGCCGCGCCACGCTCTCCATCGGTGATGTCCGGGGCGTGTACACGGGCCAGCTCATCTACTGCGGTTGCCGTGCCACGCTCTCCATCGGTGACGTCCGGGGCGTGTACACGGGCTAGCTCATCTACTACAGTCGCCATGCTACGTTCCCCATCAGCGACATCTTCGCTGGATCCTCAAAGGCGCCACCACCGACGACGCCTCCACCGGAGCGGCCGAGGACTACGACATCGTCGTCAGCCGCAACCCCGGCAGCAACGCCACCGCCATGGCGTCCGGGGACTACGCCATCGTCGTCAGCCGCAACCCCGGCAGCAACACCACCGCCATGGCGTCCGGGGACTACGCCATCATCCCTAGCCGTAACCCTAACAACGGCGTATGGGCAGGAAACGCCTCCCGCCAAGGGAGGAGCGCAGCGGACGACGACGCAGTCTATGACGTACGACGCCCACCGACGCCTTTTTTCCTTCAGTAGCAGCGACTCCTCAGCAAGGGTCGCGCGCACCATCTCATCTACGTTGGATAACCTCCGGCTCGACATCACGCACCAGACTCACGAGCAAGTTTGTATGTTTTCTATCTCTCTCTGGCATTATTCTTCCTCACTCAGGAACTGCCGGGACGCACGGATGCGTCCGGCGGAAAGGAAGAAGAAGGAGAGATAGCGGCTCGGAGGCAGAAGGGGAGGTGGGGTGAGAACTCCTCTCCCCTTCCCCATTTAAAGAGGAGGCGCTGTTACTAAGGAAAGGCGAAAGGTCGGACGAAAAACCCTCTCCCTTCCCCTTTTTTTAATACGCAATCAATGCTGATTGATATCTGAGGGGACGCGCCAGAAGTGACGGGACGAACCCCGGTCTACGAGGCGTCCCTCTTTGGTCAAACTGAACACTGCCTGGGTATGGCCCGCCACTGACCCGCTCCGGACGCAGCGATTAAGGCACCCACATAGGCAGACAACTTTTTCGCCTTCCCATACAGGACCACGGACGACCCGACAACGGGACCTTTCAGATCTCCTAGGTCGGCCGTTCAGCCTAGAAGACACGACGAACGAACGACCAAAGAAAGATAAGCCTCTCAGCTTTCTCACTTTATGCGTTAAAATTCGTTCGCAAGATTCCGACCCCGTCAAATAGCAGGGACGCGAACATCACTCGGGGGCTGCCGAGGATGACTACCAGTCTAGACATCCTCTCCACCCGACCCCTCCGTACGCTTGAAACTAAGGGCGCGACATACAAGCACAAAGCTCTGAGTAAAACTGGACGAACTAGCAAAACCCTACGCCCCGATAGCTACGGTGTTTCTGTTCACCAGAAAAATCCTACTCAACGCCCCTCGCGTCTCTAGTTTCGACGTCTGCCTTCTCAAAGAAGGGACCGGAGGGGTCCGCCTACAGAGTCTCCCCCAAAGGAAGAGCTGTCAGGATGCCCAAGTTAATCGAACGGCTCGGATCATCACCGAGACACGAAAACAAAAAATAGCAATTCTTACACAGGTTATTCCAACCTCGTCACAAACGTCAGGGCCCGGACCCATCTGGTAGGAGCTTTTCCGCCACTCATACCACCAAGGTAACGTTATCGCCCCCGCCTTTATTTTCAATTAAATCTTGCATTCAAAACATTTCATATGCAAAAATTGCATCTCAACAATTCGTGTCGCACCACGAAACGGCTGTCGCCTCATTCGATATAGGCAACTACAGGCTGAGGTTCGAAGGTCGGCCCGCGAAGGGCTCGAGGCCGCCTCACGCCGAACAGAGCCAGGGAGAGATAACCGAGATGAGCCCCAGCGGCCCTGCCCGACCCCGCTCAGAAGCAAACCGGGACATCTCGACCTTTTCTCGTTCGATTCTAACCTCGAGCCAAACCCACAGAATCTCCATCAAGGAGAGGCCATCGGGCCCCCTGAGCTTATCGAACGACTCAGGCATCTGCCGGGAGGCGGGTTAAGAAGTTGTGGAGTGCCACCAGAGGGCTCTGCCAACTCCATCAGCAAATGATGGACCCGGATTCCACACGAACGTACCCGTTAGCGAGCTCGTTGAGCACGGTACTCAAGCCATCGAGGCAAGTGTCGTTCACTCAGCCCCTCCGATTGCGAAAACCGAGGACGGGGTAACACGCAAATAATGCCCGACCCCTATCAGACCCTAACAAGGCTCGGGGGCTCGGGCCAAACAGTGCAGGGACACAGGTTCAAAGGCCCCACCTTGCCGAGCCCATAGAGTCCCCAGTTGGGATTTCTGTTGGAAGACAGGGCGGGGATTATTGCGATGGCATCCATTATCACCAGAACCACGATTCCGGTCTCCAGTAACACCCGACCCCAGCAGGTGCGGGGGTCGGACCTTACTCGGGGGCTGTTAAGGTACGACCACCTCCTTTCCTTCTTTCGGAACAATCTCCTCGCATTATAATCAGCGGCGTAATTCGGGGGAACATATTGGTAAGACCGTAAAAAATGAAATCGTAAAAATCAAACAAAACAAAATTAAGACGCAAAAGCACGAAAGGCGTCCAGACTCGAAAAGTACCGACACTTGTCCACATATTACATATAAGCTGTTCTCAAAATTGTTCGATTAATTACTCCCACGAAGGGAGAACCATTTCTTTCAGACTGTCTGCCAGGTTCTTCGCAAGGGGAGCGACCATCTTCTCCATTTCCTCCAGCTCTTCATCCTCGTAGGTGGACGGAAAGCCTTCGCTCATCACCCTCAGGTTTATTTCCTTCTCATAATGGGCGTGGGCGACGGTGAAAGCCTGGGTAATCCCGGCGTGAAAGGCACTCTCCTCAAGTTGGCCCACCCGAGCCGTGATACCTCCGACACGAGCCACAAGTGGGCTGGTCTCCACCGGCTCCGTCACATTCAGGGCGTTAAGGACCACCCCGACCGCAGCTTGTAGAAGATCATGCTCATCGCTCTCAGCCTGAAGGGCTCTGCGTGTATAGGCAGCCTCTTTCTCCAGCTTGGTGGCGACGTTCTCAGCACTCAACTTTCCTTTCACCGCGTCATCAAGCTCCGCCCAGAGAGAGCGGACCACCTCGACGTCCTCGTCCACCTTCTGCTGGAGGGCTGTGGCCCTACTCTCGGCCTTCCACCGGAGGTCCCGCTCCATCTCCAGCTCCTTCAGGACTTCGCCGGCCTTCTCATTGGCCGTGGCATTCCTCTGCAGCAGCTCGTCTCGCTCTTTTTTGAGTCTGGCAATTTCCTCTCCATCCAGCTTAGACCTCGCCGACAGGTCCTCGAACATCCCGTGTGCCTCCTCCGCATCCTGATGCGCCTGGGCCTCCTGCTCTTGGACAGTAGCAAGCTGGGCGGCCATGTCTGCTCGCAGCCGGGCCTCCTCGGAAAGGCGATCCCTCTTCGCCTTCTGTTCGCGAAGGAATTGGGATTTATTCCGGCTACGAGCAACAAGAATCTAAGGAGGAAGAGGACTGATATCAGAAATGCGAGAATACAAGAGCACACGAAGAAAGAAGAAGGTCCAGAAAATACCTGAGTGGTAGGGATAATGATCTCACGAAGGGCTCCTCTGGCCTGGTCCAGGGCGTTCAGCATGGTCGAGATCCTGATGTCAAGACCCTCCCGCTCCATGCTCTCGGAATGATCATCGAGCGAGAAAAGAGCCGACGTCGGGTCTTGAGCAGCCATCCACTAGAGCGGCGGCTCCCCCCGCGCAGGGGAGCGGCTTCCTCCCGACAAAGGGGCCGGTGGCGGCTCCCTCCTGACCCTGTGCGGCACCACCGCCGCACTCAAGGACCCTCCGGCTGGACCCTCCTCCGTCTGGACCGCTTCGGGTGCCACGGGCGGATCCACATGGGCGCCTGGCGGCACGGATTGCACCACGCCCTCGGGTGCCACCACGACCGCGCCCGGCTGATCCTAGCTTGGCGCAGTCACGATCACCTTCACCGGCGATATACGATCCTCGGCCGGCTGTTCCACGCCCGCCACGGAAGAAACCGCTCGCTCAGTAGCCTCCGCGGGCGTGGGAGCCACCACGGACGCCGTCGGTTCGGCCAACGCGGCTCCAACGTCGGCACCACTCCTGCCCGAAACAGGGGTGACTCCAGGCGACGCCGTCTGTCCCGCTTGAAGGGCGAGACTCTTCTTGGGCGCCAGCCCCAGGGGGTGACCCGTCCGCAAGAACCTACATAAAGGTAATAATCGTTAAGTCAAAATAAAAATGAAAAAAAGGATGAAAACAGAGGAATCAAAACTTACGTTGACGTCCTCGGCCGGCGGAAGCGTTTTGGGGACGGATCCCCAGATCCCTGCCCTGACTCATCCGGACGGGACCGTTTCGTGCCTGCCCCCTGCTCCGGGGCAGGGGGGTTCGTCTCATCAGGCGCGGCGCCGGGGGCGCTCCCCTCCATCATTTCGTCGGGCGCGGCACCGAAGCCGTCCCCCTCCATTATCTCGTAGGGCGCAGCACCGGAGCTGCTCCCCTCCGTCACCTCGCAGGGCGCGGCATCAGAGCCGGGCGCGGCTCCGGTGCCACCCTCCTCCACGATCGCCTTAGGGCCGGCGGCAGCAAGCCCGGCGTCCCCCGTCCACCGATCCTCGGCCGGCACGCCGTGCGAAGCGGCGGACTCGCCGGCCTCCACTGACCTCATTGATTCACTTCCCTCTGCGTGAAAAGCGAAGGGCCCCTGCACGGGTGGGTGGCCACTTGTCAGCGTTTCCTCATCCTCCAGGATGCCCCAATCTACGTCGACGGCTACCTCGTCGTCGTCGTCATCATCATCATCATTGTCGTCATCCTCACTGCTCACGTCCTCTCCCCGATCCCGTGCCTCCTGCTTCAGTCGTTTCGCCTTCTTCATCTCCTCCTTTGCCTTCTTGTCCCGCTCGGCCACGAGTCGATTCGCCGCCGCCACAGCCTTGTCCTTCGGCAGTGGGACCGGACTATCCTTGAAGACTAGCCCCCTCGGCTAGTCCCAACATTACAAAAGCAAGTGTTAAAAAGAGGGAGATTTAGGAGAAAGAAAAGAGTGCGGGAGAAGAGGGCTTACGAATTCGAAGAACCCAGGCTCTGGCCACATTGGAGGGTGCCCGGGCACCGGATACACGATGTTGAGGGCCCTGCCGGTGGAATCCTTTGTCGGCTCCGTCGCCTCCTTGATACGCTGCGCCACTTCCGAATAGGGGAGCGCCTCATCAACGAGCACCGTCCCCTCGAATGATATCCCGGGCATCATCCGATGCAGGGGAAGCACACGCACCATCAGTGGTGCCACCCTCCTCGCGTGGTAGGCGCCGATAATCCCCGACCCCTTTACACCCCGACCCTTCAGGGCATGGAGGGTGGAGAGAAGGTCGGAGATATGTTTCTTGTCTTTAGTCTGGACGCCCCAGCCCCATGACTCCGGAGCATCCACAATAAGACGTCTGGTGTACTTCGGTAGGGTGGCACTCACATCATCCCTAACATAAAACCACTGCGAATGCCATCCCTTGTTGGATGTAGCCAGACGCATGTACGGGTAACACATCGACCGGGTATGGCGTAGATGAATGCTAGCACACCCCATCGGCGCGTTCACTTCTTTCCCCCCAATCTTCCTCTTCGACAGACTAATCCTAAAGAAATACCGCCACAGATCAAAATGGGGATCGATCCCCAGGAAACCCTCGCACAGGGCAACGAACGCCGTCATATGCTGAATCCCATTGGGAGTGAGATGCTGCAGCTCTACCTCATAGTAATCTAATAGCCCCCGAAGGAATCTATGCGCGGGTACCCCGAATCCCCGCTCATGGAAGAGGGCAAAGGAGACGACATACCCTTCAGGCGGCATCGGCTCACCCTCGTCGCCGGGGAGTAACCACTCTTGGACGGCGGATAGTGGGCGGAGAAGGCCACGGCGGACGAGGCCCTCCAGATGCCGGGAGGTGATGCTTGATCTACCCCACAACTCCATTGAAGCAGTAGGGGGGAAGGGCAGGCGCGAGCTTAACGGCGGCTGGAGCACGAACGCAGGCCGGTCGACGGTGGCGATGCGGGCGCGAGAGGCTGGAAACATTGGCGGTGGATGTTTCAGAACGCAAAGGAAGGGGAGCTAAATACGGGACCCTGGGGGTGAACCCCGTGGTTTTATAGGGGGCGACGGACGCGAGAAGGGCAACCGTCCGCCTCGATCTCTGGGCCTGCCACGCGCGCCACCACGTCACGTCGCGGGACACGCGCCCGCGATCCCTATCCTCTCACCCCAAAAATCTCGGCGGACGGTTCGCCTTCCCCAAGCGAATCCGGACTCTCTACCCACCGGGGAAGCACAAGCCACAAAGGCCTGTTCTTTTCTCTTTGGCCCACCTAGGGCCCAGCAACTCGCCGGCCGGCCCAACTAAGAAGGAATCCACGAACAATCCGCCACTAAGGGCAGAAACACCAGTTAGGACGGCCCCGAGTCAGTCCCTAGCGAACAGGACGCCACGACCCACTCGGAAAAACACCCAGTTAATGAAAAACTAAGTCCTCCAGCCTTACCCGCGAAGGGGCCGATACAAACCCTCGGGCGACTCTACTTGAGTCACCCGGGGTCTCGGGGGCTACACCCATCGGGTGCGCTCGCACGCACCCTCCGGCAAATTAGCTTCGACGAAATCAAAAACACCCTCCAGGCGGTTCTACCCGAATCACCTAGAGTCTCGAGGGCTACTGTCGGGGACCTAATACCAGGGTACCCTAGAAGGTGGAACCGATAACCACCGAACGCGAAAAACTTCTGGACGCATAAGGGCTCCATGTCATCCCTTGTACGAGTGACAGGAGTTCGGTTCCGCCTCGCCCGACACCTTTTGGGATGGGCTCGGTCTCGCCCGAGGGCCGAGGGACAAAACTCCGTCTCGCCCGACGCCTTGAGGGCAGGCTCGGTCTCGCCCGAGGGCTGAGGGATGAATTCCGTCTCGCCCGACCCCAGAGGGGCGGGGTCAGCCTCACCCGACGCCTTTGTGGGATAACCCTGCCTCGTCCCAAAAGCTCAAGGCTAATCTCCGTCTTGCCCGACGCCTATAGGGCGGGCTCGGTCTCGCCCGAAGGCAAAGGGATGGATTCCGCCTCGCCCGATCCCAGAGGGATAGGGTTAGTCTCGCCCAAGAGATAGGGATTGATCTCCGCCTCACCCGATGGCCCAGAACGAGCCTCGCCCTGATCGATATCTATCCCTCGTAATGATGGGTACAGGACGAGACAAGACGTTCGGGTCAACCATGGCTCCAACGACCATACCCTGCGCCCTGGCAGGAAAAGGACTGCCAGGGAGCAACAGGACTGATGCTTTAGACCCTTCCGGGCGCCGCTGAGCCCAAAAGGTTTTACAGGTGCGTGCATCTTACTCTGTAGAGTTGTAGGCGCCACCTTCAGCTCTGGGACACGGAACCCAACGAAGATATACGACAACCGCTACGCTCCAAGAACGGATTTGCTATCTCCACGAACGACAGATACTCCGTCACCGCGCTGTGGACCCGAGGGAGCGGGGCCCTCTTCCAGACCCCTCAGGTCCTCCCAGTCAGAGGGCCTTGGCCACGGCGCTACACCGGACCCCGACCCCGAATTCTCCCAACAAGAATCATGGGAACCAGAAGGCGTATGGAGCAAGGCTGGGGGGAGGCTCCTAAGTTAAAACCACTGTACTACAGCCCATACCCTAGGGCCGCATGCTGTGACTAATCTGACATCCTACAGAGATATCGACAACATCGTAAGCACTTATCTTCCTGTGCACTCATCAGAATGGGGGACCTGACCAGGTAGACATGAGCCACAAGACTAAGTAGAGTACGTATCCTAGAGCCTTCACCCTTGTAAAGCCAGCCCCTTCATCTATAAAAGGGGATGCGCTTCCTCCATCAAAGGGACAGAAAAAATAGGACCAAACAATAGAATGCACTCACACACATTCAAGCAGCTACGAAGCTCTTAACCACCTTTTAATCCTTCGATCAGAGACTTAGGACCAGTCCCTCTCTCGGTAGTTTGTATCCCTTACTACAGATCATTCACGGTGCTAATAACACAAGCAGTAACAAACTGGACGTAGGGACGTTCCGCCCGAACCAGTATAAATCCTGTGTCCTTTAGCGCACCATCCGAGCCTAACGCGCATTACTATAAATTTACTTGCCGGTGCTTGTACGAAACACCGACAATATTATTAAAGTTATGAGCAACTTAATTTAACAGCGGAATATAAACATGTGATCAGAATTACAGCGAAAATAAATACTGTCGATGTTTCGAACAAACACCGGCTAGTAAATTTATAATTGTTGTGTGTTAGGCTTGGATGGTGTACTAAAGGACACAAGGTCTATACTAGTTCAAGAAGAGCATCCCTACGTCCAGTCCGTTGATGCTCGTGTTATTAGTACCGAAAAAGGTTCGTAGTAGGGGGTACAAACGGTCGAGAGAGGGACAGTTCCCAAGTCTCCGATGGAAGGGTCGAAAGGACGCCAAGAGGTCTGTTGCTGCTTGACTATGTGTTGTGTGTCCCAAACGATCCGTCAAAAGTTGGTCCCTTTAGTGGGTGCCCTGCCCTCCCTTTTATAGACCAAGGGGGAACATGGGTTACAGATGGGAGAAAGAGGAAAAACCAAAGGTAGAGAAGGTCCTTCGGGGGAGCCGGGTCTCCCTTTTCCTGTGTGCCTGCCCTTCTAACATGGCAGGCCGTGTCAGAGATGGCATGTTTGCTGATCCTTATAGGGTCGTGCCCTGGCTTCTGTCAGCAAGTGGGTGCGTCCCATCCTTCACCAGCAGATGGTGCAGCGTGTCAGAGGGCCAAGCTGCGACCCTTCAGGGAGTAGGCGGGGAAGTGACCCTACGTCCGTTACTGTAGGTGATGTGAATTTTATATTGGATCATTGTGGTTGTCGCATGCTTGTGTTAGTATTCGCGTTCGAGGATTGATGGTGGCGCCCACAACATTGTTGGACAAAAGTCGGCGCCTACAACACTATTCGGGCACTATTAGGTCGGAAAGGGCTTAAAGCGCCCGTTCCATCGTATCCTGCCGGTGCCTTCCCACAGGCGTACAGGGCATGGCCCTCGATACTGGGGTTGACTCGAATGTCCTATCGTACCTTATGCTCATCTTTATGAAGGATCAGGGTGCAGCCGTCGGGTGAGGCGGAGCCCGCCCTCGGGCGTCGGGCGAGACGGAGTCTAGCCCTTAGCCGTCGGACAAGGCAGAGCCCGCCCTCGGATGTCGGGCGAGGCGGAGCCCGCCATTAGCCATCGGGCGAGCCTAGCCCTTGGGGGTTGGGCAAGGCAGAGTCTAGCCCTCGGCGGTCGAGCGAGGTGGAGTCTAGCCCTTAGCCGTCGGGCGAGGCGGTGCCTAGCCGTCTAGGGCCGGGCGAGGTAGAGTCTAGCCCTCGGTGGTTGGGCGAGGTGGAACCAATCTTCCATCGTTCGGGCATGAAGCGCAGTAGCGTTCTTGTCTGACCGAAAGTGTCAATGTTCAATGGTTATTAGTTCCTCCTTATTGGGTACCCCGATATTAGGTCCTCGATAGTAGCCCCTGAGCCCCCGGGTGATTCGGATAGAATTGCCTGGAGGTTGTTTCGTCTTGCCAGAGGGTGCGCGCGAGCACACCTGACGGGTGTAGCCCCCGAGCCCTCGGGTGATTCGGGCAGAATCGCCTAGGGGTATTTTGATTCACTAGAGCATGCACTTGATTCACGAGAGGGTGCGCGCGAACGCACCCGTCGGGTGTAGCCCCGGGTGATTCGGGCAGAATCGCCCGGTGGTAATTTCGAGCCCTTCGCGGGTAGGGCTGTAAGATTTGGTTTTTATCAACTGGATAGCTTTAATGGAACCCTGGTATCCCGTTTGTGGGGATTTTGTCTTGGGTCAGCCCCACTGATGCTCGTGTACCTGAGTCCTGGTCGCTCGTGGGCCCATCCCTTGTTGGGCCGGTCGTTAAGCTTTTTGAGCCATATCCCCTCTGTGGGAAAAGAGTTCAGTCCACTTGGGAAGGCGAACCGTCCGACGTGATTTTGGTGGGAAAGCATAGGGATCATGGGCACATATCCCGCGACGTGACGCACCGGTGTGTCATGGTAGGCTCGGAGATCGAGGCCCCATTGGGGCATGGGTTTTTTGTTGTCTTACTAGGCGTGCTCGTTTATCTGTTCCTGCAAACCTTGCCGCCAGTCTCGATGCGAGGAAGAGGTCTGATGCAATGATAGTTTCGAAGAAAAAAGGAGGTATTCGTACCTTTATCAGCCCCCGAGTGAGGTCCGACCCTTTGCGCTTGTTGGGGCACGAATGTTACTGGAGACCGGAGCGAGGGTAGCGAACTTATTTTGTATTCGCACGTACCCCCTACTTTGGATTTTGGCGATCGTTCCGTGATCGTGCGTTTGGTCTTATCGCTGGCCCGGCCTTCCTCGAGCCCTGCGCGTGGTGGGGATTCGATCAAGGGCTGGCTCATTTTGTGACTGTCACCCCGTCCATTGTTTTTTGCAACTAGAGGGGTCAAGGCGATGTCACTTGCCTCGGCAATTCAAGTGACGTGCTTGATGAGCCCACTAACGGGGATGTTCGAACAAAATCCGATCCCGCAGCTTTGCGACAGGGTCGATAAAGATCTCGGGCGGCATTCCATTGCTCCTTGACCTGCCTTCCAACAGACTCTATGGGCTCAGCAAGAGGCTAGATTGAACTTACAAAGTTGAGATGACCCTTCCTGCCTCAATGCGGGTTGGGCAAAGGCCGCTAAGGCTCATCTGCGTTTTCCCCCTAGCTCTTGTTGGACGTGAGGTGGCCTTAGACCCTTCATGGGTCAGCCTTCGAACCTTGGTCTCTTGATCTTGGACCGAGCGGCTCGAGCTCCCGAGCCCCTTAGGGTCTGATAGGGGTCGGCCATGTTTCGCGCATCACCCCGTCCTCGGTTTTCGCAACCGGAGGGGCTGAGTTGATGACACTTGCCTCGACGGCTCGAGTGCCATGCTCAATGAGCTCGCTAACTGGTATGTTCGTATGGAATCCGGGTCCATCATTCAATGACGAGGTCGGTAGAGCCCTCATGTGGCATTCCACTACTTCTTAACCCGCCTCCCGGCAGATGCCCGAGCCGTTCGGTAGGCTCAGGTGGCCCATTGGCCTCTCCTCGATGGAGATTCTATGGGTTTGGCTCAGGGTTAGAATCAAACAAGAAAGGTCAAGATATCCCTGTCTGCTTCTGAGCGGGGTCGGGCAAGGCCGCAGGGGCTCATCACGGTTTTTCTCCCCTAGCTCTGTTTGACACGAGGCGGCCTCGAGCCCTATGAGGGCCGGCCTTCAAACCTCGGTTAGTTGCCGCTCATATCCAATGAGGCGGGTGCCGCTTCATGGCGTGACACGAAGTGTTGAGATGCGAAGATCGCATATGCAACATTTGGATGATGGGATTAATGTGCAATTTAATTGAAACAAAAGCGGGGGTCGGTAATGTTACCTCGGTAGTACGAGCAATGAGAAGCTCTTACCGGACATGTCCATGCGGGTTTTGAGTCCGGCATTTGCGATGGGGCTGGCGTGACCTACATGAGCATCGCAATTTTTCGTCTCCGTCTCTTGATGGTGATTCGCGCTGTTCGATTGACTTTAAGCGACCTAACAGCTTCTCCTTGAAGGAGATTCTACAGGTGGACCTCTCCGAACCCCTCTCAAGAAGGCACATATAGGAGGTTAGAGTACGGGGAACTATGAATTTGATTATGCTGGTGAATGAAAACACCATAGCCGCCGGGGCGTTGGGTCTAGCGGTTCGTCCAGTTCTACACCCGCACCCCGCGTCTCTGGTTTTTTAAATGTAAGGAGGGGTCAGGCGATGAGGATGTCTAAACAAGTAGACACCCTCGGCAGCCCTTGAGCAATGTCAGTGCCCCTACCATTGCCGGGGTTGGACGCTCGGTAATGAAATTAACACACGAAGTAGGTAACAAAGGTGCCTATCTTTCAGTGGTCGTTCGTTTGTTGATTTACCTAGGCCATCCGATCGACCTAGGAGGCCCGTTGGGCGCCCCTAGTTGGGGTTCCATTGTTGGGTCGCTCCATGGTCTTTCCTGGGGAAGCGGAGAGTCACCTGCATGCGGGTACGCCCTGATTCTCATGCTCGGCCCGCGGTAGTGGTGGGCCATGCCCAGGCAACATCCTATTTTGACCAGGTGACATCTCGTTGATCAGAGCGCATCCCGTCGGTCCAGGCGTGTCCCCTTAGATTCCCGTTAGTGTTGATTTCCCATCTGCATTGAATAGGGGAAGGAGGAGAGTTTTTCGTCCCAACCTTTCGCCTTTCCTTAGCTGTTGCGCCTCTTCCTTAAATAGGGAAGCGGAGGGGAGTTCTCGTCCCATTCCTTCGCCTGCTTATGAGCCGCTACCTCTTCTTCTTCCTTTCCATCGAATGCGTTCGTGCATCATGGCGGTTCCTAGGTGAGAGAGGGTAATGCCCAGGAGAGAACAACTCATAGATCTGCTCGTGAATTCGAAGCGTGATGTTGAGCTAGAGGTTATCCAACATAGATGAGATGGTATCGGCCACCTTTGCTAAGAAGGGGCCATCTCCGTCGAAGGAGGAGGTGGACCGAAGAGTGTTGAGCATTGTTAGTTTTGCCGTCGTTCGTGGTGGCCTTTCTTCGACGGGAAACCCCCCCCCCCACGTAGACGTCGTTGTCAGGGTTGCGGCTAATCACGATGGCGTAGTCCCTGGATGCCGCGGCAGAGGTGCTGTTGTTAGGGTTATGGCTGATGATGATGGCGCAGTCCCTAGACGCCCTAGCGGCGGCACCACAGTTGCTGACGTGGTGCTCGACGTTGCAGATGACGGCGTCCTCGAGGATCCCGCAGAATGGTAGGACGTCACCGATGGGGAGCGTCGCGTGGCGACTGTAGTAGTACTCGTAGTAGAGCTGGTCAGAGATTATATCAGCCCCTGAGTGAGGTCTGACCCCTCGCTCTCTATAGGGGTCAGAAGTCACTAAAGATTGGGGGAGGGGGGGTTTGGAGACAAAACTAATAAGAAAGAGTATGCATTTATTTAAGGGTAAAAACGACGTAGCTGCTCAATGTTTCAGGCATTGGTGAAGACCTCGCCATCAATGGTTTTCAACTTGTAGGCGCCTGGTCAGAGTACTTCCATGACGACGTATGGCCCCTCCCAAGGCAGGAAGAGCTTGTGATGGTCCTTGTTGCTCCGCCCGAGGCGGAGGACGAGGTCCTCGACGTTGAAGGCTCGGTCCCACAACCATCGGCTGTGGTACCGACGCAGCGTCTGCTGGTACTTGGCCGAGCGGAGGTGGACGATGTCACGGGCTTTGTCTAGCTAGTCCATGGCATCTTCATGGGATGCCTCGACTCCCTGCTCATCGTATGCTCTGGTTCTTGGCGTTCCATAGTCGAGGTCCGTTGGGAGGATGGCCTTAGAACCGTAGACCATGAAGAAAGGTGTGTAGCCGGTGGCCCGACAGGGAGTTGTCCTTAGGCTCCAGAGCACCGTAGGGAGCTCGGTGACCCAGCGTGCGCCAAACTTATTCATCTAGTTGAAGATCCTAGACTTGAGGCCCTGTAGGAGCACGTCGTTTGCGTGCTCGACCTGCCCGTTTGTTCGAGGGTGTGCGACGGCAGCCCAATCGACTCGGATGTGTTGTTCATCACAGAATTGAATGAATTTCTTGCCAGTGAATTGCGTGCCATTGTCTATGATGATGGAGTTTGATACTCCAAAGTGATGGATGATGTCGAGGAAGAACAGCACAGCTTGCTCGGACTTGATCGTGGAGATCGATCGAGCTTCGATCCATTTTGTAAACTTGTCTATGGTGATAAGCAAGTGGGTGTAGCCCCGGTGCCTTTTTGAGATGCCCAACTAGATCGAGCCCCTAGACCATGAAGGGCCACATGATGGGGATCATCTAGAGTGCCTGGTCCTGGAGGTGAATTTGCCGAGTGTAGTACTGGCACCCTTTGCAAGTGCGTACGATTTGCTTAGTGTCGGCTACTGTAGTGGGCTAGTAGAAGCCCTGTCAGAATGCGTTCCCAATCAAGGTTCTAGGTGCGACGTGGTGACTGTAGTCCCCACCGTGGATATCACTCAGCAGAAGCTTCCCCTGTTCTACGGGGATACAGAGCTGTAGGATCCTGGAGTGGCTCTGTTTGTAGAGTTCACCTTCTACAAGAACAAAGGATTTGGCGCGACGAGCGAGCCATCAAGCCTCCGTCTTGTTCATCGGTAGCGTGTCACGGAGGAAGTAGTCGAGGTAGAGTGTTCTCCAGTCGTCCAAAGGGTCGGGCTCTATCGCTGGTTCCTCTTCAAGCTCCATGACCTCGGGTCGAAGGGAGCCGTCGGTTGGTCAGTCCCTAGGGCTAGATCATATGGGTCATTATCGACCTGTTCCACCCCTTTGTAGTGTATCGAGGGCTTATGCTGGTCACTGGCGAAGACACCTGTTGGCACCGGCTCTCGATCGAATGCTGCTTTTGCAAGTGTGTTGGTCGCCTCGTTGAGGCGCCTTGGGACATGGTTGAGTTCGAGGTCGTCGAATTTGTCCTCCAGCCGTCGGACCTCCTAGCAGTACGTAGCCATCTTGGCATTGTGGCAGCTGGACTCCTTCATGACTTGGATGATGACCAACTAGGAGTCGTCTCGGATGTCGAGGCATCAGATGTCTAGCTCGATGGCGATGCGTAGGCCGTTGATGAGTTCTTCATATTCGGCCATGTTATTTGATGAGGGAAAATGGAGATGAACCATGTACCACATGCAGACCCCAAGGGGTGACATGAAGACTAGCCCCGCGCTGGTGCCCCTATTCATCAGTGATCCATTGAAGTACATCGTCCAGTATTCTTGATCGACGACCACCGGTGGTCTTTGGAACTCGATCCATTCTACGATGAAGTCAGCCAGCACCTGGGACTTGATTGTCGTTCGAGAGGCATATGTGATGCCTTGATCCATCAACTCAAGTGCCCACTTTGCAGTTCTTCCCATGGCGTCCTAGCTCTGGATGACCTCGCCGAGGGGGAATGATGTCACAACCATTACGGGATGTGACTCGAAGTAGTGGCGTAGTGTTGACACCGTTTTTTGCACGTGTCAAAATGATCAGAATGGGCTAATCGGCAGGAGGAAAGTTACTGTATACGCTGACAGCCGATAAAAATCAGCTTGTAAAGGTGGTTGTCGATGAATGGTGGTGATCGATGGAAAGGATGATTTAGATTCGGGCATTGCCGATAAGGTTGGAGATGTTATTGTCGATGCCGATGAAGGAAGGCTTGAAAACTACTGCCGATGAAACAGAAAGTATGCCGATGCAAAGGAGGTCGGTGAGAATTCCATCGTAATTGAGGCGGACAGGGAAATAGATAGAAGTTGATTTCCTTTTCTATATTTGTTAGAGTATGATTCATGTAAGAGTCACGTGTTTCTTTAGATATGGACTTGATGTCCTAGTCGTATTTGGTTATGTCTCTTTAGATCAGGGTATAAATATAGATTGAGGGGCAATGTAATAATATATATCAATCAATATCAAAACCAATTTTTACTCCTATTTGCATCTACTTACTTTTCGGCGACTTCGTCAATTTGCATATTTTTCCTTTTTACGAGTTCTCATTGATTCGGCGAGTTGCATCGCTTCAGTGCGACCTTCGGCGATTCTCGAGTTCCGCGTGAGTACCTCTTGGCCGTGACTTCCGGGCGTATCGCTGTTGTCAGGACCAAAGTGCTCGTATCTTTATCCTTGTCGATTAACAGGTCAAATCGACTGGCACGCTTTGGATATCGATTCGGGTATTAGCCCTTTGTGTTTGCAGATCCACTTTTGCATCAACACATCTTTTGCCACGCCTGGTGGGACAAATCAATCCGATCAATATGTTCAATCCCGAGATCGATTCAGGGAACATTATCGCGGTATCAGAAGAAGATCTTAAGGAAGAGCAGAGGCAGGCTATGGAAAAGGCTGTAGAAGAATACAGACAGCTTTGTCTAAAATCATTTAGCCTGAACAAGAGTGGACAAGTCATCCAGAAGCAAGATTTGCCATTGCCTCGGTAGGTTACCTTTGACTCCAATCCTGGTAAACTTCAAGAGATGGTTAATTCTGCAGTAAATCATGCTTTGATTAATCATTCCAATGTGCTGTCCAATACTGTTCATAATGCTGTGGTTCGAACTCTCAAAGAAGGACAAGCGTCACCGCATTACGTTGGGCCTGCCTATCACCAACCAGAGCCGGCATCTGTCAATACTCCATCGGTTCCCTCGGCCATTGTGGGTACAGAAGTTACTTCTCCTCCAGTATTGGCAGGCTTACCTAATATTCAATCTACACCGATACGATCAGATCCGGTACTACCAGGAGGACGAGTTCAGCTTAATACAGATCTATCAACATCAGCTATGTCAGGCCCTATGTCTCAGAATAGCCAGATTCCTGCTAATTAGTGGGGATATGGTATGCCTCCGGAGTCATCTGCTTTCAATCCTGGGTTACCTCAAGTGTTTGATGCAGTAGGAAAAGCTCCTATACCATCGGCTATTTCACCGATGGCTCTAGTGCCTCAATATGCCACAGCAACTACTGTGCAACCAACTCTAGGAGGTTTCCAGATGCCTTTGGTTCAAACACCCAATTCAAGTCCATCGGCAAGCTTACTGCTGATGCAGCAGAAAGCCCCTGCTATGAGTCAAACTGGGGTTCAGTTCATGTCTCAAGCTGGTTATAATTATCCAACAATATCAGCAAATTACCAGCCATCGGTAAGTTTTGTACCTATGAGTTCTAATAATGGTTGGTCAGGACAGTTACCTGTTCAACATACAGTTCAGCAAAATCAGCAGGTTGCAGGGATTCAATAAGGTCATATGCAAGCTGGTTTCCAGAATCAAGCATCGGCAGCTCAGCCGATGAATCCTTTCTAGTAGGTTAATGGACCACAAGTAACGGCAAATATGCCGATTGCTGGAGATCATGGGCCACAAAGATATGTGGAGGGATATCAGCAGGCACCTCCTGTAGAAATTCAGCCAGTTCATCAGCAGGAGGCTGATGCTTTTTGGGCTGATAAGATAGCAGAAATTATGAAGGATCAGTTTCGGATAAAACCCAAGGTCAATACTTATTCTTATCGGACTCCATACCCTCCTGCATATGATTTAATTCCTCTCCCAAATCGGTACAAGGTACCAGATTTCACTAAATTCTCTAGGCAAGATGATACATCAACAATGGAACACGTCAATCGCTTCATTATTCAATGTGGAGAGGCAGCTAGCAGAGATAAATTAAGAGTTCGATTATTTTCATCATCTTTGTCTGGATCGGCATTTACATGGTTCATTTCATTACCACCAAATTCTATTATTACTTGGGCTGATCTAGAAAAACAATTTCATAAGTATTTCTTTGCTAGAATCCATGAAAAGAAGCTTACCGATTTAGTAAAATTGAGACAGCGTAATGATGAATCGGTAGAAAGCTTTGTGCAAAGGCTACGAGATGTAAAAAATAAGTGCTACAGCCTGGTGCTGGATGATCGGCAGCTTGCCGATCTGGCTTTCCAAGGGTTATTGCCACATCTTAAAGACAGATATGCTTCTCAGGAGTTTGAAAGCCTCATTCATCTTGTGCAAAGGATCTCTGATCAAGATACTAGGGTTTTTGAACCTAAAAAGAATTGGAGTAAAAAAGTATCATTTGTTGAAGAAGTAGGAGATTCTGATTCTGATGAAGAACCAGTTATCGGCTTAGCTGAGTGGGTTAAGAATAAAAAGCTGATATCTTGTTCCTTTGGTCAGAAGGAGCCAGAAAAGTTTACCTTTGATATCACCAAGGCCGACAAGATATTTGATCTTCTGCTTCAAGAGGGCCAAATTAAGCTGTCACCTAATCATGTGATCCCATCGGCAGAAGAGTTGAAGAAGATCTTGTACTGCAAATGGCACAATGCAACTTCACACAGTACAAATGAGTGCAAGGTGTTCAGGCAACAGTTACAATCGGCTATTGAATCTGGGAGAATTAAGTTTGGTACTTCCAAGGCCCAGAAGCCGATGAAAATTGATCAACACCCTTTTCCAGCAAATATGTTGGAGGCCAAAGGGAAGACCAAGGTATTGACGTCAGAGGCTGCTGAGAAAAATGCATCAGTGGATCCCCAACATCAGATAACTACCGATGATGCAAAAAGTAAGGGTTTGCTGAGAGAAAGCAGTAGTTCCAAAAATCCTCCTCGACTTGGCATTGTGATTACCCATCGAAGGCAGCAGGAGGGTTGGCGTCAGCGTAATGACCGATATCGACAACAACAAGAAGAGAGACGTCGGAAAGAATGGTATCGGCATAGAGATCATTGGAGGTGCCCGTTTTTCATCCATTGCTGGGAAGAAGGTATTAAATTACCAACTGTTGAAAATTGCCCTGAGTGCAATGGTTATTATAGGGTCAATCGGTCAGAAAGGAGGTTTCAACCTGGCAATCAGGGTTTATTTATCAATGAGCCGATCAGAGGCAGAACATCAGTGCATGATCGGCTGGGGGGCAGACTTAGTGTACATAAGAGGCTTGGTAAACGCGCTGGATATTTTCCAAGGAATCAAGAGGAGCTTGAGGAGATGGCAAACGCAAGAGTTCCCGATGAAGAAATATTCTATAGGGACCCTAATATACGCCATGTAGAATCAACTAGGACCTGTTATCAGCCAGTTTGGAAAACCAAGTTTCCTCAATGGTGCCCGGAGGGTCTGACAAAGACACAGAAAAGGAGGATGCAACGTGAGCATCAGGAGGATTTATACCAAGAGGAAAATTTCTCCAATGAGAGGTCTGGTCATCAGCAGTGGCAGGTAAAACACAAAAATAAGGGTCCATCGGCAGATGTTAATATGGTATTCATGTTGCCGATGGAGTTTTTGGCACTATCTGATAATGAGGAAGAAGTTGTTCTCTCTGATCAAGTAGCTCAGTTGACACTAGATCCAATGATGGCTATTTTTGAGAAACCTACCGATGACGAGAGACAGCATCTTAAGGCTTTGTTTGTGAAAGGCAGAGTTGATGGGCAGCCTATATCTAAGATACTTATCGATGGAGGGGCTGCGATTAATATTATGCCTTATGTGATGTATCAGAAACTTGGTAAGGGAGATCAAGACTTGACCAAAACCGATATGATGCTGAAGGATTTTGAAGGCAATGTGTCACCGGCTAAAGGGGCAGTATGCGTTGAATTGACCATCGGCAGCAAAACCTTGCCGACGACGTTCTTTGTTATTAATGGCAAGGGTGCATATAATCTGCTTCTAGGGAGGGATTGGATTCATGCTAATTGTTGTGTTCCTTCTACAATGCATCAATGCCTCGTACAGTGGATTGGGGATAAGATTGAGTTTGTCCCTGGTGATTCTTCTTATATCATCGCATCGGCAGAATCAGATACTTATGAGCGAACTAAATGCATATCAGGAGAAGTTTGGGAAAAAGAGTTCCTTAGAGTTGCTGATTATGAAAGTCCACCGATCCAAGCAGTCGGTTCTGAAGAAGAGTTTTAATGGATAGGTTTGCCGATGATGGAAAATTAGGTCAAGGGTTTACATTGGCAGATGATTTAGTAGAAGTAGATATTGGTGATGGCGATAGGCCAAGAACTACTTTTATTAGTGCTAAGTTAGATTCCAAGTGTAAGCAGCAAATAACTGATTTGTTAAAAGAGTATAAAGATTGTTTTGTTTGGAATTATACTGAGATGCCTGGATTAGACCGATCGATAGTTGAACATCGGTTACCTATCAAATCTGGATTTCGGCCACATCAGCAGCCAGCGCGCCGATGCAACTCTAATATACTTCCTGACATTAAGGCCGAAATAACTAAATTAATTGAGGCAAAGTTTATTCGGCAGTATCGATATGTAGAGTGGATCTCTAATGTGGTTCCTGTTTATAAGAAAAATGGAAAACTTCGGGTTTGTATTGATTTCAGGAATCTTAACAAAGCCACACCGATGGATGGCTATCCAATGCCGATTGCTGATTTGTTGATTGATGCTGCAGCCGGACATCAAATTATCTGCTTCATGGATGGTAATGCAGGTTACAATCAAATATTCATGGCTGAAGAAGATATTCCCAAGACTGCTTTCAGATGTCCAGGTCATGTAGGGCTGTTTGAGTGGATAGTCATGACGTTTGGTTTGAAAAATGCCGGCCCTACTTATCAAAGAGCGATGAACTTTATTTTTCATGAATACATCGGCACATTAGTGGAGATCTACATTGATGATGTAGTGATTAAGTCTGGAGATATCACAAAACATCTAGCCGATCTACGAAAGATACTGGAGTGCACAAGGAAGCATGGATTGAAGATGAATCCTAATAAATGTGCATTTGGTGTATCGGCAGGTCAATTCTTGGGTTTTATGGTGCATCAACGGGGCATCGAAATCAGTAGGAAGTTTATTGATGCAATTAACAAGGTGGTTGCTCCTGCTAATAAAACAGAATTGCAATCTTTGATCAGTAAGATTAATTTCATTAGAAGATTCATATCTAATCTGTCGGGTAAGATCAAGGCTTTCAGTCCATTACTTAAATTGAAAGCTGATCAGGAATTTGTATGGGGAGCTGAGCAGCAGTTAGCCCTAGATGAAATTAAGATATATTTAACAAATCCTCCAGTGCTAGTTCCACCTCAATACGGGAAACCTTTCAGGTTGTATTTGTCAACTAATGATACCGTTATTGGTTCAGCTCTTATTCAAGAATTTGAAGGGAAAGAACGTGTTATTTATTATTTGAGCAGAAGATTAGTGGATGCTGAGACAAGGTATTCGGCCATTGAAAAATTATGTCTGTGTTTATACTTTTCTTGTGTCAAATTAAGACATTATTTGTTATCTGCCGAATGTACGATCATATGCAAAGACAACGTAGTCAAGTATATGCTGTCGATGCCGATATTAAGTGGTAGAATTGGCAAGTGGATTTTAGCATTATCAGAATTTGAACTATGTTACGAATCGACTAAGGCAGTTAAGGGGCAAGTTATGGCTGATTTTGTCACTCAGCATTGTAATACAGTGGACTCTCTGGAGGTTGCTCCTTGGACACTTTTCTTCGATGGGTCCACATGTGGTGAAGGAGCAGGTATCGGCATTGTGTTGATTTCACCTCAAGGAAGGAAGTATGAGTTTTCATTGCCGATTGTTGCTACATCGACAAACAATCAGGCTGAATACCAAGCCTTGATAAAAGGGTTACAATTGCTGAAGGAGATACGTGCCGATGCTGTTGAAATTTTTGGTGATTCTATGCTAGTTATAAATCAATTGGCTGGGATTTATGAATGCCGAAGTGAAGTTTTGATTTCATATTATGAAAGATGTTTGCAATTGTTGAAAGAGTTTAGAGATTTTCGTCTTAAACATATTTCTCGACTGCATAATGAGGAGGCTAATCGACTAGCTCAGCATGCTTCAGGGTATCAGCTTATTCAGGAAGTGCTAACATCGGCAGTCGATATCGATGACTGGAGAAAGGAGATTGTCGATTATTTAAAAGATCCATATAAAAAGGTTGAAAGATGTATAAGGTTCCAAGCTACCAAGTATGTGCGCCTCGATGATGAATTATATTACCGAACTATAGATGGAGTTTTACTCAGATGTGTTAGCAGTGATGAATTGAAAAGTTTGATGGGTGAAATTCATGAAGGAGTGTGTGGAGCGCATCAATCGGCTTCAAGATGAAGTGGATGATCAGAAGGAATGGATACTATTGGCCGACTATTCTTGAAGATTGTTTTAAATATTTTAAAGGATGTCAGGGGTGTCAAAAGTTTGGTAATATTCAAAGAGCGCCTGCATCGGCTATGAACCCTATAATTAAACCTTGGCCATTCCAGGGATGGGCTATCAATCTCATCGGTCAGATTTATCCGCCATCGAGCAAAGGACATAAATTTATTCTGGTTGATATCGATTATTTCACAAAATGGGTTGAGGCAATTCCTTTAAAAAAGGTGACATCGGCTAATATGATCGATTTTGTGAAAGAGCATATTGTTTACCGATTTGGTATTCCTCAAACTATCACTACCAATCAGGGTACTATGTTTATATCGGGAGAATTTGATGAGTTTGCTGTAGGTATGGGAATTAAAGTTTTAAATTCTTCTCCATATTATGCTCAAGCTAATGGTCAGGCTGAGGCTTCTAACAAAGGGATCATCAAACTCATTAAGCGCAAAATTAAAGAAAATCCTAAGAGGTGGCATACAGTATTAAATAAAGCCTTGTGGTCATATCAGATGTCATGTCATGGTGCAACCAAAGTGACGCCTTATCAGTTAGTATATGGACACGACACAGTATTGCCTTGAGAAATTAAAACTGGCTCTAGGCGAATACGTTCTCAAAATCAGCTGACAGCCGATGATTATGATACTCTTATGAAGGATGAGTTGGAAGATGTGGCGGGTCATCGGTTAAGGGCTTTAGTTAGCATCGAAGAAAATAAGAAAAGAGTAGCCAGATGGTATGACAAGAAGGTGAAGGTAAAGGAGTTTGCCGATGGAGATCTGGTCTGGAAATTGATTTTACCGATTGGGACTAAAAGTTCAAAGTTTGGAAAGTGGTCTCCTAATTGAGAAGGTCCATATCGGATAAATCAGTCTGTTCCTGGTAACGCATATATTCTAGAAACCCTCGAAGGGGTTGTGTTTCCCAGAGCATTAAATGGAAAATATTTAAAGAAATATTACCCTAGTATCTGGATAGATGCATAAAAGTATAAGTGATGATAACAGTCCTATCGACTAAAATTATACAAGGATGTCAATGTCTCATAAAGTGCCGATGCAATAGACAAGATTTACAAGTTTAACAAGGATTGGATAGCCGATATCGCACGCAGGCGAATCTGGTCGGCTTCCTTCATTTCTTTGATGTCTTCATCGGCAGCACCCTCCACCGGCTTGAGTTTTTTCTTTATGGCCAAGGCTTTGCGAGCCTGGATATCTCTTTCTTGCTGAAGGGCCATGATGGCATCGGGTAGCTGGCTTTCTTCTTGTTGGGCATGAGTTAAGGCTGCCTCGACTTCTTTCAATTTAGCCAATAGAGCCATCCTCTTTA
This sequence comes from Miscanthus floridulus, assembly GCF_019320115.1. NCBI lineage: Eukaryota > Viridiplantae > Streptophyta > Magnoliopsida > Poales > Poaceae > Miscanthus > Miscanthus floridulus. The sequence continues at coordinate 117,989,230 of NC_089598.1, forward strand.
CCGATAAATCTAAGATTTTCTGCTTAAGTTCAGCGCCCGAAGTCTGCAAGTTGCCGATGCCCTTGTGCTTCTCATCGGCAATCTGTTTCAGTTGTAGCATCTCTTCTTTGAGTTGAGCCTGAGCTGCTCTATCGGCAATGCGTTGAGTAGCCCGTTGATATTGCAATTGGCGGCTTTCTAAATGGGCTGCTGGGAAGAGTGCTTCTTCAACATCAGCAGGGACCTGGCCACGGATTGTTTTGAAAATTGCCTTTGCGGGGTCCGAGCCATCTACCAGTTGGGCGGTATCCTGCTGTAACAAGTCCAGGAGAGCTTCCAACTTGGACTTAGTTTATGCCGATATTGTTCCTAGTGCAAGGGAAGAACTTGTTTCCTCTCCATCATCGTCAGAAACGTCAATGGCAAAGGAAAATAGGCTGTTTGGGGAGTCTTGTTCCTAAGAAAAAAAGAAAAAGCGGTCTATTAAGGATAAGTATGAATATTATAAATCGACTAGGTCAATCGGCTTACCTGTTTCAAGACAATTTCCTGTACTTGGCTGGAGGAAGCAGCCTAGAGTATGCCGTGTGGAGGATCGGCTGAGCTTGCCGATGGGATATCCTCTGTGGCCTCATCGGTGGTTGGCCCTTGGGGTATGATGACCGATGGTATGTCCTGTACAGGAGGATTAACTGCTTGCTCAGTTGCATCGACTGATTCTGGCCGGCTTACAAACATTGGGGCAGGTGTGGGGATCGGCATGGACTTCTGTCGTTTTGGCTGTGCCTCGGCATCTGTTAAGGCTTTGCGCTTTGCTTGGGCCTCAGCAATGGTTGGCAGGGGGGCATCGGCACTTGTTGGTTGTGGAGCTTGAACATCTGGTATGCTTGCCGATGTACCCATTTGTTGCTGCAAAACAAGTGTAAGGTATGATATTTAACAGATAAAATGTAAAATCAAAGGAATACCTCTGAAGGTTTGTCGGAGGTAGTGGTGCTTGATGTCGGAGGAATTGCCGATGACGATCCAGTAGCGGCTCTTACACCCTGATGATTAATACAGTTTGTGATCGGCATGAGTAGAAATAAACAGGGTTGTTACCTTGAATGCCTTGATCAGGGTTGTAGCAGTAGCCAATGGAGTGGCCCTAGCTGTAGCCAATTTGGACTTGGAGGTGATGGTCTTGGCACGGGTCTTCTGGTGAGTCAAAGCAGCTAAGGTGGGGGCGTTGTAGCCGATCGGTGATATTGGGGAAACAGGCCGAAGATCGAAGGGTTTCCCACTTTTGCTCATAGATGGTGCTGGGTTGTTAACCTGTCACGAGAAAGTTAGTTACCGATATATGAAAGGAAAAAGCAGAAGGGAGTTAAAAGAAACTTACTACGTCATCGGGGATGGCGTATTCAGGGTCGATCATGTGCCGATATGTGTGAGCAGATGTTGCAAACAGTTGTTCCCTCCACTCTTGCCACCATTGCTTATATGATTCGGTGATGAAAGATGTTGGCGTCCAGATGGATATATCAACACCTGTAGTATCGGCATCGGGGGAGAGTCGCACTACCCTGCTCCAATCTGTTCTGCAGGTGATTGTTTCTCTGGGTTTGATCACATCGGCAAAACAAAGTTTGATTGGCAGTTGCCCAAAAGCCAATTGACGGGATACTGCCGATGGATTATAAAATTCATACGTGATATTGGTGTTTTTCCCGCTACCGAATGTGTTTACTGGGATTGCCCTGGGAGTAATGATGGCCATCATGAGTTCATTATCCTGATTCAAAGTGTCATCGGCAAAGTTGAAAAGAAGGGGGAATCTGTTTTCTTCGTCAATATAAGGTACCCAGGCCCTATGATCACGAGAAAGACCATTGTAGAAGCTTTGGAAGAATCTGCCGATCTGGTCTTCATTGGCCTCTGTTCCAGGGAGGACAATTATGGCTTCACCAAAATTGAGGGGTGAGTGTGTTGCCGATTCCTCATCCCCAAGCACGTGGTCTTCAGCAATTTCTCGTAGGAATTGTTGGGCAAAGAAGTCCCATTGCAAACGTTTGTGCATATGGGCATTCAGCCACATGTTGATAAACCACCACGGGCCTCCTAAGTTGCCGATGGGTTCGCCAAGCAAAAGTTTCTGAGACACTTGATGAAGAAGATGATAAGTGGAGCTCAGAAGGTATCGGCCAAGAGGGAACCTTACACCATTGGCCAAGAGTTCAGCCACGGGAAGGAAGGCGTTGGTTGGTCCTACTGATCGACCACAGAAGATAAATTTTTTTAACCACATATTCAAGAATGTGGCATGTTCCCTCTGGTTAACTGTCCTGGTCCTCTGGCATTCTTGAATGTATCCCGTCCAACCGCTGATGTTGTGGGTATTCACCCTATATTCAGATTTTCTGCCATAGATGGAGCCTTCATCGGCAGTTGAAATGTCCAAGCCAGTGAGCATGTAGACATTGGCAGGTGTGGGAGTAGCTGGGCCATGTCCAAACATAAAAGTGTTTGTTGTGTCTGACCAGAAGTAAGCAACTGCAATCATCATTGACTCATTCTTTTGCATATCGGCAATGGATAGCCTAATGCATTGGTCTAGCTTCCGTTCTGCCCAGTGTACTTGCATCGACCTGTTGACCCTCAAGTACCAATCTTTCCACCCTTTGGTGGTTTTGGGCCAAGATCGGAATGTATCTTTCCATAAATTCAGAGAGAAATTTTGGGCTCTAAAAGGGATTCTGTTAACCTCTGCATTAATCAGATCAGTTGGATCTGGGTTGTCCATTGGTCCTAGGCATTGGAAATGCGACTGATCGGTTGGAATAACTAATTTGTTGTGAAGTTCCTAAGTTTAGAGGATCCGAAGAACAAAGAAAAAGAGAAAAATTACCAACTGTATGAACTCGCAAAGGCTAGAGGAATCGAGGTAAAAAGTAATGGAAGTGGAGCGAACCGCAGGGACGTCGAAGTTGATTGCCATTATCTTGAGGAGGATGGGGACACGGGCTGGAGACTCGAGGTTGACGCTGGAGAAAAGTTCTTGTTGGTTGAGGTCGCGCAGTTGTTCGTCGGAGTCACCGCCGAAAAGAGAAAATGCCAAAGATTGGAGTCTAAGGATAGAAGATGAATGTTCCGGAGAAATCTATTTATAAGCCACTTGGAGTAGGGGTATTTTGGACTTATCTCTATGCCGCGCGCATGTGGGTCGAGGTGGTTCAGATGGATATGGTAACTGTTCGCACGATAATCAAGGGATTGTACAGATGATTTGATGGCAAGTAATCATGACTTGGAAGAGATCTCGGTACAGGATATTTTAATTCTAAAAATGGCGGCATTATTATGTTAGGATCTTGTCGATGGATTATTGTTTCGGTATCTTAACCATAATCAGGGCAAGAGTGGGTGGAAATTATGCGATATTTACTGAGGTGCGTGAATCAGGACTAGATTTGATTAGATTTGATAACAGATCAAGTTTTGGTTTGGAGGATGAGTTATGGTAATTGGGCGAAGGCAAACGTTATCTGGAGTAAATTTCGGAGCATTAATGGTTTTATACTCCGAAATTGGGGGACATGTGTTGACACCGTTTTTTGCACGTGTCAAAATGATCAGAATGGGCTAATCAGCAGGAGGAAAGTTACTATATATGCTGACAGCCGATGAAAATCAGCTTGTAAAGGTGGTTGCCGATGAATGGTGGTGATCGATGGAAAGGATGATTTAGATTCGGGCATTGCCGATAAGGTTGGAGATGTTATTGTCGATGCCGATGAAGGAAGGCTTGAAAACTACTGCCGATGAAACAGGAAGTATGCCGATGGAAAGGAGGTCGGTGAGAATTCCATCGTAATTGAGGCGGACAGGGAAATAGATAGGAGTTGATTTCCTTTTCTATATTTGTTAGAGTATGATTCATGTAAGAGTCACGTGTTTCTTTAGATATGGACTTGATGTCCTAGTCGTATTTGGTTATGTCTCTTTAGATCAGGGTATAAATATAGATTGAGGGGCAATGTAATAATATATATCAATCAATATCAAAACCAATTTTTACTCCTATTTGCATCTACTTACTTTTCGACGACTTCGTCAATTTGCATATTTTTCTTTTTTACGAGTTCTCATTGATTCGGCGAGTTGCATCGCTTCAGTGCGACCTTCGGCGATTCTCGAGTTCCGCGTGAGTACCTCTTGGCCGTGACTTCCGGGCGTATCGCTGTTGTCAGGACCAAAGTGCTCGTATCTTTATCCTTGTCGATTAACAGGTCAAATCGACTGGCACACTTTGGATATCGATTCGGGTATTAGCCCTTTGTGTTTGCAGATCCACTTTTGCATCAACACGTAGCTTCCTTTTGGTGATGAGGACGGTGTAAAGGAGCTTCTAGATCTAGGAGTAGCGGGTTTTGGAGTCGGATAGTACCTCGCTGATGAAGTACATAGGGCACTGCACCTTGAGGGTGTGCCCCTCTTCCTCCCGCTCTACTACCAGGACGGCACTGACCACTTGCGTGGTGGTCGCTATGTATAGCAGGAGGGATTCTCCGTTGTTTGGAGGAACTAGGATCAAGGGCCTTGTCAGAAGTAGTTTGACCATGTCAAGTGCCTCCTAAGCCTCGGATGTCCACTCGAAGCGGTCGGCTTTCTTCAGGAGTCAATAAAGGGGGAGACCTCATCCGTCGAGGCATGAGATGAATCGGTTGAGGGTGGCGAGGCACCCTATGATTTGCTGAACCCCCTTTATGTTCTGAATTGGGTCCATCTTTGTGATGGCTGATATTTTCTCTGGGTTGGCGTCGATGCCATGCTCGGAGATGATGAAGCCGAGCAGCATGCCCCTTGGAACCCCAAAAACACACTTCTCGGGGTTGAGTTTGATGTTGTTCGCTTGGAGTTTTGCGAAGGTTTCCCAAGATCGGCAATGAGGTGGTCAGCCCACTTGGACTTAACCATGATGTCATCAACGTAGGCCTCAACGGTCCGCCCGATGAGGTCCCCGAAGCATTTGAGCATACAGCGCTGGTATGTGGCCCCAATGTTCTTCATACCGAATGGCGTTGAGACATAGCAGAACGATCTGAAGGGGGTGATAAAAGATGTCGCGAGCTGGTCAGATTCTTTCATTGTGATTTGATGGTAGCCGGAGTATGCATCAAGGAAGCAGAGGGTTTTGCACCCCGAGGTAGAGTCGACTATTTGGTCTATGCAAGGCAAAGGAAACGGATCCTTTGGGCATGCCTTGTTGAGGCCCATATAGTCAACACACATCCTCCATTTCCCACTCTTCTTACGTACAAGAACGGGATTGGCTAGCCACTCTAGGTGGTGCACTTCCCTAATGAATCCGGTAGTCGACAGTTTTGCTATCTCTTCACCAATGGCCCTACGCTTTTCCTCATCGAAGCGACACAGGCATTGCTTCACTAGCTTAGAGCCTGGATGTATTTTCAAGGTATGCTCAGTGACCTCCCGCAGAATGCCTGGCATGTCAGAGGGCTTCCACGCAAAGATGTCTTTGTTACTGTAGAGGAAGTCGACGAGCATGCTTTCCTATTCAGAGGAAAGCGTGGTACCAATGTGTACTATTTTACCCTCAGAGCTACTGGGATCTATGAGGACCCCCTTGGAGCCCTTCGCTGATTCAAATGACCCGATCAATTTCTTCGTGTCGGGCACTTCTTCGGCGACCTCCTCCTTGAGGGCGACGAGTTCCCCAGAGGTGCCAATTGCTGTGGCGTGGCCACAGCACTTGACCTCGCACTTGTAGGCCCGCTGGACAGAGGTGCTGACGATGATGACCCTGTGGGGGCCCAGCATCTTGAGCTTGAGGTATGTGTAGTTGGGGATGGCCATGAACTTTGCGTAGTATGGTCGTCCCAGGATCGCGTGGAAGGTTTCGGGGAACCCAACCACCTCGAAGGTGAGGGTCTCAGTCCAGTAATTGAACTAGTCCCCAAAGGTATTGGGCAGATTGATCTGCCCGAGTGGCACGGCTTGTTTCTCAGGAATAATGCCTTGGAAAGGTGCTTGGGTTGGGCGAAGGTGGGTCCGGTCGACGCCCATCACATCGAGCGTCTTGGCGTACATGATGTTGAGGCTGGTGCATCCGTCCATCAGTACTTTGGTGAGTCTCTTAGGGCTGACGATTGGGTCGACCACAAGTGGATATCCCCTTGGGTGTGGGACGGTATTCGGATGGTTGGTCCGGTCAAAGGTTATGGTAGATTCCGACCACCGGAGGAAGGGAGGTGCGGCCGGTTGGGCCTTGTAGACTTCGCGGTGTGCGACCTTCTGACGATGTTTGGAGTCGTAGGCCGCCGAGCCTCCAAAGATCATAAGGCAGCCGTCCGGCATTGGAAAGTCGCCGTCCTTCTCCTCGGCGTCATCCACAGTGGGGGAAGTTCCTTCCCCTGCTCCCCTTTGTTGGAGCTTCCAGACAAGAACTTCCACATGAGGCTGCAGTCTTTGAGCGGATGCTTTACGGGAAAGGCGTGGTTCGGGCATGGCTCTTCGAGCATTTTTTCAAAGTGGTTTGGAGTGCCCTCCATGGGCTTCTGACCACCCTTGCAATCAGCAGCGGCCACGAGTGAGTCCTCGCGCCATTGCTTTTATTCTTCCTTTTGGTGGAACGATTGGAGGTGCCTTCGCCGACACCGTCATCCCGCCTTACCTTGCCCTCGAGGCGATCAAAGATTGCCCCGACCGCCTCTTCTCCTGAGGCATGGTTGGTGGTGATGTCCAGGAGTTCATTGGTGGTCCACGAGCCCTTGCGGCCCAGCTTATGAACCAAGGACTCATAGGTCATCCCAGACAAGAAGGCTCCTATCACATTGACGTCGGCGACGTTAGGGAGCTCGTTGCACTATCGGGAGAAGCATCGGATGCACCCACGGAGGGTCTCACCGACCTTTTGACGATAGTTCTTAAGGTCCCATGGGTTCCCAGGGCGCTTGTACGTGCCCTAGAGGTTTCCCACAAAGATCTCCTTTAGGTCTGCCCAACTTTGGATTGCGTTGGACGGCAGGTGTTCCAACCACGCTCGTGCTGAATCGGCCAAGAACAGTGGAAGGTTGCGGATAATGAAGTCATCATTATCCGCACCACCAGGTTGATAGGCAAGCTGATAGTCTTCAAGCCAAAGGCCAGGGTTTGTCTCCCTGGAGTATTTAGGGATATTGGTTGGTGGTCGATATGTTGGCGGGAATGCAGCATTGAGGATGTGCCGACTGAAGGCCTAAGGCCCTGACAGGTCAGGGCTCGAGCTCTAGTCTTCATCGTTGTCGTAGCATCCGCTACGTCGAGGATGATTGTCGTGGCGGGCTCCTTCCCTTGGGTCATTGTAGGTGCATCTGCGGGCGTCGAGGGTGTTGCGTGCGTCGGGGTTGTGGCCGAGACGTTGATATACAGGGATCACAGTGCGCTGCCCACCGCCTTGCGACGCTTGGTGGACTGATGCGTCCCTAGTGGGGTGCACCGAGGGCATACACTGGCTGGTGTCGAGCTCACGTCGCCGAGATAACGAGCTCTCCACCTGCTGCGCTGCTGCACACTCAAGTAGCGTGCGAATTTCATGGTGGGCCCGACGATTCTCGGACGTTGTGGCCTTTGGAAGGCCATGGAGCAAAGCCATTGCGGCGGCGATGTTCTAGCTTGCTCGAGCAAAGTGGGGAAGGGTTTCATCATCGGCGATGATCCTTTAGTTCACATCACGGGCCACGGCACGCGCGCACCCACCATTTCTGTGGCGTTCGATCTCCTGATCGACCTCCACGTACTCCCAAACAAGCTGTTGTCTGGCTTTGTTTATCTCTCGCTTTTAGGCTCTCAGCTGCTCCACCCCTACATGAAGTGGGGCCATTGTTCCGCCTTTGGTTCCATCGTCGAGGTTGCCTACCGGGGTAGCCATATCCGCGGAGACGTTTTCAACGTGTCCCTCGGGGGTTTCTACCATGAAACATTCCCAGGAGGGGTGATGGCTCCCCCTGCCAGAGTCAGAGCTAGAGTCCAACCCCGGCCCCTCTACGAGGAGGCCATGGAGGGATTCCATGACGCTTTCAATCATCCCCATGAACTCATTGTTCACGGGGGACGGGATCGTATGCTGTGCCACAAGGTGGCTAACGGTCGACGCGGCGTTGCGGAGACCGAACGGAAGCGCCGTCGGGGCGCTCCATGCGGAGTGTTCTGGAGAGAGGGTGAGGCAGCGCAGGTCCCCTCTGGATGACTGGGGTCAAAGGGAGATGTCGGGCTGGCGCTCAAGCCTCATGTAGTTGAAGCTGACGGAGGGGATAGACTGCATGGCAACATGGGCCAGCGCTAACTCTTCTCCCACCGTGATGATGAAGTCTAGGTCACTGAAATGCTTGTGTGCGCCCAGGACCCAGCTGATTGCGTGGCTAGCCATCTGAGGCCTGATTTGGAACGTGCAAAGGCCCCTACCTGACACGCCAACTATTGGTGTTTCGAACAAACACCATCTAGTAAATTTTTAATTATTGCGCGTTAGGCTCGAATGGTGTACTAAAGGACACAAGGTCTATACTGGTTCAGGAAGAACGTCCCTACGTCCAGTCTGCTACTGCTTGTGTTATTAGTACCGAAAAAGGTTCATAGTAGGGGGTACAAACGGTCGAGAGAGGGATAGTTCCCAAGTCTCCAATGGAAGGGTCGAAAGGACGCTAAGAGCTCGGTTGTTGCTTGACTACATGTTGTGTGTCCCAAACGATCCATCAAAAGTTAGTCCCTTTAGTGGGGTGCCCTGCCCTCCCTTTTATAGACCATGGGGGAGCAGGGGTTACAGATGGGAGAAAGAGGAAAAAACCAAAGGTAGAGAAGGTCCTTCGGGGGAGCCGGGTCTTCCTTTTCCCGTGTGCCTGCCCTGCTAACATGGTAGACTGTGCCAGTGATGGCGTGTTCGCTAATCCTTATAGGGTCGTGCCCTGGCTTCTGTCAGCAAGTGGGTACGTCCCATCCTTCGCCGGTGGATGGTGCGGCATGTCAGAGGGCCAAGCTTCGACCCTTTAGGGAGTAGGCGGGGAAGTGGCCCTACGTCCATCACTATAGGTGATGTGAATATTGTCTTGGATCATAGTGGTTGTCGCATGCTTGTGTTAGTATCCGTGTCCGAGGACATATGGCGGCGCCCACAACACTGTGGGACAAAAGTCAGTGCGTACAACACTGTTCTAGCACTGTTAGGTCGGAAAGGGCTTAAAGTGCCCGTCCCATCGTATCTTGGCAGTGCCTTCCCATAGGCGTATAGGGCATGGCCCTCGATACTGCGATTGACTCGAATGTCCTGTCGTACCCTGTGCTTGTCTTTATGAAGGATCATGGTGCATTCATCGGGCGAGGCGGAGCTAGCCCTCAGCCATCGGGCGAGGCGGAGCCCGCCCTCGGTCATCGGGCGACGTAGAGTCTAGCCCTTAGCTGTCGGGAGAGGCGGAGCCCGCCCTCGGACGTCGGGCAAGGCGGAGCCCGCCATTAACCATCAGCGAGGTGGAGTCTAGCCCTTAGCCATTGGGCGAGGCGGAGCCTAGCCGTCGGGGTTCGGGCGAGGTGGTGTCTAGCCCTTAGCCGTCGGGCGAGGCGGAGCCCGCCTTTTGGACATCGGGCGAGGCGGGGTCTAGCCCTCGGTGGTCGGGCAAGGCGGAACCAATCTTCCGTCGTTCGGGCAAGAAGCGCAGTAGCATTCTTGTCTGACCGAAAGTGTAAACGTTCAATGGTTATTAATTCCTCCTCATTTGGTACCCTGGTATTAGGTCCCCGACAAATACCTATTCATGAAATGATGAAGCATTGATATATAAACTATGACAACAGATTATAATACTTTCATTCATAAAAACATTTAGTAAGAGTTATAAATAAAACTATGATCGCAGCGTAAAGGAAATCCTCTTTGAACCCACCCTGAGGAGTCCACACACAAGAGTCAGCTCTAACGTCCGCCTGTCACCTACCATAGGGGGAAATAAAACTCTGAGTACTCAATTGTACTCAGCAAGACTTACCCGATAGGAGGAAAGAAAAGACTCCAAGGATATGTAAGGCTATCTGGTTTGTGAGTCTATTGCATCTACAGGAGCATTACTAAAAGTGTGTCCTTATACTTGATTTTCATTAACAGCCGCATTGGTTCATTAACTAACCATTCTATGTAAGCACCTGTGCTACTTTCAAGCAGGTGGTAAGCAATCAGATTTCCTTTTTCCATCTTCCATCTTTCATCTTTCAGTTCTTACTACGATGCTAGAGTTAAGACAAGTCATACCGACTCGGCAGCGATTCGTGAACCAATGTCCCAGCTGGGTACCCCAAAAACACATGCCCCGCTAGTACCCCAAGCACAAGTAGGACTAACCCATCACCCTCCTGTCCTGGGTGTCTAGGTCCCCGTCCAAACTAGGACTCCAAGCCCCCGCCCCTGAGTTCCGGACTCAGTGCGGTGCAAGGACCTCCTCCACCAAAATAAAACCTTGACAGTCGGTCTAGAAAGAGCCAGATCCACGACAAGAGAGCAATAAGTCTTATAAGCGCCCATATAAAGTATGTGCTTGGGATAATAAATCTGTAACTTGCCTAGCGTCTTATGCAACGACCGGTCCTTAACCGACACGGACAGGGAAAGCAGTGTAACCAAGCCATGCCCCTCGTCCACAGCGACACAACCTCTTACACCCACCAATACCCAAACCATATCCCTGCCCGATCATTATTTTTCCTTTTCACCATGTATATTTTTCAAGTGATAATAATACAGTAATATATTTTCTATCTCTCGCGAGTGAGAGGCAATCACTCAGCTTCTACCGGAGTCCTATAGCATAGCAATCTACACGATCCTGTCATACTAGTAAGACTCATATGATAAAGATATATATATATATGCAAGTGGGTTTAATTCAACTCCTTAAAACTTAATGCACAAGTATAATTTAAAGTGCAGAAGAGTAGTGGTTATGCACCGGGGCTTGCCTGGGTAAGATATATATTAACAAGTTAGTATCTGTATCCTCAAATCATCCACCATCATCTGAATAGAAAGCCCATTGCATCATCTCCTGAAAAGAATACCATTACACCATCTTCAGATTCAAAATCATCCTTTAATTGATCCGTTGCTCCATCATCGTACATATATGATATGCATTGGTGCAAATGCAAAGATATAAATAATCAACGACAACCAAAATGCTTAGACACCCGATCATGCCTCACAAGCTAACGAGCTTGCTCTAACGACGACCGTACTTAGGCTACATATACACGTTGTTGGATAAGGCGTTATTTCCTAACAACCATTTTAGTTATATAAACCAAGGTTGTTTCTTTCTTCTATTCTATCAATTTAATCTTTATTCGCAATAGAAAATCATTATCTATTTAGCAAACTAATTATTCCGGAGCTACAAAAATTATAGTGAGTACGTAATATTGCTAGAAGCCTAGTATAAAAATTTCAGATCCAACACTATTACTAATTTATCACAATAATTCCTATAAATTTATATATTTACAGTATTAAGTACCTTAAATTAATTATATAGCTTGCAAGAATATTATCAAACTATGTGAACAAAATATACTAACAAGTAGATCATGATTTTAGGAGACTAACAAAACTGGTTTCATAATTTTTGGACTCCTAAATGATTTTATATTTAAATAACAAAATCCGCTCAGAATTTATATTAGAAACCTACTCTAATTCACTGGAAACATAAAAGAGCACTGTGGCCCAAAAGGCCCACGGCGAGCGCGGTTCCAGCGCGGCCCACGGCCGGTGATTCGACGCAGCCCGTAGGCGCACAGCGCGGCCCAGGCGCATGGCACCAGTCGGCCTAGGTGGGGCGACACAATGCTAGCCCAGCGCGGCGCAGCGGCCCAGCAGCCCCAAGCGGGCGCGTGGCCCAGGCGGCAGGCGAACGGCCCACAGGTGCGCTCGACCGACCGCCCCGGTGGCAAGCAGCCACACGCGAACGGACCAAACGAGAGACAGGCCGCAGCCCAGTAATCCGTGCCACGCGGTCCGGCGCCGGCAGATTTGCAATAGGCCCCCGAGTTTCTAACCAATCACCCTGCAGTACTTCGGCACTATTCACCTAGGTCACGTATTTACGTAAGGAACCCAGAACAAAACTTCTACTTGGATTCATACCCTTCTTGTCATCAAAAGCAGAGCACAACCAGGGAATTCGACCGGCGTCCAAATCTGGCCGTGCGGTCGTCGACGGTGGTGAGGAGGCGGCAACGCGGCATGACCGCTGCAGGGCGCACTAGCTATGGGCACAGCACGGCCAGAGATAGAGCGTGGAGCTCTAGCCACATGCGTCGGCGCTCATGTCCAGGTGGCTCCGTGGTGAGGGCGCGCCGACGGCGAGGTGGTGGTGCGGGGCAACGCTCGATGGCCATTGTGGTGGCGCGGCCACGGCGAGGACGGCGGACGACGCAGCCACGGTGGCCATGCGGCAGCGCGGCATGCCAGGGCAAGGGAGCGGATGCTAGGGCGCCGAGTGCAGGGGAGGAAGAGGAGGGGGCGCCGGCGTTGGAGGCTCTGGCGAGGCGGACTGTGCACGGCCATCCTTCGGATGACGGCGAAGGAGCAGGGAGCAACGTGCCGGACCTGGCCGGAAGAGATGACCAAACAAGTAAGGTCAGAGAGCATAGAGCATGACAAGACCAGTATGGCAGACCGAGCGGGCAGACAGGAGCTGGGACGCCTCCTCCACGATAGTAGAAAAGAAAAGAGAGGGAAGCAGCACGAGGGAGGGACACTTCGTACACACGCCAGAGCACTGACGCGGAGGCAGGATGGGACGGCGCAGCGTGGCCCATAGCGGTAGACAAGGACAAGGCCGCAGCCACAGAAATAGAAAAGGAGGAACACAAGAGTGTTCAGCCAACATTCATTAAAGCAGGAGCAGCGTTGCAGCAGCAAGGACGACACATGCTCCACGCGCTACGGCACGACATAGAAGCCGATAGGGAAAAAGAAAGAGCAAACAATCGAGTCGACAGCGTGGCGCGACGCGATAATTTGGGTGATTCAAGCGGTCACGACGGTAGCTGTCGCAGGTACATTACCAATTTATCTAGAGACTAAAACGAGTCTATACGTAAACAAAAACATGTCGCTAGACCAAAGCTTTTCAACTGAGCGTGCTTATCAAAATAAACATGTGAGTATATATAGATGTATATATATATCGTTTTATTTATTAATTGATTTTATTTTATTTATAAAAGTTGCTTTTCATGTTTACTCTAATAGAACAAACCATTTGCTAGAATCGTCGTTTGATATTCCTAAATATCTTTACGCACTGAGTAATTTAACTTGGCGTTGATTCGAGTCCACAAAATTAAATCACACACGATTCTCTTATCACGGCAAGTACGTTTTAATTCAAAAATCTGAGAAACTCGCTTCGAAAACTTTCTTAGGCCTAAATCATGATGCTAAACGAGCTCGTATCACCAGAGGTGTTACAAGGACGGAGCGTCCAACGTGAGCCATCGGATCAAACTGACTTGAATAAACGGTATAGATGTATTCTAAGAGGCGGTGGAAGAACCGACGTCGAAGCAGAGGCTGACAGGTGGGCCTAGAGGGCTGGGTGGCCTCCAAGTGGGGCCGAGCAGCCCCACCTGTCACCCTCTCGTCCTCTGCTTAGGTGACGTGCCTTCTGGAGTCCTCTGGAATCTTTTAGAGTAGTTTTCGCCGTGGATAAGCGTAATTTAAATTGACGCTTTGATCCCCCTTGATGGTTTTTTCAAATAACTCTGTTGAATACACGGATTCACTAAAACTCGTGGAAATTGTCAGTTTAAATCCCTAAGTCTATGTTGGTGATCATTTTCATGTATTATTTCAAGTTATATTGAAATTTATAATGTATGATAACTATCGTCAATAAACTCCTTCAAACTTATCCTTTGCTAGTCCTTGAGCAATGCTAAGCTTATCAATGGATCATGAGTTTAGGATCTTGGAAAATACTGTAGCAACTCCTCAAAAGTACACATGCATTCAAACAAGAATTCTCCTCCGGATTATAACAAACTGATCTGTCTTTCAAACTTACCCGTATTACCTTCAACCATAGGGCTTTTAGCCTTCAGTTGGATCTTGAGCAATTGAAAGACAGTACGATTAAGTCAAACATTATGTCTCACGTTCTTTGTTCAACCATTATTCTAGAGTTTTTTTTTTACAAATTTTCAAAATAAAACTCAGAGATTCTATTGTATGATACTCTCAAATCTCTCAAAATATATGATATTTGTGGATCCTTACTAAAACAATAGTAATGTTATGTCTTTCTTTTCCTACAACTAAGGTTTATGTGGAGTCATAGAATGATGATAACATAAAAGAGCATACTTGCAATGTGTCGGCGAGTTGTTCGGGTTCGGCTGTTCGGACCCAAAGCTTTCCGGTGCGACTCTCTATTTTAGTTATTAGGAAGAAATTAGAAGTAAATAATAGTATATATTTAAAAATGAATTGGTGAACAAATTTGTTACCAAAATCCCTACCTTTATCCCTATGAAAGGATATAAAGAAAATCTTAAGGCTGCTCTATGGCAGCGCTGCAGCGGCCATGTGCCAAGGAACGGTTGCCCGACTCCTGCAGCACCTGTTGATCCGGAAGGAACCGTACGAGTGCTTCTCCGTGGCAAGAGTTGCGGCGCTCGACGTGGCAAGTGATCCGATCCCGCTGTTGGTTTTTCCCTCCGAGCAAGGCCGGTGAACTTGCGGAGCAATTCGCACAGGGCGCTGCCCCTGGTCACGAACGTACGAAAAGGAGATCGCGGCCCCTCCAGCGGCGCGGAAATGATGGGGGCCGGCCTCGGACCGCGACGCGACGGCCCCCAAGTGCCCCTTCCTTCTCGTTCGCTAGCTTTGACCACCCATCCCAACCCGAACAGCTGCCCCCCTCAGCTCCCGTCCTCCCGTCCCGTCCCGTGCCACGTTCTCCTACGCTGCGCGCCGCTCAGCCTCTAGCTTGGCTCCATGCCCTCTACTCTATCGCTATCAGTAGCTGCTGCGGCTCAGCACGCTCACTACTCCTCCCCCTCACCGCGCCTCGCCTCTATATATAGCCGCGCGCTGCGGAACGGAGTACGCCTCCTCCTTTAACATTCCATCTAGCCAATAATCTCTCCAGAACGACTCGCCGCGGTGCTTACACACTGCTCCGTACGGAGAGCCAGAGCCGGAGAGGGAGGAATAACACCTGCGAGAGGGTCGCCGCCGGGGGGCCGGGGGAGGAGGAGCGAGGGAATTGTGGAGACGAGACGAGACGAGCGAGAGAGAGAGAGAGATGGGGATGAGGCCCGGGTGGGTTGGCGGGCTGGTGGAGGAGAGCTTCTTCGTGGGGTGCGCGGCGCACGAGAACCGGAAGAAGAACGAGAAGAACATCTTCTGCCTGGGCTGCTGCGCCAGCATCTGCCCGCACTGCGCCCCCGCGCACCGCCACCACCTCCTCATCCAGGTACAAGTACTACACTGTTTGTTAGCTCAGCTGCCCGTTGCTTGCTGCACACCACACACGGTGGGAGGGAGATGCCTGCCTGCCTGCCTAGGGAATTCTTTCTCTTCTCCAAAGAACACGGCGGCGGCTCCGTTCCGTGCGCCTGTTCTTCAGCGACCACGTAGTTTGCTGTTAATTCGTCTCTTGGTGCATGATATGCTTGAGTCTAACCGGCGTACTCGGTACTCCACAGTTCGTGCTTTGCTCAATTCAGTGCGTGCGTTTCGTTTTTCCGTGGGTCACGGACGCTTTGTACTTGCTCAACAGCCGGGATCAGCCTTTTCGGCCGTCTGACCGCTGCTACTGCCTATACTAATAACTCCACTAGGCTGGGTGGCTGTCGCTAGCTGCTTCTCAAAGGGGATCATCTCCTCCCTTCCTCTCCCTGTACTAGGAGCCAGTAGCAATTTCCACTCCTACAGTGGTGTAGCAGTACTAGAAGCTAGGTAGGCTTTGGCCGCGTAATTACGGCATGGTTGGCCTCGGTTGGGCTTAATTGCGGCGCGAGGGGCAAGAGTTAGCGCAGTCCCAAGGCGGGGCAATGCAATTAACGCCCCGCCGGCCGCTCGCTCTTAGGACCCCGTGCGTGCGTGCTGCTCGGCATCACACTTCCTCTTGTCGTTTTCTGTGCCCCAATTACTCTCTCGCTTAGCCAGATACTACGGGCCGGCGCCTGTGGTTGATGATCTTAATCATCATCATCGTCTTCACTCCCACTCAAATTTACGAATCCCGTCGTCACTAATCACCGCCGTACCAGCCTACCAGGGAAATTCGCTGCCAATTCACTGCATGCAATTTAGGATCGCCTCTCCTTTCCTCTCTTGGATGGTGGCGGTGGCAGGACGCAGGAGGAGTAAAAGCCCCGAGCTCGATTGGGAGACGGGCACGGTACTGGAGGGTAAAACGAAAAGTGGCGAGGCCTGATCGGGCTTGGCCTTACGCCCCGAACAAGCATAGTCTCACGACGAGCGAGCAGCGAGCCTGCTGCTAGTTGAATTCCCCATCCGCCCGGCCGGTCCGGCGCTGGGTGCGTTCGTGCATGCATGACAGCATGAGGCCCTGGGTGGCCGGCCTCCTCCTCCTGGAGTGCACGCTCTCCTCCCCTTTTGTTGGCTCGCCTGCAAAGGCTGCTGCTCCCCACCCTCCCTTCTTCTCACCCTGCGCGCCTTGACCTTTCCACGCCCCTCCGATCGGCCGGCCGGCCGGCCGCCGCTCTGATCTTTGCACGGCGAGCCCGGTGGCATTTTTAACGGTGCTAATAGTGATCCCACTGTTGATCGAGTTGCTTGCTACCGGTACGCACGTACGTATAGTAGTACCTTGTCTGCAATCTGCGTAGCCTTGTTGGTCAGGTCAGCTGAATATAATTCATTCCCAGCCGAATTGCATGCGAGCGTCACTGGCACAGATGGGCAGGGTTATCCGGATGTGTGTTGCCATGTCACCACTCATTCATCACTCACTCACCCTCTTCACTTCCTGCGGAGACCATCAGACGAGACGACGCCGCTGGTTGGCTGGTAAATGGATGGTCCTGCATGGCCGCTCGCCGCTGCCCGGCGGGGTAACCACTATGCTGCTGCTGCTCCGTCCAACCGGCTAGCTAGCGCTGTCGGTGTGGCTGGCTGGCTGGTGGTTGTTACTGCAGCCAGGCCACCCACTGGAGATAGTTTTACCAGCAGGTGCATTGCATGCACCCACGGTAAAAACAAAACGACGACGACACGCCCACAAAAACAAAAGCCGCGCTCTCAATACTGTTGCCGCCTCCGAATAGTATGACCGCCTGCATGCTTTGCTCTGCTACCGTCCAAGCCCGGGCCTTGATGGTGCGACACTGTTCATCCATTCAGGCCACAGTTAGGTCGTCGTCGTGGCCGCTGCCTGGTGCCTGCTGCTCTTTCTCTCTCTGTGTGTCTCTGAGTGACCAACCATGCGAGCCGGCGTTCACTCGCTTCCCACCCTCCCACAAGTCCACAACCTTTCGTTCGTTCGGTTCCTTGTGTGTTTATTTTTACCGCGGGGTTAAAATAATCCAGCCGGGAGTAGCTTTCTTGACCGTTGTGCCCTCGAGGCGTCGTCTGGATTTTGCCCGGGGACAGGGCCGTTTCGGTCGTTGCGCCGGCAGGCACACACGTACAGTGGACGGAAGCTAGCGCCCTTGGTCTCCCGCGATAAGGATGGCGACGAGCCGCCGGTCAAAGCGTCGCAATTATTACCGGTGACTAGCCTAGCTAGCTCGTCAGACGCCAGGCCTGTTCCCCCCGTCCCGCTGGAAATTATTACCACCACGCCGGCACGCACTGCGTTTAAAACTACTAGTACGTTGCGCAGCTCACCACGTTCACACCCACACAGCCCCTGAATGCATGCCTACGTGTTGTATGTGTACGAGTCGACGGGTTGTACCGTACTGTATAGCGATGTTCCTAGTATAACGTACGTGTGTGCTCGACTTGCTTGGGCAGGTGCGGAGGTACGTGTACAATGACGTGGTGCGCCTTGACGACCTCGAGAGGCTCATCGACTGCTCCTTCGTCCAGGTGATGCATCCATGGATAGCTCACGTACCAGTGCTGCTTCTGCTGCGTGCGTGCTCCGAATTGTTGAATCCTGATTGACGATGGTGTTCTCTCATGCATGCATGCAGCCCTACACGATCAACAGTGCCAAGGTGATCTTCCTCAAGCCGCGGCCGCAGTCCAGGCCCTTCAAGGGCTCTGGCAACGTCTGCTTGACCTGTGACCGGATCCTCCAGGAGCCTTTCCACTTCTGCTGCCTCTCCTGCAAGGTACTACGGTACTATCTACTACTGTATATACCACCACCACCCATACAAATATATATATATATGTATGTACACGCATGCATGCTACCAAAAAATTCTTCTACATGCACATGCCTGCGACAGCGTGCCTGCCGTCGCTTCACTCGCAGCACGTTTGCATGCAGTCACACGGTCGCACATGCATGCTTAGATACGGGTACGGCCCCGTTTCCGTGGCCTGTTTACTTGAAACCAAGAACTAATAATGGGTGCACGCACGCGCGCATGCAGGTGGACCATGTGATGATGCAGGGCGGCGGGGACCTGTCCAACATCCTGTACGTGCCGGGCGGCGGGACGCCGGGCCTGGTGGGCGGCGGCTTCCCGCGCTTCGAGAACCTCCGCTTCGACGACGACCCCGCGGGGCAGTACGGCGGCCAGGTCACGCCCAACTCCATCCTCGAGGACCCCATGCAGCACGGCGGGGGCAGCGGCGGCTCCGCGGCCAGGCACGCGCGGCGTGGCGACGACGTCGTCCCGACGAGGAAGAAGAAGAGCGGCGGCGGCGGCGGAGGGTTCTTCCCTCAGATCGTCCTCTCGCTCGGCAACAGGCGGAAGGGCGCGCCCCATAGGGCGCCGCTCGCGTAACTGCCATGCATGCGCTCGTACAGACCCGTTACGTCGCCGACGTTGCCGCTATATATATATGTGTGTCCTGTTAATTATGTTGTTAATTACTACTATTACCCTTAGGTAGCAGTGTCATTAGCAGAAGTACTTAGTGTAATCCTATGTAGAGAAGAGAATGAGTGAGAGAGAGGTGGCAGCGCAGGCTGGTTGGTTGGTTGGTTGCAGCTGAGTGAGCCCTGAGAGGGATGGATGGCCTTTTCTAGCTAGGGCCATGCATCTCGCTGCTGCAGTGTTTTGACGAGACTTGAGAGGAGGCAGGGAGGAGAAGCAAAGCTAGTTGCATGCTGCTGGTAGCAACCAGGCCCTGCTGTTGCAAGCCCAGGTAGGCACAGGCTCCGCCTCGTGGGTGGGTCCCCCGGTGCAGGCCGGGTCGATCGTCCGCGAGGGTATGTATAGCCGGTGGCTACCAATTTTGTACTTGATGCAACGGGGGCGGTTGCTCGATGGCATGCATGCTTACACCATTGTTAAGTCCATGACCAATATATAATAGACGATGTTGTGCATTTCATTATACACTCCTGTGGTTGAGAATTGTGTGTGATACAGGCATGCAAGCACGCATGGGTAATGGTTGCGTGTTGTTCGTGGGTCTCCATCCATTTCACACTGGTTGTCTGTTGACTAGCTCGTCGTGTGACCGGCATGGAGGCACGGCGGCCGACGTGCTCCTCCGCCATTCTCATGATCGGTGAGGTTCTGCCGATGGATCTAGCTAGGTACTAGGTAGTAGAACTGTCTGATTGTGTTTGTAACTCGATCATCATCACCGGCCTAATAAATTGCGCATGAGAAATACATGCATGCATTGTGTCTAGTACGTATACAGGTACTGATGTAGCGGTGTACGTGTATCATGCTACCCTTCCAAGAGTATACCATGCTACTTAACCCGAGTAATATAATTTGAAATATAGATTTGACTTGATAGAGACAACTATAGCTCGGTGCTAGGCAAGTGCGATTTGTCGTCTTAATTAACCCGAGGTTAGTGGCAAGTGTCAAAAGTCAGAGTACGTACTGTACGCAAGTGCATCACCTCCAAGACGAGCTGTCGAGCTGTGCGCCCATCCCATTTTACAAGCTTTTTGAGTGGCCGAAAGCAGCGTTTTTCGGGACTAGGCAAGTGTCGGCTTCTCGGTACGGTAGGCCACAGCTCACATCCGTCCGGATGGCGCTCGCTTGGAAGTTGACACATCGTTAACCTCGTGGAGTAACTTTCCAACGTAGGATTAACCCTGAAGCCAATGGACGCTCTCTTCGTTTAAACTTATTGAGCACTATTTTTCAACTATAAAATAGCGCTTTTCTCTTACAATATTTAAGCATAAACTTCAGCATAAACCAAATTCAGCATAATCGAACAGCATTACCGTATATGTCGTCAAACCGTCTACGTATATACTCCATCGTAGTTTGTAGAACGTTCCACTGTTCCAAGCTATACTATGCTACTGCTGCACATTACTGGCCGTAGCGTAGGGCGGCAACAGGCAGGCTAAACCAATCGCCAGAGCCGAGCCGCTGACCGTTGTTGTGTTTTGACGCGCCGGCTCTGTCTCTGTACGCATGCAGCAGCTACACCAGGTACAAGCTTCTTGTCACCTCGAACGATCTGCCTGCTGCCGGCCCGAGATAACATCAACTAGGCCTTGTTTAGATCACCTTCAAATTCAAGTTTTTTCACTCTCTCTCTATCACATCAATTTTTAGCCGCTTGCATGGAGTATTAAATATAGGTAAAAAAAATAACTAATTGCACAGTTTAGTTGGAAATTACGAGATGAATCTTTTAAGCTTAGTTGGTCTACGATTGGATAATATTTACCAAATAAGATGAAAATGCTACTATTCATCAGGTTAATATTTTTTGCAATCTAAACATGGCCTAGATGGAGCTCGTTGTCCAAGAAAGGATTCCGCGAGTTGCTGTTCTGTGTTCTCCACGTGATGACCCACGCCTTAACTTCCAGATGAAGCGCAGACTGGTTCACTTTTTTTAGTGGGAGCAGTATTTTTTCTTACCATATTTTAATATAAACAGTAAATTTTAACATAAACAGTGTCAGAATAATACCAGCCGAACCCTCTTTGTTGTGTTTTGACACTCGAATGATCACATCCGGTATTTGGTTGAAAGAAATCAGTTTTGTATTTGGTTACAGTGACGAGAACTAAGAGGATACAGTGAAGTTTATGATTTGTTAGAGATCCGTTTAAGGGCCTGTTCGGTTAAGCCGAAACCTGGCTAGGAATACTTCCAATTGATGACCTCTATTCAAATTAGAATACGAATCCGGCCAGGAATATTTTCAGGGACCCGTTCCCCTTCAACCGAACGGCCCCTAAGTGAAATCCACGTGTCACATTCTTCTTCATATGGTCGCCTAGTCCGCAGCCGCCCTGACCCTAACCCATGCCATCTCCCACCCAAGGCTCCACCCTCGATCCCGCCCGCTTGCAAAGAGCTCACCTGCCCGCCAAAGACAAGTATGGTCACATGTACCGTACCAGGGGCTGATCTAGCACTGTGTGGGGTGGGCTAACAAATTTGCATCTATGAAAGCTTGAAAAAACTTCAAATGAGGGACTAGAGGTGAAAGATAATGATTTAAGCCCTCCTTATTTATCAGGGGCGAATATTGGCCACATGGCCATCGAGGTCTTCTATGAAAATGGATTTTGAGTCATTAGAAACTATTAGCACTACATACAACAAGTTTTTATTGGAATACAATAAGTTTTTATTGAAATTTTAAATATTAATCAGGGTCGACGGACCTCTATGGCATGCTGTAGCTTCACTTCTGTTATTTATATTTATGCACCCGAGACTACGGGGCCATCGGTGAACAGTGTAATACTTTCTTCTAGCTCTACTAGGGCTCTGCTTGGATCAACTCAACTAACTAATTCAGAAAAATCAACTAATATCAAATTGTTAGCTTGATGATAGGTAAGACATCAACTGAGTTATTAACCGAGGATTAAAAAAGACCTTAATTATTTTTTAGCAACTAATTGTTGTTGCATGTGATCCTCTAAGAAAAAGGCAAGTATAAATAAATTCAAAATGTCACAGTCTTTGAGGCCCAAATCTCTTGGGTTTGCACGAGTACATTGTGTTGCATGCATTGTGCTCGTGGACAACATCCTTTATTCATGGGAAAGACACTAGGGCTCCACTATGCCACCAGCTACTCTTCGCCAAATCTTCCATTTGGTCTTATCCTAGAGATCTCTTATTGTCTTGTCAAGCTTAATTAAGCTGATTATATATTTGTGTGTGTGCTCGCCTAACGGCGTAAGAGACCGAAAGAGAGTAGCATAGCACATGGGTTATGTAGCAGAACCGTCCAATTTACAATAGCACAAATATAATAGTAGTTTACAAGTGGTCACACTATTATATTTGAGCCCATATAAACCTGATAGCCCGTCGAGTACCACGAAGGGTCTCTATTAACCATCAACATACAATCAAGATCGTACATGATTCAACAGACATGTTACATGTTATATTAGTTCACAAATATAATGTCATACATCAGAGTATGATTAAGAGTTATTACAAACCATGTTGAAATAAAATAGTCGCGAAAGCAATTAAGGCTGAAAACCGACACCTCACATCATTGTTCCAATACAGTGCTAGTCCATGATCAAACCACAAAAGCATGATAGAGGGAATTAATGAGAGACGCCTTGCCCAGGGCCCTACTCCTCGTCCACGGCGGGACAGAAGCAGTTCTTACAATAGTCATGATAGACTGTACCGGTCTGAGTTGAGCTACTCAGCTTCGCGGTCGGAACGAGTTATCCGGCCAGCTAAGTGAGAGACATGCGTTCAATCTCAACAGAAGTTCCAACAACGGTACGGTACTTAATTGGCATAGACGGAATCACATGAGCCAACCTACACATAGACTTCGTTCGACCTCTAGTTACATTACCCCATGGTTCTTTTCCACGATAGCAAATATAGCCAACCGTGCTCCGGTATCCACCTATATCTCGCAGGTGGCAGGAAATCACCTGACTTCTACCGGTCTAAGTATGGCTAAGCATATATTCGATCCTGAACCTACACAGGGTTAAATGTATATTTATCTGGACAAGGTAGTTCTATGCATCGAGTGTTCCCAGTTCAACTCTTATAACCTAATGCATCAAACATAAAAGGATTCAAGTGATATTTTATAAAACATGATAGGTTTAAAATGCTTCGGAGCTTACCTTTGAGAAAAGAAGTTGGCCGACGATCCAGGCACTTGGGTAGGTCCTTAAGAGCATGCTCCTCGCCTTCTGGAGCTACGGGCTGAGGTGCCTCCTCATGTTCCTCTACTTCTTCGTTGAATTCTAATAGAGTGATCCCCTTGGACGATCCTATATACATGAGCATGAGTAAGATATCACGAATGCATATATATTGACATGCATGATATGATATGGTGTGATGAAATGCATCCTCATAATTATTTTCAATAGCATTGTATTAAGATGATAACAAGATAAATTTTCTTTTACTGAGTGGGTGTATATCTCTTCTCTAGTAATTAAACAAATTCTCATCTAAGTAATTTTTTGGACTACAAGACAACAACCACTTGTTTTGACCATAACTGGAGTTATACACATCTAAATAATATGGTTGTAGACTTTCTAGAAAGCTTATGAAATTTCTAACAAATTTATTTTAATCATCTTAAGGTCATTCATTAGTTATCTAGGTCAAACAATTCTGTCTTTTAGATCTGTCCAGATAATAAGTATTTCTAACAGCAGACTTCTAACAGTTAAAATTCTCAAACCATCAGGCCTATGACTATGAAAATTTAACACAAGGTATATAAGTAAGTTATCTATAACTTTGTTATTAACAAATTTCACAGAAAAGATAATTATCATCATGAATTTATCACCACAACAGAAACTATACATGCAGCCATCTAGTTGAATTATAAAGCAATAATTAACTAGCTGTCTATAACCAATTACTTCTAAGCCTAACTAATAGCACCAACAGATCATATGCATCATAGAAAACATCATGGTTATGCCTAACTAATTTATTTATATTCATTTTTCAATTTCCTTATACAATAAGGTGATTTAAAGGATAAATATTTCTAGTGCTCAATAAATTCTTAAAAAATTATAGTAGCCTACAAATGACCCTAATAGTCTACTGTACAATTTTCATGCCATTTGGATCACTATAGACACCTCTACAAACATAACAAGATACATATACTTAGTTTAGCAAAAATAGTTTAGTATAGTGAAAAGTGTCCAGAAACAGATTTAATATTTTTCTTATTTTCCTCCTAGCATAATAATATTATATATAAATTTGCATGATCATATGTTATGTATTTTTACCCCATTTAATTTCACTAGAAACTAGAAATTAATTAGGATTAAATATGAAGACCATATATTAAGTATGCCCACTATAGTTTTAGTATTTTTTCTATCTAGAGCATGTCAACACAAGACTAGCAAAAATAGAATCATAATTTTATCATCTTCCTAGCTCAAGTTATGCATTTTACAAGATATAACCTAATTTAAAAGCGCTTATATTGCTCAATTTAATTATCCTAGAAAAATACTCTAAACAGTATATTTCATATTTTTATCAAATAGTACACTTCAAGATAAATCCAACAAAATTTGGTTCACCCCTTTTGGAAACTCCTAGCTCCAGATATGAATTTTTGAAGTTTGTATTTAAATCTATGAAAATAATTCAAAAACCAACCAAACCCTAAATGCCAGGTACACCCGATCTATACACCCTCAGACACTGACATGCGGGCCCCACTCATCTGTGGAACTAGAGCAGAGCGCGTGGTTGATCGATGGTGAACTCACCGACGACGAGGTCACCGACGGTAGCGTCCCTAGCGTTGTGCTCCCCACACCCTTATGCACCCGTTGGTACCCTTGGCTGGCTCGGTGGATCACCGAAGCAACCTTGTCGGCGAGCATGGTGGCTCGGTGGCAGCGTGCGGTGGTAGACTCATCGTCTCCGGTGACGACATGTCCAGGCGAGCGCAACTACAACATCAGCAGGTCCTAGCGGAGCTCTAGGGTTTGGTTGGGGCGACAGTGGAGCAACGGTGAAGCTTGTCCACGTGCATGGTGGCGCGATGGCGCACAGAGCACGACGGTGGTGTCGCCGTTCCGACAAGCCAGTGATGGGTGATGAGTATCCATCTTCAGTGATGGCGCTAGGGTTAGTGGAGGTGCAGAAACACGTGCTAGAGGGGAACGACAGGGTCTAGCTAAGGTCGATAGCGGCGAGTTGGAGCTCGCGGCCATGGGGGTGCGTGCGGTGCAGTCGCACGTTCCCATGAGACGGCGACGATAATGGTGAACTAGGCTACGGTACGAGCACCTACAACCTAAGGCGACGATAGGCCAACGGAGAAGAAGGTAGGAGCTACGGTGGATAGGGAAAGCCATGGGAGAGCTTGGAGCTCGGCGGCGCACAGCAGCTATGGCGGCGATGGCAATGTCCCATCGGCCTTTACCTTGGTTCGAGCTATGGCAATGGCGGGTCGACAAGGTGGAGGAGGTGATGGTGAAGCTGTGGGCGCAAGTGATTGAGCGGTGGTGCTACGGTGGCGACGCTCAAGCATGGCGGAGGCATGACAGCAATGTTGCTGCGGTGCTGCTTCGCTCTAGAGAGGCGTGTAGGCGAGAGAGAGTGAGAGCGAGAGTGAGCGCGTGGGTGAGTGGAGAGCCGAGGGCTCTCCCTTTTGGCATGGTAGGGCAGGACGGCACTGGCGGACTTTCACCACGTGGTGTGAGCGGCCTGGGCGCGGTCGGCCATGACGATAGGTGATTTGAATCGGCAAGGGCCGATTCAGTCCGTCTGACAGTTGATTTTCAAACCTCCAAATCTCCCAAACTATGGCGAATCAGTGAAAACTTTATTAATACAAATTGTAGAGCTACATGAGTACTACAAGATTACTTAAAGGAGTTTGTCTAAATCACAATGGTTTTCAAACTATAAGGCTCCAAAATAGGCTACATTGAAACTAAAAACAACTTCAAGACTTAGAAAAATTTTCTAAGTTATAAACAACATTAAGTTGAAACTTGTGAGCTCTATTCGACCATGTTAGGCACTAATTTAGCTTATGACCCTTAAATAAAGTTTGTTACCCTTGATGTGAACTACAACTTTTATTTGGGTCACACAACCATGCAAATATTCTAAGCTACTGTTCAACTTTGGTCAAACTAGCATCATGAAAATGGCATTCCAAGGTAACCCAACACCGAAGCAAAATTAGTTCATATCATGAATACAAAAGTTATTCCATTTACCATCCTAGATGTATCTAAGGTATTGTTGTGACCTTACAACCATTTCATACATTGGTCATACATGATTACAAGCATAAGCATATATATATAATCAATATTTCATGTGATAATGTATAAGAATGAGATGAAATTTCATATGCTCATGTTCATGAATACTTGGATGATGTTTGTGCTCATGAAATGCAAGTGCCAAATGCCATGCTTAACATTAGAGTGTTACAGCCCCTCCCCCTTATAGAAATCTTGTCTCGAGATTTGAAAGACCTACCATTCTTCATAAAAAATGGGATAAACCTCACGTAAAGAATCCTCCCGTTCCCACATGGCATCTTGTTCATTGTGGTTATTCCACACCACCTTATAGAACTTAATGACCTTGCTCTGGGTTACTCTTTCTATTTCTTCTAGCACTCGGATTGATTTCTCTTCATAGGTCAAATCCGATTGGAGCTTCATGTTGGTGGGTGCAATAGCTTCCTTAGGTATGCGAAAATATCTTTTTACTAAGAAACATGAAAGGCATTGAATATAGCACTCATCTGTGGGGGAAATGGTAACTTGTAGGCGACATTTCCCTTTCGCTCAATAATCTGGTACGGGCCTACATATCTAGGCGCAAGCTCCCTTTTCACTCTGAATCTCTACACTCCTTTCATGGGCGAAACTTTTAAGTACACATAGTCTCCCACTTCAAAGGTTAGTGGTCTTCTCCTTTTATCAGCATAACTCTTTTGTCTAGACTGAGCTGCTTTCATGTGATGTTGGATAACATGTACTTGTTCTTTAGCTTCTTTGACAAAATCTATGCCATAGTACATCCTTTCTTTGGGCTCAATCTAATTCAAAGGAGTTCTACATTTGCGACCATACAAGGCCTCAAAAGGGGCCATCTTGATGCTCTCTTGATAATTATTCTTATAGGAGAACTCGGCTAAAGCTAGCCATTTTTCCCATGAACCCTTGGAGGATATAACACAAGCTCTTAACATAACTTCTAAGATTTGGTTCACTCGCTTGGTTTGTCCAGAAGTTTGTGGATGATATGCTAAACTTCTGATTAGTTTGGTTCCCAAGGCCTTGTGCAAGTGTTTCAAAAAATGAGCTATAAACTATGGTCCGCGATCTGAGATTATGGTCCTTGGTACTCCATGTAGCCTCATAATTTGAGAAACATATAGCTCAGCGTACTTCCTAGCGTAATACGTTGTGTTAACCGATACAAAATATGCCGACTTGGTGAGGCGATCTACAATGACCCATGTGGAATCATGACCTTGTTGTGTCTGTGGAAGGCCTATAATAAAGTCCATACTTTTTTTCTCCCATTTCTAGCCTAGAATGGACAATGACTGGAGCTGTCCACCAGGTTTCAGATGATCTACCTTCACTCGGCTATAGACATCACACCTAGCAACGTAGGCTACAATTTCCTTCTTCATCTTGGTCCATCAAAAATGGTTTTTTAAATCTTGATACATTTTTCTACTGCTTGGATGCATAGACAACTTGAATGAATAAGCTTTATCTAAAATTTGATTTCTAAGTTCATAGTTTTTTGGTACCACAAATCGGTCCTCGAACCATAGCACACCTCTTTCATCCAACCTAAAATGTTTGGTCTTCTGTCCTTTCATCTTTCTCTTGATGTGAAATACACCCACATCTGTCTTCGGTAGTTCAATGATTTTTCTTTCAAGTGAACAATTGACGGTGATATTGTGTAGCACCATAGGATGTAACAGATTAAACCCATCCTCCAACAGAGAATTGTAATGATACTTTTGGATTAAGGCATCTACTACAACATTGGCTTTTCCTGGATGGTAGTGCGCTTCCAAATTATAGTCCTTGATCAGCTCTAACCATCGACGTTGCCTCATGTTCAGCTCAGGTTGAGTAAAGATATATTTGAGACTCTTGTGATCAGTGTATATGTGACATACGTTTCCCAACAGGTAATGTCTCCATATCTTCAAGGCGTGAATAATTGATGAAAGCTCCAAATCATATGTAGAGTAGTTGACTTCATGCTTTCACAATTGTCGGGAAGCATAGGCAATAACTCGACCTTCTTGCATGAGCACGCACCCCAAACTTGTACCCGATGCATCATAGAACACATCAAAAGGCTTCTTAATGTTGGGTTGTGCTAAAACAGAAGTTGTAGTTAGCAAGGTTCGCAAAGTGTGAAAAGCAGTTTCACACTCCGGAGTCCAATTGAACTTTTCATCCTTCTGGAGTAGTCTGGTCATGGGTTTAGCTATTTTGGAAAAATTAGGAATGAAATGATGATAATAGCCTGCTAACCCTAGAAAACTCTAAACTTTATGAACCAAAGTCGAAGCCTTCCAATCCATGACCTCTTGTACTTTAGTTGGGTCTATAGATTTTCCATTTTCAGATAAGATATGACTCAAGAAAGGTACTTTGCTCAACCAGAATTCACACTTGCTAAATTTGACATATAATTGATGCTCTCTCAATTTAGACATGATAACTCTTAGATGCTCTACATGATCTGCTTCATTCTCTGAGTAAATCAAGATATCATCGACAAACACGACCACAAACTTATCGAGCTCGGGCATGAATACCGAATTCATCATTTACATGAAGTAGGTAGGAGCATTTGTTAGTCTAAAAGACATGACTAAATACTCATACAAGCCATACCTAGTGGAGAAAGCTATCTTAGGTATATCTTCTAGCCTGATCTTAATCTTATGATAGCCTAATCTCAAGTCAATCTTAGAGAATACCTTTGCTTTTGCTAGTTGATCAAATAAAATATTGATATGGGACAAAGGATACTTGTTCTTAATGGTGACAGCATTGAGCGGCCTATAGTCCACACACATCCGCAAGGATTTGTCCTTCTTCGTTACAAATAAGGCTGGACAACCCCATGGAGACGAACTAGGTCGAATGAGATCTTGGTCCAAAAGTTCTTATAACTGGATTTTAAGTTCGGCTAACTTATTTGGTGGCATCCTATAGGGTCTTCTTGAGATAGATGTTGTACCTAGCACTAAGTCAATTTTAAATTCCACATCCCTATCAGGCGGTAAACATGGCAACTCATCTAGAAATACATCAGAAAATTCATAAACCACTAGAATATTATAGAGTAGTGGCTTGGATAGCACAAGATAAGTTTTGAAGATCAAAACTCTAGGGAAGTGGCACTAGAAAAGCATTATGCCCCTTTGGTTCTCTCAACATAATTGTTCTAGTGGTAGTGTTAGTAAGAACTCCATGATCACTCATCCAACTCATGCCTAAGATCACATCTATGGCTAGTCTAGGCAATACTATAAGATCCATAGTGTAGTCCCTCTCTTATATAGAGATAAACACATCTCTCACTATTTGATTTGTAGAAATAGTAGCCCTAGCTAAACTTATAATATAATCACCCTTGTCTGCCTCAATTATCTTCTGATTATGCTTAGATGCAAATGTTTGGCTCATAAATGAATGAGAAGCTCTAGAATCAAATAAAATAATGGTGAAATATTTGTTAACAAGAAACATACCGATGGTGACAACTTCTCCTGTAGGGATTTCTTCCACAGCTGTGTAATGCACATATCCATGACGTGCCTTAGGATTGGCCTATTTCTGATTACCCTGGTTTTGATTGCCATCCTTCTTGGGATGGGGGCACTCCTTGGGCCAATGACCTAGCTGATTATAGTTAAAGCACAACTGGTTACTTCTTGGTCCTGCTGAGCTGCCTTGGCCTATGTTACCCTTGGGTAGGG
Source organism: Miscanthus floridulus (assembly GCF_019320115.1). Taxonomy (NCBI): domain Eukaryota; kingdom Viridiplantae; phylum Streptophyta; class Magnoliopsida; order Poales; family Poaceae; genus Miscanthus; species Miscanthus floridulus. The sequence goes on from NC_089598.1 coordinate 118,019,319, forward strand.
TGTAAGATCTCTAGTACGCCTAGAGGAGGGTGAATAGGTCTATAAAAATTCAACTGAAATCAAAGTCAAATTCACCCACGGCACTATCGCTCCGTGAGCGCGGCACAACCACACAATAGCACTACCACACCAAGCAGCGGCGTTGTCGCCCCTACAGGAGAGATTAGTTCATAGTTCAAACTCTACCTAATAAAATTTAAATCAGGTAAATTTCTTAGCTTCCTACAGGGTAGTAGATCACATATTGACAGCTAAAGGTGGTGGGAACACCATACACAAGTAGATCGGCCTCAAACCCTAGAAATCACCTCAACAACAACAAGAACACAAGTGTAGCAATACAAGCACAAGATGACACAAGGATTTATATAGTGGTTCAGCTCACCACCAAGGCTTGCTTAAGTCCACGTTGGTGAGGTATACCACTATAGCTTAGGGCTTTGCTACCCTACCTTGTTCTCAAGTCAAGAGAGTGAACTCTTCAGATGAGGGGTGATTTTACTCGCTGCAAGAGGTGGTTACAAACCTCTCGGTGCTGCCACAAACTTGGCAAGCTCACTGGGTGATGCTCTAGCTGACTAGGAGCTAAAAGGACCTAGGATGCCACCTAGAGGGGGGTGAATAGATGTTTCTGAAAATTAACACCATTAAATACGGAAACAATTAGAAAAGGGAGTTTCCAAAATGGAAACTCCAAATTAAGAGTAATACCACCCCTCACAAGTTAGCCATAGAGTAAACAAGGTATAAAGAATATATCTAGAAGCTACAACCCTGCAACACAAAGTTAGAATAGAGAATAAATATTATCAGCACAGGTAGAAAATACTGGACGTGTCCGGTATACACGAATTTTGTAGAACAGCCCCAAACTTGCTCCTTTCAATTTCTATCTTTGAGCCAAACAGCAGGTATCTACTAGAGATGACAATATACACAGAGAACCTGCACAAGAGCTAGAGCAACACAAATATCAAATGAAATGCGAATTGAGACACGATATTTGTTTTACCGAAGTTCGAACTCGTTCGAGTCCTACTCTCCGTTGAGGGGGCTGCGGGCGACCCAGCGAAGGTTAGCCCTAGAGGGTACCATAAAGGTCACTCTAGCCAGAGTCTTTTCCAACTCCTTTTCCTAGTTCCACTAGTTGATTCTGAGGCGGCAGAATCGACCGTTACAAACTTTCCGAGGCAACCACAGCCTCTCGGGTGCTCTCCGGCGACACCTAGCCGTCTAGGACTGAAGAGTCCAAGAGTAACAAATTCGAATCACAAAATAGACAATATGCACAAGTGCTCAAGTGGTGGCTATCTCTCTTTTTCAAATTCTCTCTTAACCCACAAATGGATTTTGCGATTTGGATCACACACTCACTAAGAGATGGTTTTGGAGAGTTGGCAAGGCTCAAAAACATGTATGTGTATCAGTAGAATCAGTAGCCTCCAAAGGTGGAGGCTTGGGGGTATTTATAGCCCCCTTGAAAAAAGTAGTCATTTTATAGCCATTGCCATACCGGACACGTCCGATATGATTTACACTACGCCAATGGTAACTAAGTTATAGTGTCAATGTGAGGTGTTGGAACTACCAATGAATGCCGAAACTCTCGACCCTCAACATATTTGAAAACTAAGTAACTGAGTTGAAGTTTGTGAGTTGTCAGAACTCCCGACTCATGCCGGAACTTCTGACCATCGGAACTCCCGACTCTCAAGGCATTTAAAAACTAGCCGTTGGCCTCTAGTCATCCATGTCCGGTATGACCACCACAGTGAACTCTCCAAGTCAGTTAAAGCGCGAGACGTCGGAACTCCCGACCATTACCGGAACTCCCGACTTATGTCAAAACTCCCAACGAACCAACCTGAGAACAACAATTTTACCATTGCTGGGCAAATACTGGACACGTCCGGTATTGCCAGACCAGCAAGAAATTAGTTAGATCTTTTATCTCTCAAATACTCAAAACTCACATGGGTTGGCTTGAGCACTTATGAAACATTATCTATCAACATGATGCATCCCTCTTAATAGTATGGCATACCTATTAAACTCAAGATTAAAGAAAAAATGAATTTATACCGCTTGAGTTGGCCTCTTTTGAATTAATGCCGTCTCTTTCAATCTTCATCAAGTAAGGGTGCCAATATGTTGATATTGATCTTGTCACTTGAGCATAGCCATCTTGAGCAGATGACTTGATTCCATTCATCAAATATGAATAACTCCAAATGTATCAAGTCACTTCAAACACTTTGTCCAATATAGATTTGATCCTCCACATCAATATGACCATCGTAGCTTGATTAATACCTCAACTAAATGCAAGTACTTCCTTCTTCTTCCTAGCTAGGTTCTTCGGCCACCAAGCCATCGCTTGCCCTTCACCCTTGCTTAGTATCATGAAGCCTTTCCTTGTTATCTTTACCATCTCAAGTCATCAAGTCACATCTTGTGTTGAATCAACCATTCATTTGTATTGTTATCTTTTTCATTTCAATTTAGCAAGCTTCAAATATGAGACCATTCCATATGCAATCCCTCATATCTCATTAATTAATTCTTACGAGCTTGCTTTCACATAGAATATGGAAATCTCACAATAAATAAGCCTTTGCATGAATTCCATTTGCATTGTTGTCTTGTGCTTGAACTAGATTGTTTTATACAACAACACATCATTTTGGCTTTCATTAAGTACCTATGAGATAACCTATTACCTGTCCATACTTAGCAAATGGGTTAGACCTTTAATCATGTTGTCATTCAACCATTCAAAACCCACTAAAGGGCTAGACGCACTTTCAGGAGCTAAGCTCCAAGAGTAACAAATACAATCATCTGCCAAAATATGAACCAAATGCTCTTTAGATTTTGGGAATCAGTGGAGCTGCTCTCTAATCAAGTTTTGGACCCTTTTTCCTCAAGAATTGATTTGAAATGAATGTATTTGCTGGAGGGCTCAAGGTCAACAATAGAGGGAGAGAGAGAGAGAGAGAGCTCCTGCTCTATTTTGAATGTGCTGAACTGAGGAAGAAGAGGCAGGTAGCCATTAGGGAGGAAGGGGAAAGGTATATATACCCCCCTAGCCCCCAATGGTCACCGTACCCAAGGGGTCGGGTGAGACAGAGCCCACAACTTTGGGGTCGAGTGAGATGGAACCCACACACAAGGGGTCGGGCGAGATGGAGCCTACACCCAAAGAGTCGGGCGAGACAGAGCCCACACCTAAGGGGTCGAGCGAGACGGAGCCTGCACCCAAATGGTCAGGCAAGACCTATTCAAGTGCGATAGTGCTGCACCACGTAAGACAACAAGGGTAATAGTGAAGTGTAGGCTGCCTTAGCTATGAATCTGAGGATGCATGTGATTGGTTGAGCACTTGGTAGCACATATTAGCTTATCCATTGTGTCCCTCTTTATAGTATGACTTTACCTATACTCAAATTCAAGATATAAAACAATCTTAAACCTTTTTTGAGTTTGAAGCCACCTATATTTATAATTAGGGGCTCCTCCATTTCATGTAGCATCCTCAAATATAAATTCCCTACTTGTCATCTCGATAAATCTCATTAGTTCTCTAATTGCGTGATCATTATCATCAAAACCCACAATTAAGGCTTGATTGCACTTTCAATCTTCCCCTTTTTGGTGATTGATGACAACCCAATTAGAGTTTACAAAAGATATGAAATAAATACTGAGACTTTTTGAGCCATATGTGTAGAACCTCCCCCTAAGTATGTGAATAGAGAATTGAATTCTCAAATTGGCATAAGAAGCCAAGATTCATATTTTAGTGAAAGTGATGGGCTCCCCCTACATCCATGCTCCTATGGGGTGATGCATACTGTGTTGTGTCAGGTATGTAAAACGTGATGCAAATAACAGTTTATGCACAAACTGGTTTGCTGTTGCAGCTAGGTGTGGCACTGCCGCACTTGCTGTAACAGCATAGATTAGAACAGACACCACACAACATGTGATACATATAAAGATATACATTCTGGCACAATTGTATCACAAGCGACAGCATAGATATTATATGTCCATATCCCATACATATATAAAGTACTTAAGTAGCATAATGGACTCTCAAACTCTCACCTAATGAAGACTACTCTAAATGGATACGAATATGACTCTAGCTCCAGCAACCTCCATGGCATCAAAAAAGTTGTTGATGACCCCTCTAATTTTCTCCCCCTTTGGCATAAAGCAGCAAAAGAGAAGAAAAGAAGAAAGATCAACACTTACTCTTTATCTCCCTAGATGTTCGTCCCATCAATATCATCACCTCCTGCAGCCCTAGCACCTCCTGCAGTAGTCCTGGTGCCACCATCACCATCATTGTTGTCGGAGTTAATACGTGCATGGCCCTAACGATGAGTAGTGGTGGTGTAGTGAATGGAATGCCTCGGCTCCTGTCTTTGATGGTATCCCTCTAGGGTCTCATCCCAATCTGCTACTCATCCCTGCTCCTCCTCCTCATCATCTTAATTTGTGTCGGAGAGACTCAGAAGGTCATACTATGGAGGAGGTGGAATAGGAGGAAGTGGTGGAAGGTCCTATCCATGCTGCTGAGGCTGCTCAAGCTATGTCTCATATGCTCTATCAGCTGCATACGTACACTTGTCGAAGATTGCCTTCAACCACTTACCAAACTTCTTTATCTTGTCTCCTCTGTGAGACCTAGAGCGAGAAGATTCAGGGATGTCTACATGAGCATGAGAGCTCCCCGCTCCCTGAGTAGCTGCAGTTGGCTGGGTCTTCTCAATTTTATAGACGGTGTGCATCCCATCCTTTGGAAAATAAAATTCAGTGACCCTCTCAGTCATGAACATGAGGTAAGGGGCATAGGGCAGCCCCCTCCTCCCATCCTCCACTATAAATCTCAACTCAGTCCACATGAATCTAGGGACATTAAACCTGTCCCCACCTAGAGCAAATCTAGCCAACACATTTCTCATATAGCCATTAATATGTGAGGCTACTCCATCCTTTGGTTGATGGTGTTCCTGATGAGGTTGTTGAGGATATAATTGAAGTTGTGTAGACCACTCCTCTTGCCATCTGTAATCCTTCTATCTCTCCACATGTAACAGATGTCATGGATCTCAGCTCGAGGCTCATTATGAATGTATGTGTAACCTCTGTGCTCCTCCCCAAAGCCAAGAATCTGGCTGAAAGTGACAAAGTCGACTCGGTAGTGCTAACCATCAGTCATCCAATGAATCTCATCATAGGTCTGGTCATAGAAGTATGTAGCATGAAACTGTGCAAGGACCTCCTCATTCTAGTTATACTGGAAACCCATGATGTCTGAAAGCTAGAACCTATCACAAATTTTGATTACCTTGTCAAACTCAGGTTCCTCCTTCTCCTGTATCTCATCCCAATCAATGTACTGTATCTTGATGATCTTGGTTTTATTGGATGCAAGAATGACAGCGGCATAAAAGTTAAAATGAAACTCATTCTAGAATCTGTAATCAATGCCCAAATCCTTGCGCACTGCATAAGGATTGATCCCCTTGCCTCTTCCACCAGCTTTCAACACTTGGAATAGTTAACAACTGCATGCTGGCGGGAGTCATTTAGAGGTCTCATGATGATCTCACCCTCAAAGTCTCTTATGTATCTGCCATCAAACTCAGAGGGGTGTTGTGGGGTGTCAGAAATTACATCAGTGGTATGATCTATCATCTCTAGCCTCTCCTCATCTTCAATGTATTGCTCGTGCCTCCCCATGTCACCAAGTTCCCTTGGAGCTGCACTACTGCCTGCTGCTATTGACTTCCCTCGACCACGACGAGGTGGATCCTTGTCTCTTTGCTTATTCATCTTTCTTTTCCCCCTTTGGTCATTATCTCCGTGCTCCATCTTCTCAACCAAGGATGGGAGAGGAGAGGGAAGAAACTGCTCAGGCCAGGGGCAGTAGCAGCCATTAGCAACGTTGAGGAAGGGCTGGCAGCTACTGTGGCACTACCAGAGACTGGCAATGCGTGGCCAAGCGACGACATGGGCGCAAGAGGAGAGAGAGGCACAGGCATCGGTGTCGGGGGGAAGAGAGAGGGAAAGAAGTTACTGTGGACCTGAGGATAAGAGAAAGAATAAATGGATCCCATAGTAAAACTATTTGGGTCAAATCTCTATTGAGATTCAAAGTGTGGCACTACCGCATGCCTAGCCCGGCACTGCCGCACGGCAGGCGCGGCACTGTCGCACTCCCCAAAAATAGTGGGAGTTAGCTATAATTTATATGACTCTCTCTGTATAAGATATGGACACATATCACCTATATACCATGACCAGAAATAAATAATCAATATAGACCATGATCATGATACATAAGTTGCCTTTTATAAATCATTTTCATGCACAATATAAAATTTTCAACTCTTTTGCCAAGATACTAGTTTATCAAACAGAGGCATGCTAAAATTCAAACCACATTACGAGAATCAAGTATATTTAGCTCACTACGCTGTAAGCAAAATGGACCCTATGCCCATTTACTTTGGATTTTGGTGTTTGATGACCAACACAACCAAATTGGACTAATGAATTTGCAAGTAATTGTTTTGTAGTTCAATAGGGTGCAAGACGTGACTTGGACGAAGGTGACATGATGATCCCATGATCAACACCATAAGCAAGACCCTAGAAGCATAAGAGAAGACCCAAGATATCAAGCAAAGTCCAAGCACGAAGATGGGAACCAAGCCGGACGCAAGATCACGAAAAAATGAGCTTGGCAGAGGTGATCGGACACGTCCAATCAGTTGCTCAGCAACAGCAGGCATCAGCAACAGCGACCGGAGTCTGATCGAGGTAGTGACCAAATGCACGGACA